>NC_053038.3:207414850-207717880 GCF_002575655.3 Aegilops tauschii subsp. strangulata
CAGTACGAAGCCGCCGAATACGAAGATCTGTCCGGGGAGGAAAACCTCACCCTGGATCGCATCGTTGCCAATGATTGAAGGAGCCATCAAGCCTTACGGTGACGGCACAGTGGAACTCTCAATGAAAGCACCAATGTCGGTGTCAAAACCGGCGGATCTCGGGTAGGGGGTCCCGAACTGTGCGTCTAAGGCGGATGGTAACAGGAGACAGGGGGCACAATGTTTACCCAGGTTCAGGCCCTCTCGATGGAGGTAATACCCTACTTCCTGCTTGATTGATCTTGATGATATGAGTATTACAAGAGTTGATCTACCACGAGACCGTAGAGGCTAAACCCTAGAAGCTAGCCTATGGTATGATTGTTGTTGTCCTACGGACTAAACCCTCCGGTTTATATAGACACCGGAGGG
This sequence comes from Aegilops tauschii subsp. strangulata, assembly GCF_002575655.3. Taxonomy (NCBI): domain Eukaryota; kingdom Viridiplantae; phylum Streptophyta; class Magnoliopsida; order Poales; family Poaceae; genus Aegilops; species Aegilops tauschii. The sequence goes on from NC_053038.3 coordinate 207,415,262, forward strand.
GGCTAGGGTTACACAAAGTCGGTTATAAGGGAGGAGATCTACATATCCGTATCGCCAAGCTTGCCTTCCACGCCAAGGAGAGTCCCATCCGGACACGGGACGAAGTCTTCAATCTTGTATCTTCATAGTCCAACAGTCCGGCCATCCGAGGACCCCCTAATCCAAGACTCCCTCAGTGGTACACTCCCTTTCAACTAGGGATGTCAACTGGGTCCTGTTTAATCCCGATTAATGTCCACTAGTGGTATGATAGTTCAAAAGAGTTTTTGTTTTTTGAGGAAAATGAACTAGGGAGCTAGCAAAAACTAACTAGATGGGACTGGCGGATGTCGTTTATTTGCCACTTACATCCCTAGTTTCATCTTACCATTTTAATTTCTTTTTGGGTGATGCTGCTTCGAACCATCTAAATATAGCTTGCCATGCTCGGCAATAATTCGTATGTCATTTACCATGTAAGCTTACTGCCTGGATCATGCGATAACTATCTCTTACTTATGTCCAGCGGAAACCTTTCAGGATGCCGTTCACACTAGGACACAATTTACAACCCCAGAATCTATTTGTGGAAGCAGTGCGCCATCCATGTTACCAGATGGTAGCAGTTCAGAGGCAACACCGCTAGAGAGCAGTCTGAGCACAGATATTATAGTTCTTGAGGCTCTACTAGAGGCAGAAAGAGATGGTGTGCCTGCCATGAATGTGGTAATCTTGATCCTGAGGCTGGAAATTATGCAATTAGCTGCACGCATTATGCAAGCAACCTAATAATTGGAGGAAGTAAGAATGTTGCATTCGAAGACGGAGGTGGTCCTGCTGTTTCTGCTATCTGAAGCCCAGGGTAATCCCAGATCTTCTTTAGATACCAGTTGAAATTGTCATAAGATTATTATACTTGCATGTTGTGTCATGTCTCTGAATGGATTATATTGTAAGACCCCCTATGTTGTCCATGTGTTGTAATGATCTGAATTTTTTAGGCGAGGTAATCCTTAGTACTTGTATGATTGACATAAGGTGAACTGTTTTTCGTGTGAGCATATTGTATTGGATGAAATAAGACTCAAAGTGTATCCAACCTACTGAATTCGAAGATCACAACATTTCTAAATCATAATCATATATAAAGGTGGAATAAATCTTTGTTGTGGTTTTGAAGAAATAAATAACAAAAGGTAGAATTATCTATGGATATTCGTAATCGAATACAAATTGGATTTGAATTTAGTTGCCAGGGCCCAGGGCAAACGTGAATGCTAATTATCCCAAGTTTTGAACGAAGCGGCTAAACACCCACTATCATTTGTGGGCTGCCTGAAGCAAGTGTTTGCGAGATGGAAATTACTGTCTACCCCTGACACTTGACATCCTTATCGACTGGATTTACACTGCTGTCGATAGGGGTAGACTAGTAACTTCAATCAGATGTGACACGACCGCCTCTGAGCCCATTCAGACACGGTGGGCGCCAAACGTGGGCGGCAAAACACATTTGATTCAAGCTCGTCCAAAAGACATGTGTCTCTCCCTCCATTTCCCCATTCATACACGGTGGGCGGCAAAACAAACTCTCCTCATCCGAAATCGATGTAGGCAAATATTTTAAATAGGGGTAGATGTGTAACTTCCCTCAGACGTGACACAACCGCCCTACCTGTCAGCCCTGTTCATACACCGTGGGCGCCAACCATGGGCGGCAAAACACCCTCTCCTCGCCTGAAATCGCTACCGGCAAACATTTGGGAGGTGCGAGATTACCGTCCTATCCCCAACCGATGTGATGTCCGAAATTTTAAACGGGGGATAAGTTCGTAACTTTCCCACATTTCAGACAAGCGCGTCCCAAAGTTTGAGATCCCCCCCGCCCCCTCCATTTCCCCATTCATACACTGTCGGCGCCACAACAACCTCCCCACTGCGGCCAGCCTCCTCCATCCGCCACCCCATCCTCCACCTTGCCGGAGCCTCTACCCCTACCCCGTCGTCCGCTGCAAGAGATGGACGTCTCTCATCCACGGCGCCGTACCAGGATCCTTTTGTCGCGTCCTCTCGCTTCATCGGCACCGTCGTCCATCTTGCTGTTGCCCCTCCTACGACTGCCTCGTCCACGGCAACATGATTTATCCCCCGACCCGGCCGTCTGCCGTCTAAAGTCTTCTTCCCCGCTGCCGACAGCCATCGCACCCACAACACCCTCAACGTATCAGCAGGGGCCTACACGGCGTCGCAAGAGAGGTGGTACTCTTCCATATGTGCTTAAGTTACTGATCTCACCCGGAAAATGGATTGTAAATTGTTTACTATACTTTTCTTGTCTGTACCAAATCGTAGTGGCTAGTTGAAAGCAAACATTGGTTGCGAAGTAGCTTTGTCCGGTTTGCACCTTCAGATCCGCCATGGCACGGTCACTATACTCATAAATCTTATGGTTTCCCCCCTTTATATTCACTACCATCATCGTAGGTGCTTCGTGTCGTGCTAGCACTGCTCCTCAAGACTTCAACCCATCAAGCGAAACGACATGCCACTCATAATTCCAAAGTTTAGGTGTTGAAATACGAATCTGATATGATGCTCATATTACTAAAACAGAGAACGTTTAATTGGTCACCTAATGTTCCTATATTCGTTTCGAAAAGCATGTGCGCCACCCACTGGTCCAGCTAGTTCCACTTTCCTGATTTTACTCTTGATGCTTGGGGTTTTCCCCTTTTATCTACTCTACTATGATCTGTGTAGGTGCTTTCTGTCGTACTAGCATTACTCCACCCTTCAAGCTAAACAACACAACACTCAAAATTCCAAAGCTTAGTTGTTCAAATATGATTGTGATATGATACTGATATTAGTTAACAGACACATTTAATTGGTTAGCTAAAGGTCCCACTTGAGTTTCCAAATGCATGTCGCGACATATAGAGAGACAACAGAATTTCATTTCTTTGTCACTTGTTGACTGTACTTTCTTGTCCATACCAAATCTTAGTTGTTATTTCAAAGTAAACATCGATTGCTAACTACCCTTTGCGCGGTTTGGAGCTTCAGATCTGCCATCCCACTGCCACGGTCAACACTATACTCATCATGCTTACGGTTTCCCCGTTTTATGATTACCACGATCAGCCTACGTGGTTCGTGTCGTAATAGCACTGCTCCACCCATCGAGCTAAACAAGCTTAGTTGTGCAAATTCAAATATGATATTATGCTGATATTAGTAAAACTGAGAGATGTTTAATTGGTCAGCTAAATGTTCCTACTTTAGTTTCGAAATGCATGTGAGCCACATATGGAGAGACCGGAAGGAATAGTATTTCTCTGTGCGCTCTGGTTCATCATGGGTGGGCAACCGACATTGTATAGAAACACTTATAATATCTTCAATCTGCTTGCTCTTCTGCTCTTCTTTAAGATGATCATCTTCTCTTCTTTAATAAGTATGTTCCTTGTTGGGAAGAGCAACAGATACATTTGCGGTCGACTGGTCAGGTCGAGTTGTTCTCCCTTAGTATATTTTGAATCTGTCAGGTCAGGTCGACTTGTTCTTCTTTACTATATGTTGAAGCTGTCATCCGCGAAGTATCATCACTTCTGGAGCTCTCATATTTTGAGTAGGCCACATTATATTAATGCACACACCAAATTACAGCATGCATCGCATCTCTCAGAAGAATTGTAGAGATATCACAAAGGGGTTTATAGGGAGGCAGTATTGGATTAGAATCACTTATGCATTACAAAGATAATCTCACTAGTTTTTATGTTTTCATGCATGTCAGGTATTGAACATTATCAAAATGAATATGAGAATGGGCGCACGAGAGAATATTGCGGAACAATCCACTGGCTAACAAACTTGGCATGGTGGAGGATGGCCTATCTTATTCACCCATCAAGGTGCTTGCTCTAACTTGGCAAGGTTGTATTGGTCGCACATATTTTGCATCTGACCTCTTGCATTACTTCTACTTTGTTACATGAGTATATGCCATACCTATCCATTTTCTGTACCTATTCCATGTGTCGTCATACTATGTTTTTCCAGTCAAATGTTATTCTTTCGTAATAGATGTCCAAAAGGAAGAGGGTGAGTGTTGATCCTCAAGGAGTACAAACTAGGTATTTGGAAAAGGTGGCGACACCTGTTAAATCAGATAGATCAGCAGCCACAGAAAACACAGGCCCAACTGTACCACACTTTACCCCTACTCCACTGGCCAAACCCCTATTAGAAGTGCTGAGAGCCCAGCGTCAGGCATTGTCTATGATATTAATTCAAAATTTGAACTCCTAATTTTCTGCATGTGGCTTACCTTCTCTCTTGTATGAAAACTAATTTCGGATGAAACTCCTTGCTCAAAGGATCATAGGATCTCACAATAATACTGGGCTATGCATTGCTCTTGTCAGTACCTCTTGCCCTTTGTCAGCATACTTACACTCATTGTTGTTTGATTATGTAGCATCGCTGTAAATGTTCGCTTCTTTATCCTCCCTTTGCTTGAAATTATAAGATCTATATTTACTCTTAGATAAATGTGGAATTAACACAATGGTTATGACGTTTTTGATTGCTCATGTAAGTACCTGTTGTCATGTACTCCCTCTGTATCGAATTAATTGTTGATCAATTGGATGTATTTAGAACTTAATAGTGCTAGATACACCCATTTGAGCGACAAGTAATAACGGACGGTGGTGGTATTACTGTACTTGCATCGCAAAATAGTTGATTGTCTAGCATTACTCTGCATCTTATCTGCCCTGCCCTCCACTTTCTCCAAATTATCATATCTACATTTACTCTTACCAAACTGTTGAATAAAGCCAATGCCACTGCACACGTTGATGTCTGCATTCCTCTTGTCAGTACCTTTTGCCTTGTAACCCTGTACTTAATTAATTGATATTTGATTATGTATCATCAGTCTGCACCTGAGCTTCATTATCCTATGTTTCTTCCAATATTATTTGATCTATATTTACTCTTTGCAAAATGTAGAATAATGGCAACGCTTATAAAGAATTTTCTTTGGGGAATTTATTGAATTATCCTTCCATCAACATGGAGAAGGGCTTTGTCCAGCCCGTGATAACATGTAATGTAAGTTCATCCTTCTCAAGCCTTCAAACTTTGTTCTAGTATAGATTTGGATAGGCATCATTTCCTCCACTATTGTTTACTTTGCTGCTTACATCTGATTGGATGTTTGCAACAACTACCAGTTTTAAATTGTAGTTGTAAAAACATGTTCCTTATGCATAACAGATCCATTTATTTGCTTATATAATTGTGAAACCTGTTACGTGTCTCCTTGTTTCTCTTTCAGAGTTGTATCTCTTATGCCAGGCAGAACTCTAAGGAAGATAGTGAGCCAAACCATATTGAGGACATCGAGATGACTCCAAGGTCCTGTCTTGATGAAGACAGTGAGTTGAAGCTACTCACCAGCAGGTGTGAGACAACCTCTATGCAGTCACTGCCTCAATCAGTTTGGCTTCTTCAGTCTCAACTTAAAGCAGAAAGGCTTACTTCAGCTCAGCTCTGACTTGAAGTCAAAGATGCAATGAAGATGTCAGAGGCATGCCTTGCGCACTATGGTGCCATACAGCTAGGTGATACGTCTCCAACGTATCTATAATTTTTGATTGTCCCATGCTATTATACTATCCATCTAGGATGTTTTATATGCATTTATATGCTATTTTATATGATTTTTGGGACTAACCTATTAACCTAGAGCACAGTACCTGTTTCTGTTTCTGTTTTTTCCTTGTTTTTGAGTATCGTAGAAAAGGAAAACCAAACGGAGTCCAATTAAGCTGAAATTTCACGGAGATTATTTTTGGACCAGAAGAAGCCCACGGAGTATCGGAGATGGACCAGAAGAGTCCCGAGGCACCAACGAGGGTGGGGGCTGGGCGCGCCCCCCTACCTCGTGGCCGCCTCAGAGACCCCCTGACTTGTTCCCGACGCCAAAACCTCTTATATATGCCCAAACTTCCAGAACATAACCTAGATCGAGAGTTCTACCGCCGCAAGCCTCTGTTCCGGAGGGGGGATCCATCACCGGTGGCCATCTTCATCATCACGGTGCTCTCCATGACGAGGAGGGAGTAGTTCACCCTCGGGGCTGAGGGTATGTACCAGTAGCTAAGTGTTTGATCTCTCTCTCTCGTGTTCTTGATTTGGCACGATCTTGATGTATCGCGAGCTTTGCTATTATAGTTGGATCTTATGATGTTTCTCTCCCTCTACTCTCTTGTAATGGATTGAGTTTTCCCTTCGAAGTTATCTTATCGGATTGAGTCTTTAAGGATTTGAGAACACTCGATGTATGTCTTGCATGTGCTTATCTGTGGTGACAATGGGATATTCACGTGATCTACTTGATGTATGTTTTGGTGATCAACTTGCGGGTTCAGTGACCTTGTGAACTTATGCATAGGGGTTGGCACACGTTTTCGTCTTGACTCTTTGGTAGAAACTTTGGGGCACTCTTTGAAGTTCTTTGTGTTGGTTGAATAGATGAATCTAAGATTGTGTGATGCATAACGTATAATCATACCCACGGATACTTGAGGTGATATTGGAGTATCTAGGTGACATTAGGGTTTTGGTTGATTTGTGTCTTAAGGTGTTATTCTAGTATGAACTCTTGAATAGATCGATCAGAAAGAATAACTTTGAGGTGGTTTCGTACCCTACAATAATCTCTTTGTTTGTGCTCCGCTATTAGTGGCTTTGGAGTGACTCTTTGTTGCATGTTGAGGGATAGTTATATGATCCAATTATGTTATTATTGTTGAGAGAAATTGCACTAGTGAAAGTATGAACCCTAGGCCTTGTTTCCTAGCATTGCAATACTGTTTACGCTCACTTTTACCACTTGCTACCTTGCTGTTTTTATATTTTCATATTACAAAAACCTATATCTACCATCCATATTGCACTTGTATCACCATCTATTCGCCGGACTAGTGCACCTATACAATTTACCATTGTATTGGGTGTGTTGGGGACACAAGAGACTTTTGCTATTTGGTTGCAGTGTTGCTTGAGAGAGACCATCTTCATCCTACGCCTCCCACGGATTGATAAACCTTAGGTCATCCACTTGAGGAAAATCTGCTACTGTCCTACAAACCTCTGCACTTGGAGGCCCAACAACGTCTACAAGAAGAAGGTTGTGTAGTAGACATCAAGCAGTTTCTGGCGCTGTTGCCGGGGAGGTGAGTGCTTGAAGGTATATCTTTAGATCTTGCAATCGAATCTTTTTGTTTCTTGTTTTATCACTAGTTTATTCTATAAAAGAAAAGTACAAAAAATGGAATTGAGGGTACCTCATATGCTTCATCTTTTTAATGTCTTTCATGAAAATAAGGATTCCGATAATTGTGCCAAAGTGTTAGAAGAAGAATGCATTACAATGTTTGGCACTAAATATTTGAATGATGAGCATGATTGCAATGTTGTTAGTATGAATTCTTTGAATATCCATGATGCTAATGATATGCAAAGCCACAAGCTTGGGGATGCTATGCTTGATGAAGATGATATGTTTAGTCCCCCAAGTTTTGATGAGCAAATTTATTATGATGAAAGCATGCCTCCTATTTATGATGATTATTGTGATGACACGTATGCTATAAAGAATAAAGATATCCATGAAACTTGTCATCATGATTTTAATTTTCAATTGGACTATGCTTCACATGATAATTATTTTGTTGAGTTTGCTCCCACTACTATTCATGAGAAGAATTTTGCTTATGTGGAGAGTAATAAAAATTCTACGCTTATGCATCATGAAAAGAGTGCTTTATGTGATGGTTATATTGTTGAATTCATTCATGATGCTACTGAAAATTATTATGAGGGAGGAATATATCCTTGTAGGAATTGCAATAATATCAAGTTTCCTCTCTATGTGCTTAAAGTTTTGAAGTTATGCTTGTTTTGCCTTCCTATGCTAGTTGACTATTGTTCCCATAAGTTGTTTGCTCATAAAATCCCTATGCATAGGAAGTGGGTTAGACTTAAATGTGCTAGTCATATTGTTCATGATGCTCTCTTTATGTTTCAACTCCTATCTTTTATGTGAGCATCATTGAAATCATCATGCCTAGCTAGGGGCGTTAAACGTTAGCGCTTGTTGGGAGGCAACCCAATTTTATTTTTGGTCTTTGCCTTTTGCTCCTGTTTAGTAATAAATAATTCATCTAGCCTCTGCTTAGATGTGTTTTTATGTTTTAATTAGTGTTTGTGCCAAGTAGAACCTTTGGGAAGACTTGGGTGAAGTCTATGCGATCTTGCTGTAAAAAACAGAAACTTTTGTGCTCACGAGATTAGCTGCCATTTTTTACTGGAGAGAGATTTTAGGTTGATTCTTTTTTCAGAAGATTAATAGACAAATTCCTCACGTACACCAATTTATTTCAGAATTTTTTGAGTTACAGAAGTATTCGAATGATACAGATTACTACAGACTGTTCTGTTTTTTGACAGATTCTGTTTTCTATGTGTTGTTTGCTTATTTTGATGAATCTATGAGTAGTATCGGAGGGTATGAACCATAGAGAAGTTGGAATACAGTAGATATTACACCAATATGAATTTAGAATGAGTTCACAACAGTACCTAAGTGGTGATTTATTTTCTTATACTAACGGAGCTTACGAGTTTTCTGTTAAGTTTTGTGTTGTGAAGTTTTCAAGTTTTGGGTAAAGATTCGATGGACTATGGAATAAGGAGTGGCAAGAGCCTAAGCTTGGGGATGCCCAAGGCACCCCAAGGTAATATTCAAGGACAACCAAGAGCCTAAGCTTGGGGATGCCCCGGAAGGCATCCCCTCTTTCGTCTTCGTTCATCGGTAACCTTACTTGGGGCTATATTTTTATTCACCACATGATATGTGTTTTGCTTGGAGCGTCATTTTATTATATTTTGTTTTGCTTGCTGATTGAATAAAATACCAAGATCTGAAATTCTTAAATGTTAGAGAGTCTTCACATAGTTACATAATTATTCGACTACTCATTGATCTTCACTTATATCTTTTGGAGTAGTTTGTCGTTTGCTCTAGTGCTTCACTTGTATCTTTTTAGAACACGGTGGTGGTTTTATTTTATAGAAATTATTGATCTCTACTGCTTCACTTATATTATTTTGAGAGTCTTTTAGAACAGCATGGTAATTTGCTTTGGTTATAAAATTAGTCCTAATATGATTGGCATTCAAGATGGTGATATTAGAGTCATGCTAGTTGAGTAGTTGTGAATTTGGGAAATACTTGTTCTAAAGTTTGTGATTCCCGTAGCATGCACGTATGGTGAACCGTTATGTGATGAAGTCGGAGCATGATTTATTTATTTATTGTCTTCCTTATGAGTGGCGGTCGGGGACGAGCGATGGTCTTTTCCTACCAATCTATCCCCCTAGGAGCATGCGCGTAGTACTTCGTTTCCATAACTAATAGATTTTTGCAATAAGTATGTGAGTTCTTTATGACTAATGTTGAGTCTATGGATTATACGCACTCTCACCCTTCCACCATTGCTAGCCTCTCTAATACCGCGCACCTTTCGCCGGTATCATACACCTACCATATACCTTCCTCAAAACAGTTATGGCATTTCCATTGCCATTCCGAGATATATTGCCATGCAACTTACCACCGTTCCGTTTGTTATGACACGTTTCATCATTGTCATATTGCTTTGCGTGATCATGTACTTGACATCGTATTTGTGGCAAAGCCACCTCTATAATTCTTTCATACATGTCACTCTTGATTCATTGCATATCCCGGTACACCGCCGGAGGCATTCACATAGAGTCATATTTTGTTCTAAGTATTGAGTTGTAATTTTCGAGTTGTAAGTAAATAAAAGTGTGATGATCATCATTATTAGAGCATTGTCCCAAGTGAGGAAAGGATGATGGAGACTATGATTCCCCCACAAGTCGGGATAAGACTCCGGACGAAAAGAAAAAAAGAGGCCATAAAAAAAGGGAGAAAAAAGGCCCAAATAAAAAAAAGATGAGAGAAAAAAGAGAGAAGGGACAATGTTACTATCCTTTTACCACACTTGTGCTTCAAAGTAGCACCATGATTTTCATGATAGAGAGTCTCCTATGTTGTCACTTTCATATACTAGTGGGAATTTTACATTATAGAACTTGGCTTGTATATTCCAATGATGGGCTTCCTCAAAATGCCCTAGGTCTTCGTGAGCAAGCGAGTTGGATGCACACCCACTTAGTGTCTTTTGTTGAGCTTTCATACACTTATAGCTCTAGTGCATCAGTTGCATGGAAATACCTACTCACTCACATTGATATCTATTGATGGGCATCTCCATAGCAAGTTGATACGCCTAGTTGATGTGAGACTATCTTCTCCTTTTTGTCTTCTCCACAACCACCATTCTATTCTACCTATAGTGTTATGTCCATGGCTCATGCTCATGTGTTGCGTGAAGATTGAAAAAGTTTGAGAACATCAAAAGTATGAAACAATTGCTTGGCTTGTCATCGGGGTTGTGCATGATTTAAATATTTTGTGTGATGAAGATAGAGCATAGCCAGACTATATGATTTTGTAGGGATAGCTTGCTTTGGTCATGTTATTTTGAGAAGACATGATTGCTTTGTTAGTATGCTTGAAGTATTATTGTTTTCATGTCAATATTAAACATTTTTTGAATCTTATGGATCTGAATATTCTAGCCACAAGAAAGAAGATTACATTGATAATTATGTTAGGTAGCATTCCACATCAAAAATTCTGTTTTTATCATTTACTTACTCGAGGACGAACAGGAATTAAGCTTGGGGATGCTTGATACGTCTCCAACCTATCTATAAATTTTGATTGTTCCATGCTATTATATTATCCATCTAGGATGTTTTATATGCGTTTATATGCTATTTTATATGATTTTTGGGACTAACCTATTAACCTAGAGCCCAGTGCCAGTTTCTGTTTTTTCCTTGTTTTTGAGTATCACAGAAAAGGAAAACCAAACGGAGTCCAATTGAGCTGAAATTTCATGGAGATTATTTTTGGACCAGAAGAAGCCCACTGAGTATCGGAGATGGACCAGAAGAGCCTCGAGGCACCCACGAGGGTGGGGGGCGCGCCCTGCCCCCCTGGGCGCGCCCCCTACCTCGTGGCCGCCTCGGAGACCCCCTGACTTGTTCCCGACTGCAAAACCTCTTATATATACCCAAACTTCCAGAACATAACCTAGATCGGGAGTTCCGCCGCCGCAAGCCTCTGTAGCCACCAAAAACCAATCGGGACCCTGTTCCAGCACCATTCCGGAGGGGGGATCCATCACCGGTGGCCATCTTCATCATCCCGGTGCTCTCCATGACGAGGAGGGAGTAGTTCACCCTCGGGGCTAAGGGTATGTACCAGTAGCTATGTGTTTGATCTCTCTCTCTCGTGTTCTTGATTTGGCACGATCTTGATGTATCGCGAGCTTTGCTATTATAGTTGGATCTTATGATGTTTCTCTCCCTCTACTCTCTTGTATTGGATTGAGTTTTCCCTTTGAAGTTATCTTATCGGATTGAGTCTTTAAGGATTTGAGAACACTTGATGTATGTCTTGCATGTGCTTATCCGTGGTGACAATGGGATATTCACGTGATCTACTTGATGTATGTTTCGGTGATCAACTTGCGGGTTCAGTGACCTTGTGAACTTATGCATAGGGGTTGGCACACGTTTTCGTCTTGACTCTTTGGTAGAAACTTTGGGGCACTCTTTGAAGTTCTTTGTGTTGGTTGAATAGATGAATCTAAGATTGTGTGATGCATAACGTATAATCATACCCACGGATACTTGAGGTGACATTGGAGTATCTAGGTGACATTAGGGTTTTGGTTGATTTGTGTCTTAAGGTGTTATTCTAGTATGAACTCTTGAATAGATCGATCAGAAAGAATAACTTTGAGGTGGTTTCGTACCCTACAATAATCTCTTTGTTTGTGCTCCGCTATTAGTGGCTTTGGAGTGACTCTTTGTTGCATGTTGAGGGATAGTTATATGATCCAATGATGTTATTATTGTTGAGAGAACTTGCACTAGTGAAAGTATGAACCCTAGGCCTGGTTTCCTAGCATTGCAATACCGTTTACGCTCACTTTTACTACTTGCTACCTTGCTGTTTTTATATTTTCAGATTACAAAAACCTATATCTACCATCCATATTGCACTTGTATCACCATCTATTCGCCGAACTAGTGCACCTATACAATTTACCATTGTATTGGGTGTGTTGGGGACACAAGAGACTCTTTGTTATTTGGTTGCAGGGTTTCTTGAGAGAGACCATCTTCATCCTACGCCTCCCACGGATTGATAAACCTTAGGTCATCCACTTGAGGGAAATCTGCTACTGTCCTACAAACCTCTGCACTTGGAGGCCCAACAACGTCTACAAGAAGAAGGTTGTGTAGTAGACATCACTAGGGATGGAGCATCTATCGTTGACACAACTGAGGTCTCATCAGCTTGTTCGGCTGCTTGCGGGGCACGTCCTGGCCAGGCCTAGTGCCTTCTGAGGTGCTCTCAGTTTTGTATATTCTTTTGTCGGCGCGTTTATATGCACCGATGGCGACCTTTGATGCCCAGTATATGTAATGCGCGGTCACGTTGCACTTTATTATCACCGGTAGCGAACTTTGATTCCCAGTGGATGTAATATGCCGTAATTTCTTTATTGTATAATCTAGGTTTATTCTTTCGTCAGTATGCTGTAATTTAAGCCGAAAGGTTCAGTGGATCTCAGTGTTGTCAGTCTTCAGGCCGGCCCGTTACTCATATGGGCCAAAACGTGGCCCTATAATCATCTTGGGCCATTAGCAGGTCTAAACCTATAGTAGTTTCCCGCCTTTAGTAGGCCGAGTAAAGTTCTAGCGAGCTGGGCCAGAGAATACTATGGGATTTTAACAGGATAAAACCTAGATTGGGCTAGCGTTGAGCTGAAAAATTTACGGGCCAATACAAGCCGAAACTGCCTAAGGCCCATGTTTGGCCCAAATAGGACGAGCAGTTAATAGGCCAAAATATATCTCAGGCCTGTTTGGCCCAATAAAATTATGGGCTTCAAGCAGGCCGGTATCCACGCGGGCCATAGGCCCAAAAGTGTCATGGGCCATTATCAATGGGCTGTAAGCAGGCTGGATTCAACGCTGGCTGTAATTAGGCCCAACTGTTACACGGGCCATTAACAGGCCGGTAGGCAAGTTTGGCTTCAATTTATCCACGAAGACTACGGGCCGTTAAGAGGCCTAACGTTACTTCGGACAAGAAATAGCCCAGTTTCTGCATGGGCCGTTAAATGGCCTAAAGTTAAACCGGGCCGACAATGTACCAGACGCACCACAGGCCGTTAACAGACCGAAACTATTATCGGGCCGAACTGGTAAACGGGCATTTAAAAGGCTGAAATACAAACCTATCTTAGAATGGGCCCAAAAGAACAGTGGCCTGTTAACGGGCCCAGTCAAATACGGGCCATAATTTGGCCCAAAACATGGCAGGCTGTGAACGGGCCTGATCTGGTATGGGCCTCAATTTGACCCAAAACATGGCAGGCTGTTAACGGGCCAGCCCACTAGTGTCTGAAAAAACATGGCTGGCCTTTAGCTGGGTCGGCCTTTTCACCGGAATGGGCCTCTGTTGGGCCGTGCCATGTGTCGACGTATCATAGGAGCCTCCTGTCAATTGAGTGGATGACATCTGTCCCAACGGTGAGCCAGCACGTGTTTCCTCTGGCCAATGATAATTTTTCACGTGGAAAATCCCCATTGGTCCGGGCTGTTAATGGGTTATCGGATCCAAAACCGGACCCGATAGCTTAACGGCGACCCGTTACGGTCGATGTCGGTGTCAAAACCGGCGGATCCCGGGTAGGGGGTCCCGAACTGTGCGTCTAAGGCAGATGGTAACAGGAGGCGGGGGACACGATGTTTACCCAGGTTCGGGCCCTCCCGATGGAGGTAATACCCTACTTCCTGCTTGATTGATCTTGATGATATGAGTATTACAAGAGTTGATCTACCACGAGATCGTAGAGGCTAAACCCTAGAAGCTAGCCTATGGTATGATTGTTGTTGTCCTACGGACTAAACCCTCCGGTTTATATAGACACCGGAGGGGGCTAGGGTTACATAGAGTCGGTTACAAGGGAGGAGATCTACATATCCGTATTGCCAAGCCTGCCTTCCACGCCAAGGAGAGTCCCATCCGGACACGGGACGAAGTCTTCAATCTTGTATCTTCATAGTCCAACAGTCCGGCTAAGTATATAGTCCGGCCCTCCGAGGACCCCCTAATCCAGGACTCCCTTAGTAGCCCCTGAACCAGGCTTCAATGACGATGAGTCCGGCGCGCAGATTTGTCTTTGGAATTGCAAGGCGGGTTCTTCCTCCGAATACTCCATAGAAGATCTTGAACACAAGGACAATGTCCTGCTCTGCAAAACAAATTCCACATACCACCGTAGAGAGAATAATATTTCCACAAATCTAATCTGCTGACAACTTTTCATAACGTGACATCACACCACGACCCGGTCATTATTCGAACTGTTTTTCTCAACCAGCTACTGCACATATTGCGAGGCGGTTTTCTTGGCACGTCTTGTCGAAGCAGAGATCGTGTCCCCTTATCACGGGATTCTCATCAATACGGGTGTGGGTAACCCAACCGCACCATCAATTACGGCGCTTGGGGAATAAACGGTTTCACTAGGCAAGTGGGGAGGCGCAGAATTCCTAATGCCTTTATAAGGGGATAAGGACTCCCTTTCACACCCACGCTTTCTCCTTCCCGATCCATTCCCCTTCGCTCAAGCTCCAGCGCCCAAGCGTTCGTCTTCTACGCCCACAAAGGCATTCCGAAAATGTCCGGATCCGGAGCAGGAGGCAAATGGATGGCCTCTACCGTCCGGGAGAAGGATATTAAAAAGCTTCGGGAGGCCGGGTATCTGGCCAAGAAAATCAGCCATCGTCTCCCAACGGCGGGACAGATCGTCCCTACCCCGGAACCCCACGAGAGGGTTGTATTCCTCCCTCACTTTGTCCGCGGGCTAGGGTTTCCCCTCCACCCGTTCGTTCGCGGCATCATGTATTATTATGGGATCGATCTGCACGATCTGTCCCCTAATTCCTTCCTCAACATTTTGACATTCATTGTCGTGTGCGAGGCTTTTCTCCGCATCTCGCCACATTTTGGATTGTGGCTGAAATTTTCAATGTGAAGCCCAAGGTAGTGGGCGGCGAGCACGCCGAGTGCGGGGGCACTATGGTGAGCAAGATGCCCAACGTTATATGGCCAACAGGCACCTTTAACGATTCCGTCAAGGAGTGGCAACAACAGTGGTTTTACAACACCGAGCCGCGCGACACAGAATGGGCTGCTACTCCCGAGTTTCGATCTGGTCCCCCCCTGCGGCTCACATCCTGGGTCAAGAAGGGCCTGAACTGGTCCTCGTCCGACGAATTGTCGATGCTCCAGATGCGTGTTAGAGATATGGGAGACAAGAACATTGAACTTGTCAACGTGGTCCAGGTGATGTTAGTTCGCCGGATCCTGCCTTGTCAACACCGGACTTGCAATCTATGGGAATTCGATCCGGCCAAGCACCAAACCTTGCGGGAGCTTTTTGGCTCCTCGCACAAGGACATCTGGAAGGTGCTTTTCAAGTCCAGCAAATCATGGCCGGACTCCTCCGAAGACCATGGGTACCAACTGTCCCCCCTGCAAGTTCGGTGAGTAATCGTACTTTTTGCCCACATAACTCAAAGGGAGCGCTTACGTGCTTTCCATAATTCTCCTAGGGCTGGACGAAGAAGGCGGAGCAGATCCATTGTCCGGCCCCGCTGCCTGAAGAACCGGCCGTCCCTCTTCTGAGGAAGATGCTGGTCCTGGCGCCTTACAAGGTGCCGAAGAAGACGGCCGAGAAGGAGGTCAAAAAGACCCGGGGCGGCCTTCGTCGCCGCGGCACTTCGGACACTATATCCGAAGGCTCTGATGCCCGTTCCGCCTCCGAAGAGGACGAGGAGGAGGAGGAAGATGAATCCCCTGCGGGGGAAAGAAAGAAAAGGACGGCCTCCACACACCTGGAGGCCGAGTCGCCCAAAAGGGGAAAAGCTCCTCTCCCGGAGGAGTTTGCTGCCGCCACCACCAGTGGCCCAGCATGGGACCCCAGGGTCCAGCCCCTGGTGAATCCGTGAGTATATACAGTCCGAACATGCTTATGTGTCTAGAATTATCATGGCGTAATTTATTTAATGTGAGCCATACGTTTTTTGTAGTCCGGCGAGGCCCCGTACCGAACAATCCTCATCGGAGGATTCGCTGAGCTCGGATGCTATGGAAACCGGGACGCCCCCGAAGGCCCCTTCCTCCAAACAGGTGGATACCACCGAGGCTCCATCCCGGAGGGACCTCAGCCTAGGAGGAGAGGGAAAGACCGTGAAGGCAGCGCCTGGAGGTCCAACTTCAGGGGCCGAAAACATGGGGGAGCAGATTCCCATGGGAGCTGACGGCGGGGGCCATCTTGAATTTGGATCCCAGCCGGATGCCGTTCCGGAGACCAATGCGGCTCCGGAATCAAGCAGGCAGCCTCTCTCAGCTGGAGGAGGTATACCGGTGACCTCTGTCCAACCAGGGGCGTCGGATGCTTTGTTGGTGGCGCTGAAGGGCGCCTCCATCGTCGATGAACACCGTGCCCTTATGGGTGCAGTGATTGAGAAGGTTCAGTCTGCTGAGAGTGGACTGAACGGAGCTTGTATCAGCCTTATAAAAGGCTTTGAGGTATGTTTTATGAGTTTTCGAAGAGTGTCATAGTATAGATAGTAGCCCCTGATACACTGTTCGGTGGAAGAAAGAACCGGACAGAGGATCGAAATTATGTTCGCAGGAAGACTCATTGAATGACATCTATTTCTCTTCTGTTATAAGCAGGCGTCTGTGGCGGCTGCTGCTTCTCATGCTGCGGAGATCTCCGGACTAAATCAAAGTCTGGAGCGGGCCCAAGAAGAACTTGGCCAATTGAAAGTGCAGTTGGGAGATAAACAAGGTATGCACAAGTCTTGTTCGCGTTTATTGCGAATGAATTTTCAGTATGAAATAAGCTTCATGATTTGCGCTAGGGATTGTGACCGAAGTCGAAGCCCTTAAGAAGGCTGTGGCCGAGGCCGAGAAAGAGGCAGCCACAGAGCAGGCTCTTCGTGAGAAGCACGAGGCCAGGGTTATTACAGCTGAGCAGGAGCTGCAAAAGGCCGTGAGGAAATGCGAGACCTTGGAGCAGAGTTTAACGGAGAAGGACTCCGAACTCACCAAGGCGCATCAGGCCACGAGCGATGCCCGGGGAGAAACCCAAAGCACCCTGCAGGGGATCCAAGAGGCGAGAAAGATTGCGGCGGGTATGACTTTTTTCCATGGAAAGCAAGTATTTGAGGGGAAAACTATGTTTCTAATTTTGAATCCGGATTTCTCAGGGGTATTTGCCGAGCTACCCCGCAGTATATCAGATGCCGCCCGATTCTACCAAGCCGAAGAAAGGATCACTGCAGATAAGCTCTTCTGGTCGCAGTATTTGGCACCGAATTATCCGGTGCCTTTTGCCAATCAACTAAAACAGCTGATCGAACTGCATAAGGCGGCGGAAGTAGCCATGAAAGATTTGGTTATCCGGCTATGGCCTACCGAGCCGATTCCAAGCAGCTACTTCGGGCTTGTGAAGCGGCTTGTAAGCGCTTGCCCTCGACTTGACATCATCAAGCGGTCGGTCTGTATAGAAGGTGCGCGAATGGCCTTCGCCCGCGCAAAAGTGCACTGGGGGAAGATGGATGCTGAAAAGCTGATGACCGAAGGACCGCCAGAGGGGAAGGAGCACCGCAAGCCCGAATTGTATTATGAGAGTGTCCTAAAAGGATCCTACCTTGCAGCGGAGCTATGCACCAAGGACATTATATTTCCATGAATGCCAATCATGTTGTCCTTTGTAATATTTAAACAAGTTCATTTATTTGTTGCTTGTTATATAAAAGTTTACCCTCCTGTGCGGCTGTTTTATATGCTAAACCTGAGAGTTGGCCAGTAGTCGGCTTCTGCCCCCACGTGAGAAGTACGGGGGTGTTCGGGGTAAACCTGAGCACTCTTTATCCCAGTTTTGGGTCCTTCGAAGGAGGTGCTCAGCACAACGTACCAGGCAATCAGACTATAGGGCTTTATCACTCTCACTTAGCCATAGGAGCTTTAGTATGGTGGGCGCAGCCCCTAGTGTTCGGAAGACCGTACTAGGGGCTCTATAAGCACCTGATCGGAGAAAAAACCGATCCATCGCACACTGCATTGGTTATGGCATTATGCGGGAGAAATCCTTAAAGATTTTGTGACCTCTCAAACAGCCGACCAGCTCTCGCCGTATCATGACAGTCAGTTTTCGGCTTTCTCTACTGAGGTGCTTGTCCGGAAGAACCGGGACACAATCGCAGTAGTTCTCCCAGTGCTACCTTAGCCGATATAGCGGAACGTAAGGTACCAAAACATGGGAGCCGGGCAAACCCAACTATTGACCCAAGACATGATTCAGAGCTGATGCATATAATGCTATAGGTTTGGGGTGCCGAACTTCCATGAAGGTGTTCGGACTTTATTGCCATGTTATGGGTAAAACGAAGCCCCTGGCATATTTTAAGGCATATCGCTGTGTACGGATGCCACTTGACAAAAGAGTTTCAATAAGAAATAACAGCAGGTAAACGTCATATAAATTCACATGTTGTATTTGAATAGTACGTCTATGTGTATGAGTACAAGTAATGTGATAAAAAGGAATATGATTGCGGAACCTGCTGAGATCAGGGGGGAAGAAGCTGAGTGCGGATCCGTAATATAGCTGGATGGTCATTGCGGGGAATGTCTAAGGATTCCCCTGCGCGCTCAAGCTACCTCCGTATAGCCCGTCCTGGTCGGCGCAAAGGTGAACCTGCGAAGGAAATGAAAGAAATATTTGCGTGCCGGAGATGGTTGAGCCGCTGAGTTCGGCCTGTCCTGGCCTTCGCCGGAGTGTTTAATTGAGCTCTGGATGAGCCGGGCTATCCTTCCACGGAGTAGTTTGGCGTCCTTTGACGTTGTCCAGGAGCCTGGGCGTCGACTTCGAGGTTCGGCTGCAAGGTGCTGCTTGGTGCTTCTGCTGCTAAAGCAGTGGTGTATTTGTTGGTGCCGAAGGAAGGTTCGGCCTTGCCATTAACCGTGATGACGCCGCGTGGACCGGGCATCTTGAGCTTACGGTAGGCATAATGTGGCACCGCGTTGAATCGAGGGAACGCGGTTCGTCCGAGCAGTGCCTGATAATCACTGCGGAAAGGGACGATTTCGAAGATTAACTCTTTGGTACGGTAATTTTCTGGTGATCCGAAGACTACCTCAAGGGCAATGGAGCCTGTACAGCTGGCTTCCACACCTGGTATAATGCCTCTGAAAGTGGCTTTAGTGGGTTTGATCGCCAAATGATCGATGCCCATCTTGCGCACTATGTCCTGGTAAAGCAGATTTAGACTGCTGCCTCCGTCCATAAGGACTCGAGTGAGGTGGAACCCGTCTATTATTGGGTCGAGGACTAGTGCGGTTGGATTGCCTTGATTGGTGTTAGTCGGACAATCCATGAGGTTGAAGGTGACCGGACCTAGTTTATATTCTGGGACGGCTAGCGCCGTTGAGTCAGCATCCCTAAGGGTGCGTATCCGGTCCGAGTTGGTAATTTGGGTGGTATTTACCACATTAACCGATTGAATATGCGGGGGAAATTTCGTTCCCTCCTGTGTTCGGTGATCTGGGCTCTTCGTCACCATCATTGCTTTGTGGCCCCCCTTCTCTATCTTTGGCGCCTGCCCTGCCGGCTTGTTTGAAGACCCAGCATTCTCTCTTGGTATGGGTGGCTGGCGTTCCTGGGGTGCCGTGAATTTGGCATTGGCGATCGAGTATGCGGTCCAGACTGGATGGACCTGGATTGTAATTTTTGGGTGGCCCTATCCGCTGATCGGATTTTGAGCCCCTAAACCTGGCATTGACTGCCGTATTTTCGGCGTTTTCACCGTGTTTGCGGCGCTTGTGTTTGTTGAGTCGTGGTGTGCCGTTGCTATCCCTGGCTTCTGATATGCCAGGTTTGCTTGTTGTGTTGTTGCTGCGAGCCAGCCAGCTATCCTCGCCCGCGCAAAAGCAGGTCATGAGTGTCTTGAGGGCTTCCATTGACTTCGGCTTCTCCTGGCCGAGGTGCCGGGCGAGCCACTCGTCACGGATGTTATGCTTAAATGCCGCTAAGGCCTCTGCATCCGGATAGTTGACAATTTGGTTTTTCTTAGATAGGAACCTGGTCCAGAATTTCGTGGCCGATTCCCCTGGCTGCTGAATTATATGGCTCAAGTCGTCAGCATCCGGTGGTCGCACATAAGTGCCCTGGAAGTTGCCAAGGAATGCATCTTCCAAATCCTCCCAACTGCCAACGGAGTCTGCTGGCAAGCTATTCAGCCAATGCCGAGCTGGTCCTTTGAGTTTTAGTGGGAGGTACTTGATGGCATGTAGATCATCACCGCATGCCATGTGGATGTGGAGGAGGAAATCCTCGATCCATACCGCGGGGTCTGTTGTACCATCATATGATTCAATATTTACGGGTTTAAAACCCTCTGGGAATTCATGATCCATTACTTCATCGGTGAAGCATAGGGGGTGTGCGGTGCCTTTGTGCCGGGCTATATCACGACGCAGTTCATACGAGTCTTGTCTGCTGTATTCGGCCCGGCCGGATTTGCTTTTGGTATATCCGGCATGACGATCATCGTCCCGCATTGGGGCGCGACCCCGTGATCCGTAGATCGATCTTGTATGCCCTGCTTTGTTTTCCAATACGTCTCGCAGGTCCCGCGTGTTGCCCCGGGACTTGGTGTTTTTGGTTGAACAGTGGCGGGGTGCGGTCTGGACTTCGGGCTGATACGCCTCTCTGTCTCGGCCATGAGGTGGCCAATCAGCCGCATCATACACTGGTGACGTTGGTTTTAATGCTTCCTCCTCGAGTCGGGGTAGCAACCTGCGCTTTGGGTAACTCTTGGAGGGGCGTTCGAGTTCGTATTCCTCGGCCGCAAGGACTTCGGTCCATTTGTCCGCTAGCAAATCTTGATCAGCTCGAAGCTGTTGTTGCTTTTTCTTCAGGCTATTTGCTGTGGCTATAAGCTGGCGCTTGAAGCGCTCCTGCTCGACGGGATCCTCAGGCATGATAAATTCTTCGTCGCCGAGGCTCACCTCGTCTTCGGAGAGAGGCATGTAATTGTCATCCTCCGTTTCTCCATCTGCTGCCTGTTCTGGAGGGCTAGCTTGTTCATCCTCCCGCTCTAAATATGGCTGGAGGGGATTGTCATCGTCTTCGGCACTATCAGGAGTGTTATTGTCTCTTGTGCCGGTATCACTACTTTTGCTATGGCGGGACTTAGGGCGGCGCCGCTGACGTCGGTGCTGTGGTTGATTCTTGGAGGGGTCATCCTCCACTGTCTTATCGCCATCGCCTTCTTTGGGGGTATCCACCATGTATATATCATATGATGAGGTGGCGGTCCAGCGCCCTGTGGGTGGTGGTTCCTGCTCGTCTCCTGCATCGTCGTCCATACCATCGATGTCTTCGGAGTCGAAGTCGAGCATGTCGGTTTAATCGTCGGCAGTGGCTATTAAGTGGGTGGTGGGTGGGGAGCGAATTTCCTCGTCGTCCGCATCCCATTCTAGCCAGACATAGTTCGGCCAAGGTCTAACTGACAAGGAGAGAGACCTTAATGAATTTAACACATCGCCAAAAGGCGAGTGCTGAAAGATATCGGCGGAGGTAAACTCCATGATCAGTGCCCAATCGGATTCGATAGGCACGGACGCAGGAGGATCGGGGCCCGGGGCCGGGGACGAATCCAATGGTTTGGCAACACGGCTCTCGTAGGAGGTGGGGTCAGTATTCGGCTCTATCGCCACTGAGAGTGTGGCCTCCGTGGCGGGGTCTATCCACCCGTCCTCAGATGGCGCAATTTGTTCCGGATTGAGGGCCGGAGTAGTTGTAGGTGTGATCTCCCGAACACTGTCCCACGGCAGAGTTAAGTCATGATTGTTGTGATTGTGCGCGCACCTGACATGGGTTCGAATCCGTCGAAGATCAAGTCTCCGAGGATGTCGGCAGTATAGTTCAAGTTTCCGAACCTAACCTGATGGCCAGGGGCGTAGCTCTCGATCTGTTCCAGATGGCCAAGCGAGTTAGCCCGCAGTACAAAGCCGCCGAATACGAAGATCTGTCCGGGGAGGAAAACCTCGCCCTGGATTGCATTGTTGCCGATGATCGAAGGAGCCATCAAGCCTTACGGTGATGGCACAGTGGAACTCCCAATGAAAGTACCAATGTCGGTGTCAAAACCGGCGGATCTCGGGTAGGGGGTCCCGAACTGTGCGTCTAAGGCGGATAGTAACAGGAGGCGGGGGACACGATGTTTACCCAGGTTCGGGCCCTCTCGATGGAGGTAATACCCTACTTCCTGATTGATTGATCTTGATGATATGAGTATTACAAGAGTTGATCTACCACGAGATCGTAGAGGCTAAACCCTAGAAGCTAGCCTATGGTATGATTGTTGTTGTCCTACGGACTAAACCTCCTGTTTATATAGACACCGGAGGGGGCTAGGGTTACACAGAGTCGGTTTCAAGGGAGGAGATCTACATATCCGTATTGCCAAGCTTGCCTTCCACGCCAAGGAGAGCCCCATCAGGACACGGGACGAAGTCTTCAATCTTGTATCTTCATAGTCCAATAGTCCGGCTAAGTATATAGTCCGGCCGTCCGAGGACCCCCTAATCCAGGACTCCCTCAGTCGATGCCACGTGTTGGTCACCCTTGACGAAAGCACTTTTATGACGCATGATCTATCGTCATGGAAGTGGACACTTCTGTGATGATAATTTTGTTAATGTCATGGAACACTTCTACAACAGCACAGGTATGACTATCTTGATTCTGTCATAAAATCATCATGGATGTACATGCATGACAGAAAACATGACCTACTATGACAAACATGTATCATCATGGAAGTGTCTTTTTTTGTAGTGCTTCAAGGAAGGCTGCGGCTATAAATAGCCACCTGTTGGGTAACGTAGCAGAAATTCGAAATTTTCTACGCATCACCAAGATCAATCTCTGGAGTTTACTAGCAACGAGAGGGAAGGAGTGCATCTACATACCCTTGTAGATCGTGAGCGGAAGCGTTCAAGAGAACGGGGTTGATGGAGTCGTACTCGTCGTGATCCAAATCACCGATGATCCTAGCGCCGAACGGACGGCACCTCCGCGTTCAACACACGTACGGAGCAGCGACGTCTCCTCCTTCTTGATCCAGCAAAGGGGGAGGAGAGGTTGATGGAGATCCAGCAACACGACGGCGTGGTGGTGGAAGTAGCGGGATCCCGGCAGGGCTTCGCCAAGCGCAAGCGGGGAGGAAGAGGTGTCACGGGAGGGAGAGGGAGGCGCCAGGGCTTGGGTATTGCTGCCCTCCCTTCCCCCCACTATATATAGGGCCAAGGGAGAGGGGGGGCGCAGCCTTGGCCCTTCCTCCAAGGAAGGGTGCGGCCAGGGAGGAGTCCTTCCCCACCAAGGCACCTCGGAGGTGCCTTCCCCCTTTAGGACTCTCCCTTTTCCTTATCTCTTGGCGCATGGGCCTCTTGGGGATGGTGCCCTTGGCCCATATAGGCCAAGGCGCACCCCCTACAGCCCATGTGCCCCCCCCCCCGGGGCTGGTGGACCCCCGGACCCCTTTCGGGACTCCCGGTACAATACCGATAAAGTGCGAAACTTTTCCGGCGACCAAAATAAGACTTCCCATATATAAATCTTTACCTCCGGACCATTCCGAAACTCCTCGTGA
The DNA here is from genome assembly GCF_002575655.3 of Aegilops tauschii subsp. strangulata. Classification (NCBI taxonomy): domain Eukaryota; kingdom Viridiplantae; phylum Streptophyta; class Magnoliopsida; order Poales; family Poaceae; genus Aegilops; species Aegilops tauschii. The sequence continues at coordinate 207,439,238 of NC_053038.3, forward strand.
CGTCCGGGATCTCATCCGGGACTCCGAACAACTTTTGGGTTACCGCATACTAATATCTCTATAACCCTAGCGTCACCGAACCTTAAGTGTGTAGACCCTACGGGTTCGGGAAACACGCAGACATGACCGAGACGACTCTCCGGTCAATAACCAACAGCGGGATCTGGATACCCATGTTGGCTCCCACATGCTCCTCGATGATCTCATCGGATGAACCACGATATCGAGGATTCAATCAATCCCGTATACAATTCCCTTTGTCTATCGGTATGTTACTTGCCCGAGATTCGATCGTCGGTATCCCGATACCTTGTTCAATCTCGTTACCGGCAAGTCTCTTTACTCGTTCCGTAACTCACATCATCCCGTGATCAACTCCTTGGTCACATTGTGCACATTATGATGATGTCCTACCGAGTGGGCCCAGAGATACCTCTCCGTTTACACGGAGTGACAAATCCCAGTCTCGATTCGTGCCAACCCAACAGACACTTTCGGAGATACCCGTAGTGCACCTTTATAGCCACCCAGTTACGTTGTGACGTTTGGCACACCCAAAGCATTCCTACGGTATCCGGGAGTTGCACAATCTCATGGTCTAAGGAAATGATACTTGACATTAGAAAAGCTCTGAGCAAACGAACTACACGATCTTGTGCTAGGCTTACGATTGGGTCTTGTCCATCACATCATTCTCCTAATGATGTGATCCCGTTATCAACGACATCCAATGTCCATGGTCAGGAAATCGTAACCATCCATTGATCAACGAGCTAGTCAACTAGAGGCTTACTAGGGACATGGTGTTGTCTATGTATCCACACATGTATCTGAGTTTCCTATCAATACAATTCTAGCATGGATAATAAACGATTATCATGAACAAGGAAATATAATAATAACCAATTTATTATTGCCTCTAGGGCATATTTCTAACAGTCTCCCACTTGCACTAGAGTCAATAATCTAGTTCACATCACCATGTGATTAACACTCACAGGTCACATCACCATGTGACCAAGATCCAAAGAGTTTACTAGAGTCAACAATCTAGTTCACATCACTATGTGATTAACACTCAATGAGTTCTGGTTTGATCATGTTATGCTTGTGAAAGAGGTTATTAGTCAACGGGTCTGAACCTTTCAGATCCGTGTGTGCTTTACGAATATCTATGTCATCTTGTGGATGCTACCACGCGCTACTTGGAGCCATTTCAAATAACTGCTCTACTATACGAATCCGGTTTACTACTCAGAGTCATCCGGATTAGTGTCAAAGTTCGCATCGACGTAACCCTTTACGACGAACTCCTTTTCACCTCCATAATCGAGAAAATTCCTTAGTCCACTAGATACTGAGGATAAGTTCGACCGCTGTCATGTGATCCATTCCCGGATCACTATTGTACCCCTTGACCAACTCATGGCAAGGCACACTTCATGTGCGGTACACAGCATAGCATACTGTAGAGCCTACGTCTAAAGCATAGGGGACGACCTTCGTCCTTTCTCTCTCTTCTGTTGTGGTCAGGTCTTGAGTCTTACTCAATACTCACACCTTGTAACACAGCCAAGAACTCCTTCTTTGCTGATCTATTTTGAACTCTTTCAAAATCATGTCAAGGTGTGCATTCTTTGAAAGTATCATCAGGCGTCTTGATCTATCTCTATAGATCTTGATGCCCAATATGTAAGCAGCTTTATCCAGGTCTTCCTTTGAAAAACTCCTTTCAAACAACCCTTGATGCTTTCCAGAAATTTTACATCATTTCGGATCAACAATATGTCATTCACATATACTTATCAGAAATGTTGTAGCGCTCCCACTCACTTTATTGTAAATACAAGTTTCTAACAAACTTTGTATAAACCCAAAAACTTTGATCACTCCATCAAAGCGTATATTCTGACTCCGAGATGCTTGCTCTAGTCCATGGAAGGATCGCTGGAGCTAGCATACCTTTTAGCATCCTTAGGATTGACAAAACCTTTCTGATTGTATCACATACAACCTTTCCTTACGAAAACTGGTAAGGAAACTTGTTTTGACATCCATCTGCCAGATTTCATAAATGCAGCTAATGCTAACATGATTCCGACGGACTTAAGCATCGCTACGGATGAGAAAATCTCATCGTAGTCAACTCCTTGAACTTGTGAAAATACTCTTTGCCACAAGTCGAGCTTCATAGACGGTAACATTACCGTCCACGTCCGTCTTCTTCTTAAAGATCCATTTATCTCAATGGCTTGCCGATCATCGGGCAAGTTCACCAAAGTCCATGCTTTGTTCTGATACATGGATTCTATCTCGGATTTCATGGCCTCGAGCCATTCGTCGGAATCCGGGCCCACCATCGCTTCTCCACAGCTCATAGGTTCATCGTTGTCCAACAACATGACTTCCAAGACAGGATTACGCATTACTCTGAAGTAGTATGCATCCTCGTCGTCCTACGAGGTTTGGTAGTGACTTGATCCGAAGTTTCATGATCACTATCATAAGCTTCCACTTCAATTGGTGTAGGTGCCACAGGAACAACATCCTGTGCCCTGCTACACACTAGTTGAAGTTATGGTTCAATAACCTCATCAAGTCTCCACCATCCTCCCACTCAATTCTTTCGAGAGAAACTTTTCCTCGAGAAAGGACTCGTTTCTAGAAGCAATTACTTTTGCTTCCAGATCTGAAATAGGAGGTATACCCAACTGTTTTGGGTATTCTATGAAGATGCATTTATCCGCTTTGGGTTCGAGCTTATCAGCCTGAAACTTTTCACATAAGCATCGCAGCCCCAAACTTTTAAGAAACGACAACTTAGGTTTCTCTAAACGGTGTCGTCTCAACGGAATTGCGTGGTGCCCTATTTAAAGTGAATGCGGTTGTCTCTAATGCCTAACCCATAAACGGTAGTGGTAATTTGATAAGAGACATCATGGTATGCACCATATCCAATAGGGTGCAGTTATGATGTTCGGACACACCATCACACTGTGGTGTTCCAGGCGGTATTAATTGTGAAACACTTTCCACAATGTCTTAATTGTGTGCCAAACTGTAACTCAGATACTCATCTCTATGATCATATCACACACATTTTATCCTCTTGTCACGACGATCTTCAACTTCACTCTGAAATTACTTGAACCTTTCAATAATTCAGACTTGTGTTTCATCAAGTAAATACACTCAGCATCTACTCAAATCATCTGTGAAGTAAGAACATAACGATATCCACTGCATGCCTCAGCACTCATTGGACTGCATACATCAAAATGTATTACTTCCAATAAGTTGCTCTCTTGTTCCATCTTACTGAAAACGAGGCCTTTCAGTCATCTTGCCCACGTGGTATGATTTGCATGTCTCAAGTGATTCAAAATCAAGTGAGTCCAAACGATCCATCTGCATGGAGTTTCTTCATGCATATATACCAAGAGGCATGGTTCGCATGTCTCAATCTTTTCAAAAACGAGTGAGTCCAAAGATCCATCTACATGGAGCTTCTTCATGCGTTTTATACCAATATGACTCAAGTGGCAGTTCCACAAGTATGTGGTACTATCATTACTATCTTATATCTTTTGGCATGAACATGTGTATCACTACGATCGAGATTCATTTTAGGTGCAAGACCATTGAAGGTATTATTCAAATAAACAGAGTAACCATTATTCTCCTTAAATGAATAACCGTATTGCGATAAACATAATCCAATCATGCTTAACGCAAACACCAAATCTCGATGGTAGAGGGAGCATGCGATGCTTGATCACATCAACCTTGGAAACACTTCCAACACATATCGTCATCTCACCTTTAGCTAGTCTCCGTTTATTCCGCAGCTTTTATTTCGTGTTACTAACACTTAGCGACCGAACCGGTATCTAATACCCTGGTGCTGCTGGGAGTACTAGTAAAGTACACATTCATATAACGTATATCCAATATACTTCTGTCGACCTTGCCTGCCTTCTCATCTACCAAGTATCTAGGGTAGTACTGCTTCAGTGACCGTTCCCCTCATTACAGAAGCACTTAGTCTCGGGTTTGGGTTCAACCTTGGGATTCTTCACTAGAGCAGCAAATGATTTGCTGTTTCATGAAGTATCCCTTTTGCCCTTGCCCTTCTAGAAACTAGTGGTTTTACTAACCATCAACAATTGATGCTCCTTCTTGATTTCTAATTTCGCGGTGTCAAACATCGCGAATAGCTCAAGGATCATCATAACTATCCCTGATATGTTATAGTTCATCACGAAGCTCTACTAGCTTGGTGGCAGTGACTATGGAGAACTATCACTATCTCATCTGGGAGATTAACTCCCACTCGATTCAAGCGATTGTGGTACTCAGACAATCTGAGCACATGCTCAACGATTGAGCCTTTCTCCCTTAGTTTGCAGGCTTAAGAAACTTGTCAGAGGTCTCATACCTCTTGACCTGGGCACTAGTCTGAAATCCCAATTTTAGTCTTCGGAACATCTCATATGTTCTGCGACGTTTCACAAACGTCTTTGGTGCCACAATTCTAAACCGTTAGCATTACGCACTGAACTATCACGTAGTTATCAAAACGTGTATGTCAGATGTTCCGCAACATCTACAGACGACACTGAGGTTCAGCACACCGAGTGGTGCATTAAGGACATAAGCCTTCCGTGCAGCAATGAGGACAATCCTCAGTTTACGGACCCAGTCCGCATAATTTCTACTACCAACTTTCAACTAAATTTTCTCTAGGAGCATATCTTAAACAGTAGAACTAAAGCGCATGACATAATTTGCAAAGACCTTTTGACTATGTTCATGATAATGAAGTTCATCTGATTAATGAACTCCCACTCAGATAGACATCCCTCTAGTCATCTAAGTGATACATGATCCAAGTCAAACTAGGCCGTGTCCGATCATCACGTGAGACGGACTAGTCATCATCGGTGAACATCTCCATTTTTATCGTATCTTCTATACGACTCATGCTCGACCTTTCGGTCTCTTGTGTTCCGAGGCCATGTCTGTACATGCTAGGCTCATCAAGTCAACCTAAGTGTTTTGCATGTGTTCCGAGGCCATGTCTGTACATGCTAGGCTCGTCAACACCCATTGTATTCGAACGTTAGAATCTATCACACCCGATCATCACGTGGTGCTTCGAAACAACGAACCTTTGCAACGGTGCACAGTTAGGGGGAACACGTCTCTTGAAATTTTAGTGAGGGATCATCTTACTTACTACCGTCGTTCTAAGCAAATAAGATGTAAACATGATAAACATCACATGCAAATCATAAAGTGACGTGATATGGCCAATATCATCTTGCGCCTTAGATCTCCATCTTCGAGGCGCGGCATGATCACCTTCGTCACTGGCATGACACCATGATCTCCATCATCATGATCTCCATCATCGTGTCTTCATGAAGTTGTCTCGCCAACTATTACTTCTACTACTATGGCTAACGGTTAGCAATAAAGTAAAGTAATTACATGGCGTTTTCATTGACACGCAGGTCATACAATAAATTAAGACAACTCCTATGGCTCCTGCCGGTTGTCATACTCATCGACATGCAAGTCGTGATTCATATTACAAGAACATGATCAATCTCATACATCACATATATCATTCATCACATCCTTTTGGCCATATCACATCACATAGCATACCCTGCAAAAACAAGTTAGACGTCCTCTAATTGTTGTTGCATGTTTTACGTGGCTGCTATGGGATTCTAGCAAGAACGTTTCTTACCTACACAAAAGCCACAACGTGATATGCCAATTTCTATTTACCCTTCATAAGGACCCTTTTCATCGAATCCGATCCGACTAGAGTGGGAGAGACAGACACCCGCTAGCCACCTTATGCAACTAGTGCATGTCAGTCGGTGGAACCTGTCTCACGTAAGTGTACGTGTAAGGTCGGTCCTGGCCGCTTCATCCCACAATGCCGCCGAAACAAGATAAGACTAGTAGCGGCAAGAAGAATTGACAACATCGACGCCCACAACTACTTTGTGTTCTACTCGTGCATAGAAACTACGCATAGACCTAGCTCATGATGCCACTGTTGGGTAACGTAGCAGAAATTCAAAATTTTCTACGCATCACCAAGATCAATCTATGGAGTTTACTAGCAACGAGAGGGAAGGAGTGCATCTACATACCCTTGAAGATCGCGAGCGGAAGCGTTCAAGAGAACGGGGTTGATGGAGTCGTACTCGTCGTGATCCAAATCACCGATGATCCTAGCGCCGAACGGACGGCACCTCCGCGTTCAACACACGTATGGAGCAGCGACGTCTCCTCCTTCTTGATCCAGCAAGGGGGGAGGAGAGGTTGATGGAGATCCAGCAGCACGACGGCGTGGTGGTGGAAGTAGCGGGATCCCGGCAGGGCTTCACCAAGCGCAAGCGGGGAGGAAGAGGTGTCACGGGAGGGAGAAGGAGGCGCCAGGGCTTGGGTATTGCTGCCCTCCCTCCCCCCCACTATATATAGGGCCAAGGGAGAGGGGGGCGCAGCCTTGGCCCTTCCTCCAAGGAAGGGTGCGGCCAGGGAGGAGTCCTTCCCCCCCCCCCCCAAGGCACCTCGGGGGTGCCTTCCCCCTTTAGGACTCTCCCTTTTCCTTATCTCTTGGCGCATGGGCCTCTTGGGGCTGGTGCCCTTGGCCCATATAGGCCAAGACGCACCCCTACAGCCCATGTGGCCCCCCGGGGCTGGTGGACCCCCGGACCCCTTTCGGGACTCCCGGTACAATACCGATAAAGTGCGAAACTTTTCCGGCGACCAAAATAAGACTTCCCATATATAAATCTTTACCTCCGGACCATTCCGGAACTCCTCGTGACGTCCGGGATCTCATCCGGGACTCCGAACAACTTTCGGGTTACCGCATACTAATATCTCTATAACCCTAGCGTCACCGAACCTTAAGTGTGTAGACCCTACGGGTTCGAAAAACACGCAGACATGACCGAGACGACTCTCCGGTCAATAACCAACAGCGGGATCTGGATACCCATGTTGGCTCCCACATGCTCCTCGATGATCTCATCGGATGAACCACGATATCGAGGATTCAATCAATCCCGTATACAATTCCCTTTGTCTATCGGTATGTTACTTGCCCGAGATTCGATCGTCGGTATCCCGATACCTTGTTCAATCTCGTTACCGGCAAGTCTCTTTACTCGTTCCGTAACTCACATCATCCCATGATCAACTCCTTGGTCACATTGTGCACATTATGATGATGTCCTACCGAGTGGGCCCAGAGATACCTCTCCGTTTACACGAAGTGACAAATCCCAGTCTCGATTCGTGCCAACCCAACAGACACTTTCGGAGATACCCGTAGTGCACCTTTATAGCCACCCAGTTACGTTGTGACGTTTGGCACACCCAAAGCATTCCTACGATATCCGGGAGTTGCACTGTAACACCCCGAGAATCATGCTACAGTAACTCTCTGAGATTAGGCTAATCATGTTTCTAAACAGGGGTTGATCACAATTGCATCACATTTCTTTTCAAACTCCTAGTTCAAACTTCAATTAAAATCAAAGTGGAAAATAAAAGTTTTCAAAAATTTAAACAAAAATGTTCGGTGGGTGCCAAATAATACACTGGTAATTATGGTGGAGAAAACACATTTTTATAAAATACCTAAATACTTTTAAATGAAATAAAACAGAAGAGAAAATAAACAAATAAAAAGAAAATGCAAAAGAACACAGACAAAAAAAAAGAAAAAAAGGAGAAGGCCCTTCCCCCCCCCACTGGACCCCTGGCCCGACTGGGCCGACCCCCGGCCCAGCCCACCTCTCCCGCTCGCCCCCTCCCTGTTCCCCCGACCGGGGTCGGAACAGGGGCAGTCCCCGCCGCACCACCTCGCCGGCGACGGGGAGGATAAGGGCGCCAGCACCCCCGCCTCCTCGGGCCTCTCTCCCACTCGCCCCGCTCTCCTCTCGGCCCCTGCGCCTCTCTCTCCCCCCCCCCAGATCCGCGCCGCTCTCTCCTTCCCCACGCCCGACGCGGTCGCCGCCGTTCCCGTCGTTCACACGGCCACCGTGCCCACCTCGCCGTCCCACGTTGTCTCCAAGGACCGCCGTCGCCCGCTGCTTCGTCTGGTGCGGCCCGTTGGAGACCGGAGCCCCTACAACGAGCACACCGAGCTCGTCTTCAACTTCGGACGCCGGCGACCCCTTCTTCCCCGGCGCCGACCTGCTGCTCCTAAGCCTCTCACCGGCCTCCGTGTGCCGCGCGGTGAGCCTTCCCCCCTCCTCCCCTGTCTTTTCTCTCTCGCGCGCCCCCCTAGCTGCTTCCCCACGCGCGCCCGAACGCCGCGCCGCGGAGCTCGCCGCCGGCGAGGCTCCGGTGACCTGTTGGTCACGGGCTCAAGCCCGTTGCACTCCCCACCTCGCGTAGATGCCCCCCAGCCCCTCCGCTTGCTCGATAGCCCGCCGTAGCCTCGTTTCCGTCGGGCACCCGTGCGCGCCGCCGCCTCCGCCGCTCGCCGGCGCCGATTCCGGCCAAGTCCGGCGAAGCCCCGGCCACCCTTGGATGCGGCGCTGCGAGCCCTTTCGAATGGGCCTAGCCCCGCTCCTCCCCGAGCCCCGTAGCGCGTTTCCGGCCAACTCCGGCGAGGGGCCGCCGCCGTTTTGGTCGCCGGAGTTGCTCCGGCGCCGGCCGCCGACGTGGCCGGCCTGGGGCCACCCCAGGGCCACTGCCAGTGGGCCCCGTGGGTCCCAGTTGTCAACTGCTGACTGGGCAGGCCCAGCCACTGACATGCGGGCCCCGCCGCAAAAAAAAAGGAGAAAAAGAAAAATGTTTTATAAATAAAAATAATTAGATTAACTAATCACTCACTGACATATGGGGCCCACCCCTCTAATTAGACTGTTAGTTTAGTTTAAATTAATATTAGACTAACAGAGGCTGACATGTGGGTCCCACTGGACCCACCTGTCTGGTTTGACTGGTCAGCCGACCTGTTGACCTGCTGACGTCAGCATTGCCTCATGCTGACGTCATAATTCATTTTTGCTTAATTTAAATAATTCCAAAAATTCAAATAAACTTTGAAAATTCATATCTTTTAAACCGTAACTCGGATGAAAATGTTTTATATATGAAAGTTGCTCAGAACGACGAGACGAATCCGAATACGCAGTCCGTTCGTCCACCACAACCCCCTAACCTATCGCACTAGCAACTTTCCCCCTCCGGTCCGTCTGTCCAAAAACGCGAAACATTGGGAATACCTCCCGGATGTTCCCCCCTTCGCCGGTACCACCTACTGTCGCGTTAGGGCACACCTAGCACCGCTCATTGTCATGTCACGCATCGTCATGCTTATGTTTGCATTGTATTTACTGTTTCTTCCCCCCTCTTCTCTCCGGTAGACTACGAGACCGACACTGCTGCTGTCCAGTTCGACTACGGAGTTGACGACCCCTCCTACTTGCCAAAGCAACCAGGCAAGCCCCCCCCCCTTGATCACCAGATATCGCCTACTCTTCTCTATTCTGCTTGCATTAGAGTAGTGTAGCATGTTACTGTTTTCCGATATCCTATCCTGATGCATAGCCTATCCTTGCTACTACTGTTGTTACCTTTACCTGCAATCCTACATGCTTAGTATAGGATGCGAGATTTCCATCAGTGTCCCTACATTCTTGTCCGTCTGCTGTGCTATACTATCGGGCCGTGATCACCTGGGCGGTGATCACGGGTATATACTTATATACTTTATACATGACACATGTGATGACTAAAGTCGGGTCGGCTCGTAGGAGTACCCGCAAGTGGATCTTTGTGGCGGAGCGACAGGGCAGGTTGAGACCACCCAGGTGAGAGGTGGGCCTGGCCCTGGTCGGCGTTCGCGGTTACTTAACACGCTTAACGAGATCTTGGTATTTGATCTGAGTCTGGCCATTTGGTCTATACGCACTAGCCATCTACGCGGGAGTAGTTATGGGTATCCCGGCGTCGTGGTATCAGCCGAAGCCTTCTTGACGTCAGCGACTGAGTGGCGCGCGCCGGATTGGACTGGAACGCCACTAGGCTAGGTCTGCTTCCGGCCGCGTACGCAACGTGCAGGTGTGCATAGGGCGATGGGCCCAGACCCCTGCGCGCTTAGGATTAGACCGGCGTGCTGACCGCTCTGTTGTGCTTAGGTGGGGCTGCGACGCGTTGATCTTACGAGGCCGGGCATGACCCAGAAAAGTGTGTCCGGCCAAATGGGATCGAGCGTGTTGGGTTATGTGGTGCACCCCTGCAGGGAAGTTTATCTATTCGAATAGCCGTGTCCCTCGGTAAAAGGACGACCCGGAGTTGTACCTTGACCTTATGACAACTAGAACTGGATACTGAATAAAATACACCCCTTCCAAGTACCAGATATAACCCGGTGATCGCTCTCTAACAGGGCGACGAGGAGGGGATTGCCGGGTAGGATTATGCTATGCGATGCTACTTGGAGGACTTCAATCTACTCTCTTCTACATGCTGCAAGATGGAGATGACCAGAAGCGTAGTCTTCGACAGGACTAGCTATCCCCCTTTTTTTCTGGCATTCTGCAGTTCAGTCCACTGATATGCCCCTTTACACATATACCCATGCATATGTAGTATAGCTCCTTGCTTGCGAGTACTTTGGATGAGTACTCACGGTTGCTTCTCTCCCTCTTTTCCACCTTTTCTTTTCTATCTGGTTGTCACAACCAGATGCTGGAGTCCAGGAGCCAGACGCCACCGTCGATGACGACACCTACGACACTGGAGGTGCCTACTACTACGTGCAGGCCGCTGACGACGACCAGGAGTAGTTAGGAGGATCCCAGGCAGGAGGCCTGCGCCTTGTTCGATCTGTATCCCAGTTTGTGCTAGCCTTCTTAAGGCAAACTTGTTTAACTTATGTCTGTACTCAGATATTGTTGCTTCCGCTGACTCGTCTGTGATCGAGCAATTGTATTCGAGCCCTCGAGGCCCCTGGCTTGTATTATGATGCTTGTATGACTTATTTATGTTGTAGAGTTGTGTTGTGATATCTTCCCGTGAGTCCCTGACCTTGATCGTACACATTTGCGTGCATGATTAGTGTACGGTCAAATCGGGGGCGTCACAAGTTGGTATCAGAGCCGACTGCCTGTAGGAATCCCCCTTTCCACACTCCTTGGCCGAAGTCGAGTCTAGACATTACAAAACTTTTACAAACATGGCTGTGTGTCTTACGGGCCCACGTCGCCATTGGGTGGTACTAGGATCTTTTACTCCTCGACCTTTACTCTGGGACTCTGAACTCTCTTCTACTCGGGTTAAACGAATTTACTAACTTTAACACTAGGATCCCGTGACCGCATTCACCCCAAAGTTGGATAAGCCATAGTTGTTTCTTAGAATAGTATTTTGAACAATTCACACACTATCATTTGACTCCTTTGAAACGTCTTTGCTTTCAGATGGAACCCACGAGGCAGGTCGTTCGCCACACGACGGCCATTGGTGCCTCGGGATCACCTGCGGTGCTAGCTGAGATGATGACCTATCTGGGTTATCGCTGGCACCCTGAGTACACCGTCTACGAGGAGTACCAGGACTTTAACCAGGAGCAGTACCGTGCCATCGTCCACCTCTACTCTCGGGAGTATGACTCCACTACTGTGCTTCACACCGCACATGGAGTTGGTGTGACCATCGATATGGCTGTCCACGATGCTGCCTATGCTGCTCTGACACGTCTTCGTGGAGAGTATCGGGAGTTGGACACCTCCCCTTTCAGGCACATTGCTATCGCATCCGATGATGGTGCGGAGGGATACTATACTGCTGCCTACTCCACTGTCACCCGAGAGCCCTTCTACCATCAGAACCTGGTTCTGCATGCTGATGGGCTGGATCGAGCTAACCGAGCTCTTCGCCACGAGATGTACACCACCCGTCAGCACCTTTACCGTGCTCGGACGCTGCTGCACCCCTTTGTCCGATCTGGACAGGTACCGCGTACTGCGATCTACCCAGCCAGGACCGTGATGCCCCACGGTGTCGGTTGGCCAGAGGTGGGAGGCTACTCCCCCGCACTTGGTCCTCTTCTGCCACCTGAGCGTCGGGCTCTACACCTGAGTATCCGCGGCCCCCAGTCTGCTGACGTGGAGGGCTATCCGTTGCCTCACTACCAGCTGTCGGGCTACGATTACCTCCACAGTACCTCTTGGGACTGATGTAGGCTTGCTAGTAGTATTAGTTGCAGTCACCGCGAGCCTGTGTGCCGCCTATGATGTATTAGTCTATGTACTGAACTCTGTGCATGACCCCTTTTGTAAGCTATGCCGACTACTATGTAGTAGCTATCGTGCTCCTTTCGTTATGCATGTTTCATCATGAATGATTCTTGTCTTAGCACATATTCTCAATGCTGATCTACCCCGGTTATATATTAGCAGGATGGTTAGACCAGGTGGTCGTGGTCGTGGTGGCGATGCCCCACCACCACCTGAGTACATGGCTGGTATGATCCAACAGTTTGAACTGAACCGCCAATTCATGGAAAATATGATGGCCCAGTTTCCTCGCCCCAATATGAACCAGCAGCCAGCTCAAGTGACTCTTCAAGATTTCATACGCCTCAACCCAACCATCTACCGCAGCTCAACTCAGCCTCTGGATGCTGATGACTGGCTCCGTGACATCACCTATGAGATGGAGTCTGCTGATGTAGCCCCTGCCAGCTATGTCACCTTTGCTTCCTTCTTCTTGAAGGGACCCGCAGCTCAATGGTGGGACAGCCACAGGCGTACTCTGCCAGCTGGAACAATCATCACATGGCCAGACTTCCAAGCTGCTTTCCGTGCCCGCTTCATTCCTCAAGGAGTCATGGACCGGAAGAAGCGTGAGTTCCGCAACCTCACCCAAGGCAACAAAACTGTCGAAGCTTATCAGCGGGAGTTTCTGGACTTGTCCCGCTATGCTGAAGAAGACATTGCAACTGATGCACGCAGACAGGAGAAGTTCTGTGATGGCCTTCAAGCTGACATCAAGCTCGCACTTCTAGTGCATGACTTTGCTGATTTCTCCACCTTGGTGAACAAGGCCATCAATGTCGAAACTGGTCTGCAGGAATACCAGAGCTCTCACAGGCGCAACCGTGACACGGGCTCATCTTCGGGCTCGCCCGCACAGAAGCGTAAGATATGGATCCCGAACAGCATGTACCGTCCAAATGCATCTGCCCCAAGGCAGACCTATGCTGCACCTCGTCTGCCTCCACCACCATCTAGGCAGTCAAGACTTCCAGCTCCACCATCCCAAGCTCCTGTTCCCACTCCGAATAATGGCTTGTGCTTCAGGTGTGGTCAACCAGGACACCGTGCTAAAGAATGCAACCAGAACCAGAATCAACTGGCCCTTCCAGCAACTGGCCGTGGTAACAATCAGCCCCGCAACAACAATGCTAAGTCTTATGGTCGTGCTCATGCCAACCATGTTGATCTCAACGAAGCTCAAGACCAGCCTGCTACTGTGATGGGTACACTCCTCGTAAATTCAGTACCAGCATCCGTTTTATTTGATACAGGTGCATCGCATTCATTCATGTCAGAAGATTTTGCATACAAGCACGACGTTAAATGTGAGGAGATGAACACCTCTGTATTGGTCAAAACCCCCGTGGGACAGTGTCAAACCTCCTTGGTTGGCATCGATGTCCCCGTGGAAATCGAAGGGCTGGAATTCTATGCCTCTCCCATTATCCTGAAGTCGTCTAACATCGACCTCATTTTGGGTATGGATTGGTTGAAAGCGCATACTGCTTCTATAGTTTGCGCCACTAAGACCGTCCATCTGCTACACCCTTCAGATGAAATAGTTGCTTACCAAGCTCATCTGGTGCAAAATGCCGAGGCAAGGCTCTATGCATTGAATGCATTGAACGCTGCACCACTCGAGGGCATTGAGAACATTCCCGTCGTGCGTGAATTCCTCGACGTCTTCCCTGAAGAACTTCCAGGGATTCCCCCTGCTAGAGCTGTCGAATTCATCATCGACTTGAAACCAGGCACCACTCCTATAGCCAAGCGACCCTACAAAATGCCGCCGCATGAACTCCTTGAGCTTAAGGAGGAAATCGACAAATTTCTTCGCAAAGGATTCATTCGCCCAAGTTGCTCTCCTTGGGGAGCACCTTCTCTCTTTGTCAAGAAGAAGGATGGGACAAACCGGTTAGTTCAAGACTACCGTCCTATAAACCAAGCTACCATTCAGAATAAGTACCCTCTTCCTCGGATCAATGATCTGTATGATCAACTAGCGGGTTCGTCAGTGTTCTCTAAGCTCGACTTGAGGTTGGGCTACCACCAGATCCGTGTTCGAGAAGAGGATATCCCAAAGACTGCCTTCGTGACTCGCTATGGTTCATACGAGTACACCGTCATGTCTTTCGGTTTAACCAATGCTCCAGCCACCTTCTCTCGTCTGATGAACTATATATTCATGGATTACCTCGACAAGTTCGTCGTGGTTTATCTGGATGATATCCTGGTATTTTCCAAGAACGAAGAAGAACATGCCGAACATCTTCGACTTGTGCTGGAGAAGCTACGAGAGCATCAACTATATGCCAAGTTCTCCAAATGTGAATTCTGGCTACCGGAAGTAACCTATCTTGGGCATGTCATCTCTAAGGATGGTATTGCCGTCAACCCCGAGCGAGTTCAGGCTATTCTTGATTGGACTCCTCCCAATAACGTTAAGCAAGTCAGAAGTTTTCTTGGTCTCGCCAGCTATTGCCGTCGATTCGTCGAGAACTTCTCTAAGATCGCCAGGCCTCTGACTAACCTGTTGCATAAGGGTGTCAAGTTCCAATGGACAGACAAATGTCAGGAAAGTTTCCAGGCACTCAAAGACAAGTTGACTTCTGCTCCAGTTCTAGCTCCACCTGATACTAAGAAGGACTTTATCATTTACTGCGACGCTTCCCGTCAAGGATTAGGCTGTGTCCTAATGCAAGACCGCAAAGTGATTGCTTATGCCTCTCGGCAATTGCGCCCTCACGAAGAGAACTACCCAGTTCACGACCTCGAACTTGCTGCTGTCATTCATGCGCTGAAGCAGTGGCGACATTACCTTCTCGGTAATCGTTGCGAGATCTTCACTGACCACCAAAGTCTGAAGTATCTGTTTACTCAGCCAGATCTGAACCTCCGTCAGCAGAGATGGATGGAGCTTGTTGCAGACTTTGACTTGGGTATTTCCTATACGCCAGGCAAGGCTAATGTAATGGCTGATGCCTTGAGCCGCAAGTCTTACTGCAACCACCTCCAGGTTCACAAAGTTCAGCCCTCGCTTGTTGAAGAATTCAGGAAGCTGAACCTCCATATTGTTCCTCCGGGTGCACTCGCTCCCCCTCCTAAGGAGTTTGGCAAGGTGAACCTCCACGTTGTTACCCAGGGTTCCCTCAATACCCTAGTTGCTAAACCAGATCTCGAGGACAGCATCAAAAGGCTACAGAAGTATGACTCTGAAGCCCACAAGATTAAGCGCTACCTCGCAGAAGGAAAGCCCTCATTCTTCACTATTGCTGAAGATGGCACCTTATACTTCAAGGGCCGCCTAGTGGTGCCATGTGCAGAGAAAAACCTGGATATGACACAGGAAGTTATGAAAGAAGCTCATGATACACCTCTGTGTATCCATCCTGGTAGTACAAAGATGTACCAAGACATCCGTCAGAGATTCTGGTGGTCTAATATGAAGCAAGCCATTGCTCGTTATGTTGCTGAGTGTGACGTTTGCCGTCGTATCAAAGCAGAACATCAAAGGCCTGCTGGAACTCTGCAACCTATCTCTATTCCTGAATGGAAATGGGACCATGTTGAGATGGACTTCGTCACTGGATTTCCCAAATCACAGAAAGGTAATGATGCTATTCTTGTCGTCATTGACCGGCTTTCCAAAGTTGCACATTTTCTGGCAGTCAAAGAAACGATCACTGCTAGCCAGTTGGCAACACTCTATATGTCCAGGATTGTTTCACTCCACGGTATTCCATTGGTTATCAGTTCAGACCGTGGCAGCTTATTCACTTCAAGATTCTGGGCAAGTTTCCAAGAAGCTATGGGAACTCATCTGTCATTCAGTACTGCGTTTCATCCTCAATCGCAAGGACAAGTTGAACGCGTCAACCAAGTTCTCGAAGACATGCTACGAGCTTGCGTTATTTCCTTCGGCAAGAAATGGGAGGAATCTCTCCCGTATGCTGAGTTCTCTTATAATAATAGCTATCAAGCTAGTCTGAAGATGGCCCCCTTCGAAGTGTTATATGGACGAAAGTGTCGAACCCCTCTGAACTGGTCAGAAACTGGGGAACGTCCACTCTTCGGCCCGGATATTATCCAAGATGCCGAAGAACAAGTCCGCATTATTCGCAAGAATCTCAAGACTGCTCAGTCACGTCAGAAGAGTCAGTATGACCGTCATCATAAAGACATGGTCTATCAACCTGGCGAAAAGGCTTATCTTCGAGTCACACCTATGAAGGGTGCTCACCGCTTCGGGATCAAGGGCAAACTAGCTCCTCGCTATATTGGCCCATTCACTATTCTCGAAAGGCGTGGAAAAGTGGCATACCAACTGGAGCTACCGCCGAACCTTTCTCAGGTTCACGATGTGTTCCATGTGTCACAGCTCCGCCGTTGCTTCAAGGACCCAATCCGAGCTGTGGATCATGAAGTGCTCGAATTGCAGCAAGACCTCTCCTATAAGGAGCATACGGTCCGCATTCTCGACCAAGCTGAATGCCGCACACGTCAGAAGGCGATCAAGTTTCTCAAAGTCCAGTGGTCGCACCATTCTGAAGATGAGGCCACTTGGGAGCGAGAGGATCGTCTGCGCAAAGAATACCCCGCACTGTTTCCTTCTACCTCCTAAATCTCGGGACGAGATTTCTTGTAGTGGAGGAGATTTGTAACACCCCGAGAATCATGCTACAGTAACTCTCTGAGATTAGGCTAATCATGATGCTAAACAGGGCTTGATCACAATTGCATCACATTTCTTTTCAAACTCCTAGTTCAAACTTCAATTAAAATCAAAGTGGAAAATAAAAGTTTTCAAAAATTTAAACAAAAATGTTCGGTGGGTGCCAAATAATACACTGGTAATTATGGTGGAGAAAACACATTTTTATAAAATACCTAAATACTTTTAAATGAAATAAAACAGAAGAGAAAATAAACAAATAAAAAGAAAATGCAAAAGAACACACACAAAAAAGAAAGAAAAAAAGGAGAAGGCCCTCCCCCCCCCCCACTGGACCCCTGGCCCGACTGGGCCGACCCCCGGCCCAGCCCACCTCTCCCGCTCGCCCCCTCCCTGTTCCCCCGACCGGGGTCGGAACAGGGGCAGTCCCCGCCGCACCACCTCGCCGGCGACGGGGAGGATAAGGGCGCCAGCACCCCCGCCTCCTCGGGCCTCTCTCCCACTCGCCCCGCTCTCCTCTCGGCCCCTGCGCCTCTCTCTTCCCCCCCCAGATCTGCGCCGCTCTCTCCTTCCCCACGCCCGACGCGGTCGCCGCCGTTCCCGTCGTTCACACGGCCACCGTGCCCACCTCGCCGCCCCACGTTGTCTCCAAGGACCGCCGTCGCCCGCTGCTTCGTCTGGTGCAGCCCGTTGGAGACCGGAGCCCCTACAATGAGCACACCGAGCTCGTCTTCAACTTCGGACGCCGGCGACCCCTTCTTCCCCGGCGCCGACCTGCTGCTCCTAAGCCTCTCACCGGCCTCCGTGTGCCGCGCGGTGAGCCTTCCCCCTCCTCCCCTGTCTTTTCTCTCTCGCGCGCCCCCTAGCTGCTTCCCCACGCGCGCCCGAACGCCGCGCCGCGGAGCTCGCCGCCGGCGAGGCTCCGGTGACCTGTTGGTCACGGGCTCAAGCCCGTTGCACTCCCCACCTCGCGTAGATGCCCCCCAGCCCCTCCGCTTGCTCGATAGCCCGCCGTAGCCTCGTTTCCGTCGGGCACCCGTGCGCGCCGCCGCCTCCGCTTCTGGCCAAGTCCGGCGAAGCCCTGGCCACCCCTGGATGCGGCGCTGCGAGCCCTTTCGAATGGGCCTAGCCCCGCTCCTCCCGAGCCCCGTAGCGCGATTCCGGCCAACTCCGGCGAGGGGCCGCCGCTGTTTTGGTCGCCGGAGTTGCTCCGGCGCCGGCCGCCGACGTGGCCGGCCTGGGGCCACCCCAGGGCCACTACCAGTGGGCCCCGTGGGTCCCAGTTGACTGGGTTGACCCAATCAACTGCTGACTGGGCAGGCCCAGCCACTGACATGCGGGCCCCGCCGCAAAAAAAAAGGAGAAAAAGAAAAATGTTTTATAAATAAAAATAATTAGATTAACTAATCACTCACTGACATATGGGGCCCACCCCTCTAATTAGACTGTTAGTTTAGTTTAAATTAATTTAGACTAACAGAGGCTGACATGTGGGTCCCACTGGACCCACCTGTCTGGTTTGACTGGTCAGCCGACCTGTTGACCTGCTGACGTCAGCATTGCCTCATGCTGACGTCATAATTCATTTTTGTTTAATTTAAATAATTCCAAAAATTCAAATAAACTTTGAAAATTCATATCTTTTAAACCGTAACTCGGATGAAAATGTTTTATATATGAAAGTTGCTCAGAACGACGAGACGAATCCGAATACGCAGTCCGTTCGTCCACCACAACCCCCTAACCTATCGCACTAGCAACTTTCCCCCTCCGGTCCGTCTGTCCGAAAACGCGAAACATTGGGAATACCTCCCGGATGTTCCCCCCCTTCGCCGGTACCACCTACTGTCGCGTTAGGGCACACCTAGCACCGCTCATTGTCATGTCACGCATCGTCATGCTTATGTTTGCATTGTATTTACTGTTTCTTCCCCCCTCTTCTCTCTGGTAGACTACGAGACCGACACTGCTGCTGTCCAGTTCGACTACGGAGTTGACGACCCCTCCTACTTGCCAGAGCAACCAGGCAAGCCCCCCCCCCTTGATCACCAGATATCGCCTACTCTTCTCTATTCTGCTTGCATTAGAGTAGTGTAGCATGTTACTGTTTTCCGATATCCTATCCTGATGCATAGCCTATCCTTGCTACTACTGTTGTTACCTTTACCTGCAATCCTACATGCTTAGTATAGGATGCGAGATTTCCATCAGTGTCCCTACATTCTTGTCCGTCTGCTGTGCTATACTATCGGGCCGTGATCACCTGGGCGGTGATCACGGGTATATACTTATATACTTTATACATGACACATGTGATGACTAAAGTCGGGTCGGCTCGTAGGAGTACCCGCAAGTGGATCTTTGTGGCGGAGCGACAAGGCAGGTTGAGACCACCCAGGTGAGAGGTGGGCCTGGCCCTGGTCGGCGTTCGCGGTTACTTAACACGCTTAACGAGATCTTGGTATTTGATCTGAGTCTGGCCATTTGGTCTATACGCACTAGCCATCTACGCGGGAGTAGTTATGGGTATCCCGGCGTCGTGGTATCAGCCGAAGCCTTCTTGACGTCAGCGACTGAGTGGCGCGCGCCGGATTGGACTGGAACGCCACTAGGCTAGGTCTGCTTCCGGCCGCGTACGCAACGTGCAGGTGTGCATAGGGCGATGGGCCCAGACCCCTGCGCGCTTAGGATTAGACCGGCGTGCTGACCGCTCTGTTGTGCTTAGGTGGGGCTGCGACGCGTTGATCTTACGAGGCCGGGCATGACCCAGAAAAGTGTGTCCGGCCAAATGGGATCGAGCGTGTTGGGTTATGTGGTGCACCCCTGCAGGGAAGTTTATCTATTCGAATAGCCGTGTCCCTCGGTAAAAGGACGACCCGGAGTTGTACCTTGACCTTATGACAACTAGAACTGGATACTGAATAAAATACACCCCTTCCAAGTACCAGATATAACCCGGTGATCGCTCTCTAACAGGGCGACGAGGAGGGGATCGCCGGGTAGGATTATGCTATGCGATGCTACTTGGAGGACTTCAATCTACTCTCTTCTACATGCTGCAAGATGGAGATGACCAGAAGCGTAGTCTTCGACAGGACTAGCTATCCCCCTTTTTTTCTGGCATTCTGCAGTTCAGTCCACTGATATGCCCCTTTACACATATACCCATGCATATGTAGTATAGCTCCTTGCTTGCGAGTACTTTGGATGAGTACTCACGGTTGCTTCTCTCCCTCTTTTCCCCCTTTTCTTTTCTATCTGGTTGTCACAACCAGATGCTGGAGTCCAGGAGCCAGACGCCACCGTCGATGACGACACCTACGACACTGGAGGTGCCTACTACTACGTGCAGGCCGCTGACGACGACCAGGAGTAGTTAGGAGGATCCCAGGCAGGAGGCCTGCGCCTTGTTCGATCTGTATCCCAGTTTGTGCTAGCCTTCTTAAGGCAAACTTGTTTAACTTATGTCTGTACTCAGATATTGTTGCTTCCGCTGACTCGTCTGTGATCGAGCAATTGTATTCGAGCCCTCGAGGCCCCTGGCTTGTATTATGATGCTTGTATGACTTATTTATGTTGTAGAGTTGTGTTGTGATATCTTCCCGTGAGTCCCTGACCTTGATCGTACACATTTGCGTGCATGATTAGTGTACGGTCAAATCGGGGGCGTCACATGCACAATCTCATGGTCTAAGGAAATGATACTTGACATTAGAAAAGCTCTGAGCAAACGAACTACACGATCTTGTGCTAGGCTTAGGATTGGGTCTTGTCCATCACATCATTCTCCTAATGATGTGATCTCGTTATCAACGACATCCAATGTCCATGGTCAGGAAACCGTAACCATCTATTGATCAACGAGCTAGTCAACTAGAGGCTTACTAGGGACATGGTGTTGTCTATGTATCCACACATGTATCTGAGTTTCCTATCAATACAATTCTAGCATGGATAATAAACGATTATCATGAACAAGGAAATATAATAATAACCAATTTATTATTGCCTCTAGGGCATATTTCTAACACCACCCCGCTCCAATGTTGCCCGTTGGCTGCTTCACTTAAGATTTATGAGAAGATTGATTGAGCAGCCCCTCTCCGAGTGATTTGAGTTTAAGATCTACCGAGAGAAAATTCAAGAGCCCAATCTTAGACAGTGGTTGAGCATCACGGTAGTTATGAGTTTAGAGTTCTTATACCTATTACTCTTCAGAGCTGCGCACTCTCTAGACGGATAGGTGTCAGCTCGAGTGTTGAAGAGTCATTGTCTTCGCCGAGCAAGTTCTTCAGAGACCAAGAAAAGTTGTGGTTCTCAAAGAAGAAGTCTGTGAAGGTTTGGAGATCGCTAACAAGTATCTACCACGAGTGAAATCAACTAGAGTCTGATCGACTCCAAGTTGAAGGAGAATAGGGCGAAGAGAGTTTATCTTCTATGTTAGATCATAGCCCCTCCAACGAGACGTAGTCCTTTGGCAGAAGGGCGAACCGGTCTACCAAATCCATCTGTCGCCATCGAGCACCACTGGTTCAATTTACTTTACTGCATTACCTTCAGCACTTTACATTCGTGCTCTGTGACGATGGTTTATCTGATCAATCATTGACTATTGAATATCATTCATTTTAGTCGTTCCAGTCATATAAATTCTCCTCGCGCTTATCCTATTTAGACTGGCGTGTTTTCCCTGTGTCACTTTCATTCACCTCGTCATATGTTCGTTCTCGTGTTTTTCCCTCGTAGTTCATATCTTGTCTTCTCTCATGCTACTACATCTGTTCACATGCTGCATTACCATCGTCATTGTCAAACATGTGATATCCTATGCTCATACCATAATAGCTTCCTACATCGATAGATATGTTCATCAATATCGTGCTTGATTAAGTTCTTTTCTACCGAACCTTATTTCCGCTGCTGTGCTTGGAATCAGTTCATTACGTTCGAAGAATTTTTGAATCTCCCATTCACCCCCTCTGGTCGATATACTCTTGGTCCTAACATCTAGCGTCCCGACAACATTTTCCCCACTTCCATCCAAGAAATTCCTGCAATTTTGCTCGAATTTTTATTTTCCCCAAAGTTTTCCACGAGTTCGTCCATGGATCAGAGACCCTGGCATCTGGCCCGACGCCCGGACATCCGGCGCCTGGCAGCCACAAACGCCTCCACCACCACCATTTGACCAAATTTTTGCCAATTTTGACCGGGTTTCCACCAAGCCAAACCACAAGAGCTTTTCCGCTCCCATCTGCAAATTCTGGCACGTTTTGCAATTAGAGAACTTGAGTTGCGGTTTCTGTCAGAATCAAGGCTCAGGGGACCCTAAGGTTCAAACTCTGGGGTGCGCTTGTTCTTACCGCCCTACTCCCTTCTGCTGCGAACCACGGCGAGGCTACAGCGAGAGCGAGCTAACGCGAGCAGACCGGAGACACATCAGATACCCAGGTTAGGGCCACCTTGTGGTGTAAAACCCTACTCCTACTTGGTTTTGGATTGGATTGGTGCCAGAGCAAGAATACAAGGGTGGAAGGCTCAAGTGGTCGA
This sequence comes from Aegilops tauschii subsp. strangulata, assembly GCF_002575655.3. NCBI lineage: Eukaryota > Viridiplantae > Streptophyta > Magnoliopsida > Poales > Poaceae > Aegilops > Aegilops tauschii. The sequence goes on from NC_053038.3 coordinate 207,461,768, forward strand.
CCTCCTCTACGGCGACATCCTGCCCTCCTTTTATACATGCCCTAGTCCTCTTCCCCCGAAAACATTGGTGCGAAGGGTTGCCACACTACGGCAATTTCCAAGGGGGACAAGGGCGCAGTGTATCCTGACAAAAGGTGGTCTTCATCTACAAAGGCGCCTCCATGATGCGTCGGTGGGCTCGGTGATGACCTCCGCCCTGCGCGCCCGCCGTCTTGGTCTTCTTGCACTGATCAAGCAACCTTTGCGGGTTGCTTTGGGAACCAGCGTGCTGGCCGTGCTCCCTTAGCACGAAAGAGGAAAACCTCCTCATCCGCACCTGCTGGCACTGCATCTGGCGTCGTTCGTCGCCGCGCGCGTCACCCACGTGAAGACTGAGCGCCAGGCGATCGGGCTGAGCAGCCCTTGACTTCACCGCCCCGAGAGAGGGCCTCAGGAGGCAGCCTCGGGAGGCCGCCTCGCGAGGCTCCTGGTGGCGCCCTTCGATCCGCTTGGGACACCTACTGACGGGGGCCTCGCAGGGCGAGAGCCTCACGAGGAGCTTTGCTCGTGACCCTTGCTGGTGGGCCACCTAATGGGCCCTTGTCACGCGCCGCGCCCTGGGCCAAAGGCACACGGCTCTGGATACCCCTGGTCCCCCGGGCCCGTGGTGCGCATGTCTCCGCCTGTTATGGGACGAAACAGCATGGGCCCCAACCGCCTGCGGGCCAGGCTTGACGCGTGGCGCATGATGGAACATGGGGCGCCCCCACTTCTACCATGACGCCTCGGCAGCCACCCTGGCTGACATAAAGCCTGCATGCGCGCGGCACAAGGCCATCATTACCTTCCTTGTCCCATTGAAGGCGAGGAGACGCGGGCCGCTCCTCCTTCGGGTGCAATAAAGGCGAGGGGAAAGGACCCCCTGACTCATCTTCTTCCTCTGACTCCCTCCTCCTACTTCATGCTCCGAGCCACTCTCTGCGACGATGGCGGGGAGGAGAGGCCGTGCTCGCGCAGCTGCCACAACACCCAAGGTGCCGCCCCGAGGGTGCGGGCGCACTCCTGCGGCTGCTGGTGTCGCCTCAAGCGACTACAGAAGGGGCAGTGCTCGCAGCTGCAAATGCGGAGGGCGAGGTGACCACGACCGAAGCGGCCGAGGCGGCATGTCCGCCCTGTCTCCGCATGCAAGGATGCACTCCACCGAGGTGGTCCGCGAGTTCATCATGGACATGCACCGCCGGCCCTGCACCTAGTTCCGGCTCCCTGAATCCTTCGCGGCAGAGATGGCGGATGGCGCGCCCCTGGGCCTGTGGGTGCAGGCGGGCGAGTGCTGCAATGACCCTTCCTGGGTGGTGACAGAGTTCACCCTCACCAGCTTCATGTTCTTGAAGCGGGGGTGGAAGTTGTTTGCTCTCGCTGGCGGCTTGAAGAGGGGGCACGTCCTCCAGTTCAAGTATGACAGGGCCGCCAAGCTCTTCGTGAAGATCTTCGGGGTCATCGACGCCCGCCTGAGGTGATGCATGGAGAGCGAGGACAGTCACACCTCCGGAGACGACGATAGTGAGGGCGACACGTCCTCCTCTAACGGAAGCGATAGCAGCGATGGCTCCCCCCTCATCAAGAGTGAAGACGAGGACTCTGAACAGAGTGCCGCCTCCGCTTGAGCCGAAAACTTGGGGGTGGCCGCGCTTGCTCGAAGCTTCTTTTTATTTCTTCCTCTTATCTGCACGGATCAATGTAGGCCCCGTGGGGGTGTGTGAAAAACAAATGGCCTTTGCGTCTTTAATTAATGCTTTTTGCGGTTCAAATCGTGTGTTCCCTCTTAAAATCTCCTCGCGAGGCTTGCCCCCTCTTTTTCTTGCTTGCCAAGATGTTCTACGTCATCAGGACCCAGCCCCTAGGTGAGCCTCAACCGTCGCTGGTATGTCTGGTCGTGATGCCTTGGACAAGGCCAGGAGGTGAGAAGCATTAGGAGCTAGTGAGGGTCCTGAGGCGCGATGCTCATGGAGCCCCCCTTTGATGTTCAAGCGACTCACGTGAAAAAGAGGAGACAACCTTCACCAAGGTCGTGAGAGGAGGGAACCCTAGCGACAATGGTTGTGCCTCGCGGGGCGGTTATACTTAGCTTTTGCAGGGGGTGGCGTCGAGCGAGCCCCAGCTCGCAAGGAATCCACGCCGTCTTCACGACACGGTTGCTGGGGCTTAGTCTCCGGAGTTCGTCTCATGAGGCCTTTGGATGGCTGGCCGCCGTGGGTCGACGCGATAGGTACTGCCTACGGGGTTCCCGAGCGCCTAGCTCCTGAGGTAGCAGCATATCAACAGTGTTTTGTAATGCGAGTGGCAACGTGCGCTCGCCGACCTGCTCGTGGCTGTTCCGCAAGGAGATGAAGCACCAAGGAGCTTGGCGAGGTGATGTGTGCGGGGGCAGGGGAGGGAGTCCTGGATTAAGGGGTCCTCGGGCGTCCGGCCTGTTGGACATGGGTCGGACTAATGGGCCGTGAAGATACAAGACCGAAGACTCTCACTCGTGTCCGGATGGGACTCTCCTTGGCGTGGATGGCAAGCTTGGCGTTCGGATATGAAGATTCCTTTCTCTGTAACCGACTTTGTACAACCCTAGTCCCCTCCGGTGTCTATATAAACCGGAGGTTTTAGTCCGTAGAGGCAATCACAATCATAGAGAGCTAGACTTCTAGGGTTTTAACCATTACGATCTCGTGGTAGATCAACTCTTGTAATACTCATATTCATCAAGATCAATCAAGCAGGAAGTAGGGTATTACCTCCATAGAGAGGGCCCGAACCGGGTAAACATCGTGTCCCCTGTCTCCTGTTACCATCGACCTTAGACGCACAGTTCGGGACCCCCTACCCGAGATCCGCCGGTTTTGACACCGAGATTGGTGCTTTCATTGAGAGTTCCGCTGCGTCGTCACCAAGAGGTTTGATGGCCCCGTCAATCATCTACAACAATGCTGTCCGGGGGGGAGTTTTTCTCCCCGGCCAGATCTTCATGTTCGGCGGCTTCGCACTGTGGGCCAACTCGCTTGGCCATCTGGAGCAGATCGACAGCTACGTCCCAGGTCACCAGATTAGTTTTGGAAAACCTAGACTACGTCACTGATGTCTGGGGAGACTTGATCTTCCAAGGATTCGTGACCCCAACTTCCACTCTGGCCTTATATCCGGAGCGCGTCGTCATGCCCGAAGACGGACTTCTTGAGCCCGCCGGACTGTCTGCGGCCACTAAACCCAATACGGGAGAGCCGGATGAAGCGGCGTCGCTGGCAACCATCATGAAGTCAGACCCTTCTCCGGACACTGGCCCCGAACCCTCGGAGTCAGCACCGTGTGAGTTCGGCCGAGGAATCCCCCTCCTGCCATACTCCGCGGACTCTCTTCCCTCTGGACAAACCTCGCCTTTAAGCGAGGCTCTGGACTTAATGTGATCCCTTGTCATTACAGAGGAGCAACGTCCGAACTATGCCCAGCCCGGTCTAGGGGCTGAGAGCAGGGAATTTTATGTCCCACCCACCACCCACTTCATAGCCACTATCGAGGACTTAACCGACATGCTCGATTACAGCTCAGAAGACATCGACGGTACGGACGACGATGCCGAAGGTGAGCAGGCCCAAAACCCGCCATTTACTGGACGCTGGACGGCCACCTCTTCATATGACGTGTACATGGTGGATACACCCAAAAAGGATAACGGTGATGACAAAGAAGACCCAGTTGAGGATAAACCTCCTGAGATACAGCCAAAGCACCGACGTCAGCGGCGCCGCTCTAAATCATGCTGTAGAAAAGACAGCAATACCGACACTGGAGACAATAACACTCCGGACGGTGCCGAAGACAGAGAAACCCCCGACGAGCCAACTGCCGAACAGGACGATCGGGAAGATGGGCAGGTCAGCCCTAAGGAACAGGCCGCAAACGAAGACTCAGAGGGCAGTAATTATCTCCCACTCTCCGAGGATGAGGTGAGCCTCGGTGACGAAGACTTTATCGTGCCTGAGGAACCTCTTGAGCAGGAGCGCTTTAAGTGCAGGCTAATCGCCACTACAAGGAGCCTGAAAAAGAAGAAGCAGCAGCTTCAAGCTGATCAAGATCTGCTCATTAACAGATGGACCGACGTCCTGGAAGCCGAGGAATACGACCTTGAGCACCCGACCAAGAGTTACCCGAAGCGCAAATTGTTACCTTAATTTGATGATGAGGCGCTGGAGCCCGTACCATCAGCGCGTAATGCGGCAGACTGACCACCACGTGGCCGGGACAAAGCAGCAACTCAAGCCGAACACCAGCCCATAATACTTTGCCGTAAACGCAGAGACATAACTGCTTGGGGTTATACATATGACCTGCGGCAGGACCTGGACAGTAGAGCAGGACAAAACAGATCGATATTCGGATCGCGGGGGCATGCCCCGACACGCGACGATGGCTATCTGCCCGGACGTGACAAGCATAATCACGCCCGGGCCAAAAACCGCAGAAAGACTCCATCCGAGCTACGTCGCGACGTGGCCCGATATAGAGGCGTCGCACACCCCCTTTGCTTCACTGATGAAGTAATGGAGCACGAATTCCCAGAAGGGTTTAAACCCATGAACATTGAATCATATAATGGGACAACAGACCCCGCGGCATGGATCGAGGATTTTCTTCTCCACATTCATATGGCCCGCGGTGATAATCTTCATGCCATCAAATACCTTCCACTAAAGCTCAAGGCACCAGCTCGACACTGGTTGAACAACCTTCTCGAAAATTCCATTGGCAGTTGGGAGGACCTGGAAGACGCCTTCCGCGATAACTTCCAAGGTACATACGTCCGACCTCCGGATGCCGATGACCTAAGTCACATTGTCCAACAGCCCGGAGAGTCAGCTAGGAAATTCTGGACTACGTTCTTAACTAAAAAGAACCAAATCGTCGACTGTCCGGATGCCGAAGCCCTAGCGGCCTTTAAACATAGAATCTGCGACGAGTGGCTTGCCCGACACCTCGGCCAAGAAAAGCCGAAGTCCATGGCAGCCCTCACGGCACTTATGACCCGCTTTTGTGCGGGCGAACATTGCTGGCTAGCCCGAAGCAATAACAATGCAAGTGAACCTGGCACTTCTGAAGCCAGAAATAGCAATGGTAAGCCCCGACACAATAGACACAAGCGTCGAAGCAACGGTGATAATACTGACGACACGACGGTCAATGTCGGATTTAGTGGCTCCAAGTCCGGCCAGCGGAAGAAGCCGTTTAAAAGGAACAATCCGGGCTCATCCAGCTTAGACCGCATTCTCGATCGTCCATGCCAGTACATGGCACCCCTGATAAGCCAGCCAATCATACCAACAGAAGCTGTTGGGTCTTTAAGCAGGCTGGCAAGATAAATGCCAAAAATAAGGAGAAGGGGTCGCAAAGTGAGGACGATGACGAGGAGCCCCGTCCACCGAACACAGGGGGACAAAAGAAGTTTCCCCCTCGGGTCAAAACGGTGAACATGATATATGTTACCCATATCCCCAAGAGGGAGCGCAAGCGCGCGCTCAGGGACGTCTATGCGATGGAGCCAGTCGCCCCAAAATTCAACCCATGGTCGTCCTGCCCGATCACTTTTGATCGCAGGGACCATCCGACTAGTATCCGCCACGGCGGTTCCGCCGCACTGGTCCTTGACCCAATAATCCATGGATTCCACCTCACACGAGTTCTTATGGACGGTGGCAGCTGTCTCAACCTGCTCTATCAGGATACAGTGCGCAAAATGGGCATCGATCTATCAAGGATCAAGCCCACCAAAACTACCTTTAAAGGAGTTATACCAGGTGTAGAGGCCCGATGTACGGGCTCAATTACACTGGAGGTTGTCTTCGGATCCCCGGAAAATTTCCGAAGCGAAGAGTTGATCTTCGATATTGTCCCCTTCCGCAGTGGCTATCACGCACTACTCGGACGAACCGCATTCGCTCGATTTAATGTGGTGCCACACTATGCTTATCTCAAGCTCAAGATGCCCGGACCACGCGGTGTCATAACAGTCAATGGAAACACAGAGCGCTCCCTCCGTACCGAGGAGCACACTGTGGCCCTGGCAGCGGAAGTACAGAGTGGCCTTTTAAGGCAGAATTTTAATTCAGCGGCCAAGCTCCCGGACACTGTCATACGAGTCTGGACTACTCCGCAGCATGATAGTCCGGGTCGTCAGGAGTTAGACTAGCAATTCGGCCCCCATCTCAGTCCTGACCAAATGGTGGCATACGTACCGCGCGTACATAACTACGCACTCGAAATACCATGGGTAGAGACAGAGGCATAACCAGACTGTGGTCCATAATACGGCTCGACCTTCCCTAGACACACATACTTTCATTTTTCCTTTTCCCCTTTTCAGGTTTCCTTTCGACAGGCCCCTCCCAACTGCCTGATCATCGGTCCTTTTGAAGGATGGATATACCAAGGCGGCAAGCAGCATATACGTGCAGAGGAATCTCTAGATGTTCTCTTCGACAATCATCCTACCTGTTCTTAGGACCCGCACGCAGCTCCCCCTTGATCTTGGCATGTTAAATAGCCCGGTTGCTCATCGCACTATTTGTAGAAATACGCTTTGATGTATTAATTAATGAGAACTATTTGCGGCCCAACTTATGTGGCACTAGCTTACAATTTCATTTTATTTCGTTACTCTTATCGATTGCACACGTACACTCTGGTATGCTTTAATTCGCCAGGGGCTTCATTGCGCTCCATACTATGGCAACAAAGTCTGAACACTTTTACAGTACAGTTCGGCACCCCGATTCAGCATTATATGCATTGGTTCTGAATCATGTCTTTGGTCAATAGTTGGGTTGCCCGGCTCCTGTGCTTACTACCTTACGTTCCGCTCTATCGGCTAGGGTAGTAAAGGGCGAACTACTGCAATTGTGTTTCTGGTTCATCCGAGTGAACACCTCACTAGAGAAAGCCGAAAACTGACTATCATGATGTGGCGAGAGCTGGTCAACTATTCGGAGGTTCAAAATATTTTGTGATTTTCTCCGCCTTGTGCGACGGATCGGCCTTTACCCGATCAGGTGTCTACAGCACCCTAGTTCGGATTAAATACCAACCAGGGGATGCGCCTATATTTTTTATTTGTCAAACTCCTATGGCTAAGTGAGGGTGATAAAGCTGAATAGTCTGATTGCCTGGTTCGTTGCGCTAAACACCTCCTTCAAGGACCAAACTTTTGGATCAAGAGTATTTAGATTCCATCCCGAACACCCCCGTACTACCTACGTGGGGGCTGAGGCCGACGGCTGGCCAACTCCCAGATTTAACAAAACGGCCGCACTGGAGGTAAAATTTTAATAATAAGAAATAATAACAAGCATTATACTACATATCAGCTTTGTTTCACCATACAGGACAGGATAACATGAATGTATTCATTCAAAAATAATGTCCTTAGCACATTGCTCCGCTACAGTTCGGGATCCCTCCAGGACATCATCAAAATACCGCTCGGGCGTGCGGTGCTCCTTGCCAGCAGGCGGTCCCTCGGTCGCGAGCTTGACGGCGTTCATCTTCGCCCACTGCACCTTGACACGGGCGAAGGCCATCCGAGCACCCTCGATGCAGATCGACTGCTTGATGACATCAAGTCGGGGGCAGGCATTGACCAGCCGCTTCATGAGCCCGAAGTAGCTGCTGGGTATGGCTTCGGCAAGCCATAGCCGGATTATCAAATCCTTCATGGCTAGTTCGCCACCTTATGCAGTTTGACCAGCTGTTTTAGCTGATCGTTGAAGGCACCGGATGTTCTGGCGCAAGGTATTGCGACCAGAACATCTTCTCCGTTGAGCCCCCCTCTTCGGCTCAGAAGAACTCCACAGCATCGGCCACACTGCACGTAAATCCGCAAACGCTCATGGAGAACTCCAAATCCGGGTTAGTAAGAGATACCTCTTCTCCACATATTTGCTCTGCATAATGAAGGACTTACCCGCCGCTATCTTCTTGGCCTCTTGGATCTCCTGGAGGGTGCCCTGGGCTTCAACCCGGGCATCTTGTGCGCTTTGGCGAGCCTTGGCGAGTTAAATAGTCTCTTGATCCGCAATATTGCGCTCCAAGGACTCGCATTTCTTGACGGCGTCCTGGAGCTCCAGCTGGACCTCATCAACCCTGGCCTCGTGTTTTTCATGGGCGGCTTGCTCCTTTGCCGCTTTCTTTTGGGCCTCACCCAGCGCCTTCTTGAGGGTTTCCACTTCAGTCGCCGCTCCTACAAATACCATGGCGCTATAGTCAAAATAAATCCTCAATCCTTTCTGGATCTACACAAAGTCATTATATACCTTGCTTATCCTCCAGCTGCCTTCTTGCTTGGCCGAGCTCCTCCTCGGCCCGCTCCAGCCTCTGCTGCAGTCCGGAGACTTCGGCAGCATGAGAGGTCGCAGCGAGCAACGACGCCTGCTTATTTCACATAGACATGTATGGTTAGTCTCCTGCGGAAATTATTTGATCCTCAGTCTGGCTTTTCTTTCCGAACACTGGACAGAGTATCATGGGCTACTGTCTATACTATGGCATTATTCTTACATAAATGGCGTCACATACCTCAAAGCCTGTCAGAAGGCTGGTGCAGGCTTCGGCCAGTCCGCTTTTAACGGACTGAACCCTCTCAACCACCGTACCCATAAGGATACGGTGTTCCTCAACAATGGAAGCGCCTTGCAGCGCTTCAACCAGATTATCTGGTGCCTCTGGATGGACAAAGGACATCGGCAGAACAGGTGCACCTCCTTCTTTCAAAGGAACCTGCTTGCCTGATTTCGGAGCTGTATTGGACTCCGGAATGATATCCGGCTGGGGGACGAACTGGATATGGCCCCCAACGCCAGTCTCCGGGGGGACTGGCTCCCCCATGTGTCCGGTGGCCGAGGGGTCACCCTCTGGCGCCACCCTGACGGCCTCCTGAACCTCTCCCTGGCCTGGGAAGGTCCTTCAGGACCGCACCCCGGCATCGCCCTTGGCCTTGGGAGAGGAAGCCGCCGGCGGCGACTCGCTGTCCATCGCCTTTGAATCCAGCGAACCCCCCGATGAGGATCGCTGGGAGCTGTCGTGGGCTGGACTACCTTGCATGATTGAACATGTTAAAACTACAGAGTAAAGGAGTTGGACATATGAGGGTGTTAGCGCCTTCGAGCACTTACGATTCAGCCAGGGGCTTATCTCGGGGGCGCCACTCCGAGCTGTTGTCGGTGTCCATTGCGGAGTTGTCCGCGAGGGAAGCTTTCCCTTTCTTGGACGCTTCGGCCTCTAAACGGGTGGAGGCCGTCCTCTTCTTTCTCCCTCCCTCAGGGGGAGAATCGCTTTCCTCCTCCTCGTCGTCATCCTCGGTGGGGGAAGAGTGGGTCTCGGCGTCTTCGGACGTCGCGCCCGAAGCGCCCTTACGACGGAGGCCACTTCTGGTCTCCTTGGCCTTTTTCTCCGGTGCCTGGTAGGGCACCGGAACCAGCATCTTCGTCAGAAGCGGGATAGCTGGTTCTTCGGGCAGTGGAGCCGGACACTGAATCCGCTCCGCCCTCTTTGTCCAGCCCTGAAAAAACAATTGGGAAAGCTTAGACGTCTTCCTTTAGTAAACGAGTAAAGGATACACCTTGAAACACGAAAGACTTACCGAACTAGTGGGATGGGCTAGGTTGTTCCCGCGGTCCTCGGTTGTCTTTGGCCACATCTCGTTGGCCTTAAAGAGCACCTTCTAGATGTCTTCGTGCGTAGTTCCGAAGAACTGTTGCAGGGTCTGGTGCTCGGCCGAATCGAACTCCCACAAATGGCAAGTCCGGCTTTGGCATGGAAGGATCCGGCGAACTAGCATCACCTGGATCACATTGACGAGCTTAATGTTCTTGTCGACCATGCTCCTAATACGCGTCTGAAGCGCTGTCAGCTCGTCTGACGAAGACCGGTTCAAACCCTTCTCTAGCCAGGAGGTGAGCCGCATCGGGGCTCCGGACTGGAATTCGGGAGCCGCGGCCCAGGTGGCGTCGCGAGGCTCTGTGATGTAGAACCACTACTGTTGCCACCCTTTGACGGTCTCCATGAAGGTACCTTTGGGCCATGTGACATTGGGCATCTTGCTCACCATGGCGCCTCCGCATTCCGCGTGTTGGCCACCCACCACCTTCGGCTTCACAGTGAAGATCTTTAGCCACAATCCGAAGTGAGGTGGGATGCGGAGGAAGGCCTCGCACACGACAATGAATGCCGAGATGTTGAGGAAGGAGTTGGGGGCCAGATCATGGAAATCCACCCCGTAGTAGAACATGAGTCCGCGGACAAATGGGTGAAGAGGGAATCCCAATCCGCGGATGAAGTGAGGGATGAATACCACCCTCTCATGGGGCTCCAGGGTGGGGATGATCTGCCCCTGGGCTGGAAGCCGGTGGGCGATTTCCTGGGCTAAGTACCCGGCCTCCCGGAGCTTGGTGATGTCCTTCTCCTTGACGGAGGAGACCATCCACTTGCCCTGCGCTCCAGATCCGGACATGACTGGAGTGCTTTCTTGAGGGGGAAAGGATGAGAACTTGGGTGCTGGAGCTCGAGAATGGGTGGGCAGAGAGAGAGAAGGCGTGGGTGAAAGGGGTGAACCCTTATCTCCTTATAAAGGCAACGAATATCAAGCGCCTCCCCACTCGCCTGTTTCCCAAGGGCCATGCAGACGGCACGGTTGGATTACCCACGCCCGTATTGATGAGAATCCCGTAATAAGGGGACACGATCTCTACTTTGACAAGATGTGCCAATGAAACCGCATCTCAAAACATGGAGCGGTAGGCTAAAAACGGTTCGAAATAATGACCGGGTGGTGACGTGGTGTCACGCTACAAAAATTTGTCAGTGGATTGGACTCGTGAAATATCATACTCTCTATGGTTGTGTGCAGTACTTGTTTTACAGAACCGGACACGTTCTTTTTGTTCGAAGGATGTTTTGGAGTATTTGGAGGAGGAACCCGCCTTGCAATGCCGAAGACAATCTGCGCACCGGACACCTCGTCATTGAAGCCTGGTTCAGGGGCTACTGAGGGAGTCCTGGATTAAGGGGTCCTCGAGCGTCCGGCATGTTGGACATGGGCCGGACTAATGGGCCGTGAAGATACAAGACCGAAGACTCTCACCCGTGTCCGGATGGGACTCTCCTTGGCGTGGATGGCAAGCTTGGCGTTCGGATATGAAGATTCCTTTCTCTATAACCGACTTTGTACAACCCTAGTCACCTCCAGTGTCTATATAAACCGGAGGGTTTAGTCCGTAGAGGCAATCACAATCATACAGGCTAGACTTCTAGGGTTTTAGCCATTACGATCTCGTGGTAGATCAACTCTTGTAATACTCATATTCATCAAGATCAATCAAGAAGGAAGTAGGGTATTACCTCCATAGAGAGGGCCCAAACCTGGGTAAACATCGTGTCCCCTGTCTCCTGTTACCATCGACCTTAGACGCACAGTTCGGGACCCCCTACCCGAGATCTGCCGGTTTTGACACCGACAACAGGCCCGCGAGCCAGAGCTCAATCACTCAGATTTATCAGTGCTGCAGGGATGGACCCGAGCATAGACGTCGTGCCCAGCCCCCACTCACGGGGCGGTCAGGAGAGGTGTCGTGAGCACGTGATGCTCTCAGGGTAACATAGCACCGGACATACAATGTAAACTCATCAGGGCATAATCAAGGTTCGTTACACGACCAAAATTGGCGCCGCTACCGTGCCTGGCACGGGTCAACTCGAGGTTGGTGCAGCCCGTGGTGCACCCTCGATTTGAACAACAAAAAGTCACCTGGCAAAATGGCATTGTCGAGTCGCTTGACAAGGTGTGCCGCAGAGGCACGCCGCTCAGAGGCCGAGAGACTCCCAACGCCCAGGGGGCTTGTGAGGGTCAGAGGGCTCATGTGGTTCCATCATGAACCGTGCCAGCCTCTGGAAGGTGGTGCCGGCGTTCATCTGGCCGAAGGGCATTCGGGTGTAGTTGGTGGCGAGACCCGCGCCTCGGCCAATGCGCGATGGACAAAGGAGGTCCTGAGAGATGGCTCTGTTGAGGCTCGTGAGGTCGACGCACATGCCGCCCTTCTCAGGGACAATGACCGGGTCGGGCGGCCTCGTGAGGCGGTGCTCGCCACGGATGGCCCGAGCTTCTCGCAGCTTGGAAATCTCCTGGACGACAAACTCTTGCTTCTCTAGCGCCTGGCGCCATGCTCCTTGCGGGTGTGCTCTAGGGCACACTTCTAGGTGGTGCTCGATCACCTCCCTCAGCACAACAAGCAGGTCAGATGCTTTCCAGGCAAAACACCCGAGCCCACCCGAAGGGAGGCGCCGAGCGTGCCTTCCTATTTAGAAGGGGGGCTGGCACCAATGGTGAGGGCAGCTCTTGGACCACTGCCATCAGCCTACGCGTTGTTCGCCTCGGGGCGATCTTGGGAGAGCAGCTACTTCTTCTTTGCGGGAGCGGCCCCGGGAGGCCCGCGGCAACCTCTCCATCGGAATGCGCGGCTGCGGCAGCCCGATAGGCGTGCTCGCAGGAGTAGATTGTGTCCTTCTTGTTGCAGGCGATGGTGATGACGCCGCTGCAGCCAAGCATCTTAAGGACGTTGTAGCTGTGGTGGGTCGCCGCCATGAACTTGGCGAGTATAGGGTATCCCAAGATGGCATTGTACGGGAGGCCGATGTGCGCCATGTCAAAGTCGATGGGATCAGTGTGGCAGTTGTGGTGGGTACCAAAGGTGACAGGGAGGCGCACTTGCCCCAGGGGGATGGTAGACCCATCTGTCACCCCGGGGAAGGGCCTAGTCGGCATCAGCTAGTCATAGGGCACTTGGAGCATCTCGAAGGCCTAGATGGAGATCACGTTGAGGCTGTCGCCCCCGTCGATGAGGGTCTTGGTGACTGTGACGTTGCTGATGGTGGGGGTGCACAACATGGGGAGTGCACTTGAGGTGGTCCTTAGAGTCGAAGGTGATGGCGTACTGTGACCACTTGAGGGGCCACACAACCTCAGACCTCGGGAGGGCAGTGTTCACCTCACGAGAGAACTGCTTGAAGTGGTGATTCAATGCGGGGGCCTGAGCTCCTCGGAGGATGCAGGCTACCGTGCGAGGTTCCTGGTAGCCCCCAGCCCCCTCGTCGAGCTAGTTGACGTCGTTCCTCTTGGGCGGCGGCAGTGGTGGAAGGGTAGCGTTGGCCTAAGGATGCGCCTCGCGAGGCTGATCGCGCTAGGCGCCCTCACGAGGCTGATCATTCCAGGCGCTCTCACGAGGCTGATCGCGCCAACCCTGACGAGGGTCGCTACTACCATTGTGGTTGTCCCATCGGCCGCCGTCACGGCCTCCTCCACGACCGGCGTCGCGGTCATTGCGGTCCCCTCGATGGCCCAAGCTCTCGTTGTAGAGTGACTTGAGTTCCTAGCAGTCTTCAGTGTTGTGGGTGCGCACATTGTGGTAGACACAGAACAGGCGGCTGTCTTTCTCGGGCTCGTTGCAGTCACGGCCGCGCTTCTGCTCAGGCTCTGTTGCCAGCACGGCAGGGCCCTTGCGCTTGACGTCCTTGCCCTTGGCCTTGATATCGTCTGGTGCAGCATTGAGGTTGTTATGAATGAAGAGGCGCCCCTCTTCGGCCTTGGCACACCTGTCGGCGAGGTTAAACAACTCCAGCACCGAGTCCAAATCATTGTTGATGGCGAGCTTCTCGCGCATCCTGACGTCTATGACGCCGGTGGAGAACGCCCAGATGATGGCCTCATCAGAAGCGCACAGGATCTTGTGGCGCACCTTGCTGAAGCGCTGGATGTACTTGCGGAGGGTCTCGCCAGGGCGCTGCCGCACAAGCTGCAGGTCGTTGGCGGTGAGGGGGAGGTCATGCGTGCCATTGAAATTAGTGTTGAACTGGTTAGAGAGCTTGCCCCATGAAGAGCTCGACCCCTCGGGCAGGTTCATGAGACAGAAGCGCGCGCTATCCTTGAGGGCCATGGGAACCAGTTCTCCATGACCTTGCCATCGCCGTTCGCGGTCTTGATGCTCAGCGCATAGAGGTGAAGGAACTCTGCAGGGTCAGGGATGTCGTCGTAGCGTGGGGGCAGCTTTGGCTTGAACTTGGTGGGCCAGACCACCCGACACAGTTCGCGGGTGAAAGCTCGGTAGCCTACGCCGCTCGAGGGAACACCATGCGCGAGGGCGGCATGGTTCTGGCGCCCGGCCGCTGCGACCTCTTCGACAATCCGGTCTTGGCGCTGGCGATGTTACTGAAGGAGCACGCGCACATTAGGAGGCGCACGGTGGATGATCTGGCAGCTGGCTTCATCCCGGGCTAGCCGGGGCGCTCCGCAGGAGGGGTCACGTGGACGCGTGTCATGCCGGGTGTCGGGGGGATGAACCCCAGGCAGGCAACGGAACCCAGATCCTTTTCAAAAACAACGAGGCCAGCACCGCCCCTCGATCCGGCTCGCCCTTGGCCGAGTCGCTCGACCAGGCCAGGCCTCGCGACCCGGTGGGATCTGCAACCTGGCCGGGCTCCTCGACTCGGCCCCAACAACCAAGCTGAAGACTTCTCTAGCAAGCCAACACCGCCCCTGGCGTGCTCTCCAAACCCGGCCGAGGGTTAGTGCCCGTCCCATCCCGGCCATACGATGGGATGAGTCTCCATCAACTGATGACCGAAGCCACAGTGCCCCGCCCATGCCTCTGGTCAGCCGGACGAGGCAACAGTGCCCCCCACCTACCCGCTGACCAGGGCTGGCATGGCAGTAGTGCCCTAGACGTCACCCATGACGCCAGCAAGCGGTGACCTGACGGAGCACCACTGTGGATCGACTCGACTCGGCCACGCCCTGACGGTCGACAAGACGGCGCACAGTACCCCTAGGCTCATGGGGCCCGCGCCCGGTGAACCCGGCGAGGCCTGGTACCCGGCGAGGCCTGGTACCCGGCGGGTCCTAGCACCGCGTTCCCTGGACACTGATGACCCGGCCATACGGCCTTGTAACATTACCATTGTACCCCTGGGGGGTTGACCTATAAAACCCCCCCAGGAGCCCTCATGCATACAGGCGACTCACTCATCACACACCCAGCAAGCAACACCCGAGGAGAGGGGGCAGCCTAAGCCTTGGCCCGACCTCCTTCTTCCTCCATACAACTCTAGGAGCAACTCTGTACTGTTACGTATAAACCACACTCGGCAGGACTAGGGGTGTTATCTCTCCGGAGAGCCCCGAACCTGGGTATGTCTTGCGTCCCGCGCTCGCTCATGCTGACCTCGGCTCTGGAGCCCACCAGTGCCCTCGAGCCTCCTCCTATCTTCAGCCATCCCTTGGCATCTGCCGTGCGCCCACCACGATAGTTGGCGCCCACCGTGGGGCAGCTCGAGGTCCTGACCGGGAGCATGCTTCAGACAGGGATTTTCTCTGACTCCGACGAGCCTGTCGCACTGGCGAACGACGTCATCGACGCGCTCGCCGCCTCCTTGGCCACGCTGCGCATCTCCGACGCACCTACGGACGACGAGTACCCCCGCGAGGTACTTAGCTTTTCCTACTCCCCGCTCTCCATGAACGACGGCGCTCCTGCCGGAGCGATGGACCTCTGCGTGGAGGTTTTCGTCACCGACACCGGCACCTCTTCTTCGTCGAGTGCGGCGAGGAAGGCCGCCGAGGCCAAGGCCGCGGCAGAACGGGCCAGCTCGTCCAACCCGCTGCGCGCCACGATGCAGAGCCTCCGCGTCCCCATCGGCACCGACGTCGACGCCTCCAACATCGCCGAGGCCCGGACTCGCCTCGACGAGGACCGCCAGCGCCTGCTGGACCTCACCGAGACGCTCGCCGCCACGCAGCGCCGCCTCGACTCCGCCCAGCTGGAGCGCGCCGCCGCCTACGGTTTCACGCCTGCCGCGCCTGAGCCCAGCCGGGTCACCGACGTGCGAGCCCGGGGTGGCGCGATCGGGCGTGCCTTCGGCGCCCTCCCTCCCGTCTACGAGACTCCCGTGAAGAACATGCGCGCTGCCCAGGCGGCCGCGGTCGGCCTAGATCAGCTCGCAGGCGAGGAGCTGCAAGATCGCCTCAAGAGGGTGAACGACCTCCTCGTCGCGGCCAACGCGCAGCAGGACCGCCTCAACCAGCTCGCCAAGCCGGCCGGATCCGGCTCCATCCGAGTCGCCGGGCCCGGCGACAACCAGCATACGACGTCTTGACCACCCAGCGAGGCGCATTCCGGCCGCACCCGGACCCGACGCTACATCGCCCCGACGGCTGCTGGCAGCTTGGTGGACGAGCCGGCCTCGGAGGTCCGACGCCGCCTCGATCCCCTGCTCCAACCCGGCCGGCGTCCGGCTGCGGATCGACTGGGCCCGCGCGCCATCGACGACACTGACGCTCACCACCGCCTCGACCGACTCGCCCTCTCCCAGGAGCTGGAGGAGACCGGCCCCGTCGGACCGACGTGCTTCGTGCCACGCATCCGGGGTGAGCCCTTCACCAAAGGGTTCACGCTCCCCCGCGACACCCCCAAGTACAACGGAACCGTGAAGCCGGAGGACTGGCTCACCGACTACACCACCGCCATCGGCATCGCCGGCGGTAACCACCGCCTCGCCGTACGTTACGCGCCTCTCATGCTCCAGGGGTCGGCCCGCACCTGGTTGAATAGCCGGCCGGCCGGCAGCATCAACACGTGGGTCAACTTCGAGCAGGCCTTTTGGCACAACTTCACTAGCACCTACAAGCGACCCGACCGCCCCAGTTAGCTCGCCATGTGCGTGCAGGGGCCGGCCGAAACCGGCCGCGAGTACCTCGCACGCTGGACCGAGCTCCGGAATAGCTGCGAGGGCATCCACGAGGTCCAAGCCATCCAGTACTTCGTCAACGGGTGCCGAGACGGCACCCTCCTCAAGCACAAGCTCTTGCGCTCCGAGCCGGCCACCATGGTCGCGCTCATGGTGACGGCGGACAAGTACGCCAACGCCGACTCCGCCATGAAGATACAGGTGGCACTGGACGAAGCCGGCAAGGCCAAGCCGGTGCCGCCTCCGAAGCCGGCCGGCGAGGGAAGCCGGCAGCAGCACAACCAGCAGAACAACAAGCGCAAGGCCGATCAACTGGCTCAGCGCTACGACAACCGGCTTGTCGAGGCCACCGAGCAGGCACCCGCGTCTGAGCCAGCCGCCAAGCGTCGGAACACCGGCGAAATGGCATGGCAGCCCGCCATGGGCTTCGAGGAGATGCTCGACGCTCCCTGCAAGCACCACAGCGGCGCAAGGCCGTCCACGCACACGCTCCGACAGTGTGCCATCACCAAGCGCATCGCCAGGGGCGACATCCCACCGCCTCTGACTCCGGCTCCGGGAGCGGGGCAGCCGCCTCCGCCTCCGTCGCCGCCTCCAGCCGGCGGCGTGATGCGTGACGATCCCTACCCGGCCCAGAACGTGACCTACGTCGTCTTCACCAGCCTCGGCGACGACAAGCGCAGCGAGCGCCTCCTCCGGCAGGAGGTGAACACCGTCGTCCCGGCCAAGACGGAGTACATGCATTGGTCAGAGCGCCCGGTCACCTGGACACGGGAGGACCACCCGGCCTCATGCCGAACCCGGGTGGTTACGCCCCCATCCTTGATCCCACCATCGTCGCACCCCGGCACACGTGCAAATTCTCCCGGGTTCTCGTTGACGGCGGCAACAGCATCAACATCCTCTACCGCGACACCATGACCAAGCTCGGCCTCGAGGCCAAGGACCTAGAGTCGACCCAGGCGGTCTTCCACGGCATCGTTCCCGGCCTCTCCTGCTCTCCGATCGGCCGGATCCGCCTTGACGTCCTGTTCGGCGACAGAAGCCGCTTCCGACGCGAGCCGATCTGGTTCGAGGTGGTGGACCTGTCCAGCGCGTACCATGCACTGCTGGGCCGGCCCGCGCTCGCCAAGTTCATGGTAGTCCCCCACTACGCCTACCTGAAGATGAAGCTGCCGGGTCCGAAGGGCCTCATCACCGTCACCGGCGACTACCGCAAGTCCCTGGACTGCGCCCGGGACGGCGCCAAGTTGGCCGAGTCGCTGGTCGTAGCCGAGGAGCGGCGCCAGCTCGACCGGATCGTCGCCCTGGCCCAAGAAGCATCGGCCGCCAAGATGCCGGCCGAGTAGCCAGCCGATGAGGCCGCGTTCAAGCCCTCCAAAGAGACCAACAAGGTGAAGCTGAACCCGGAAGACCCCAGCTGCAGCAAGTACGTTGTCGTAGGCCCCCGCCTCAACAGCAAATAGGAAGGCGAGCTCGTCGACTTCCTCCGTGAGAATCGGGATATCTTTGCATGGACCCCCAAGGGCATGCCGGGTATCCCGAGGAAGTACGCCGAGCACAAACTCCACGTCCGCAAGGACGCCAAGCCTGTCCGCCAACCCCTATGACGTTTTTCCGAAGAAAAGAGAAGGACCATCGGTGAAGAGGTCGCCAAGCTCTTGGCGGCCGGCTTCATCATGGAAGTGTTTCACCCCGAGTGGCTGGCCAACCCAGTCCTCGTCCTGAAGAAGAACAAGACCTGGCGCATGTGCATCGACTACACCAGCCTGAACCAGGCCTACAACAAAGACCCGTTCGCCCTCCCGCGGATCGACCAAGTCATCGACTCCACGGCCGGGTGCGAGCTCCTATCCTTCCTGGATGCTTACTCCGGCTATCATCAGATCAAGCTAGACCCGGCCGACGCCTTGAAGATGTCCTTCATCACGCCCTTCGGGGCGTATTGCTACATCACCATGTCGTTCGGCTTGAAGAACGCCGGCGCCACTTTCCAGCGCTGCATCCAGAATGCTTGCTGCCGCAACATCCACGTCTACGTGGACGACATCGTGGTGAAGACCAAGCAGCACGTCACGCTCCTCGACGATCTAAAGGAAACCTTCGCCAACCTGCGCGAGTACAAGGTCAAGCTCAACCCGGAGAAATGCGTTTTCGGTGTCCCGGCCGGAAAGCTACCCGGCTTCCTCGTCTCGGAGCGCGGCATTGAGGCAAACCCGGAGAAGATCAAGGCCATCAAGCGCATGCGCAAACCGGCTCGGCTGCGCGATGTCCAGAACTTCACCGGCTGCTTGGCCTCGGTCAGCCGGTTTCTCAGCCGGCTGGGCAAGAGGGAACTTGCCCCTGTATCAGCTAATGAAGAAGATGACGCCATTTGAGTGGAACGACCAGGCGGACGAAGCTTTCCAGGATCTCAAGCGCATGCTCTCCACCGCACCAGTCCTGGCTGCACCGGCCGAGAAGGAGCGGCTGTTGCTCTATATCGCCACAACCTCGCGGACGGTCAGCACGGTGATGGTGGTCGAGCGACCAGAGAAGGACAAGGTCCAAGCTGTCTAGCGTCCCGTCTACTACCTGAGCGAGATGCTCTCCACCTCGAAGCAGAATCACCCGCACTACCAAAAAATGTGTTACGGCGTGTACTTCACCGCCAAGAAGCTGAAGCAGTACTTCCAAGAGCATGTCATCACCGTGGTCAGCACGGCTCCTCTCGGCGAGATCATCGGGTGTCGGGATGCCTCTGGTCAGATCGCCAAGTGGGCGCTCGAGCTAGCCGGCCACACCATCCTCTACGACCCCCGAACCACGATCAAGTCTCAGGCCCTGGCCGACGTCCTCGTCGACTGGACCGAGACCCAGTACCTGCCGCCGCCGCCGGACTCGACGCACTGGCGCATGCACTTCGACGACTCAAAGATGCGACTTGGCCTGGGGGCCGGCATCGTGTTGTCCTCCCCCAAGGGCGACCGGCTCAAATACGCGTTGCAGATCCACTTCGCCGCCTCCAACAACGTCGCCGAGTACGAAGCCCTTGTGCACGGCCTCCGGCTTGCCAAGGAACTCGGCATCCGGCGCATACTATGCTACAGCGATTCGCACCTGGTGGTACAGTAGAGCTCCGGCGAGTGGGACGCCCACGACTCCAACATGGCAAGCTACCGCTTCCTCGTCCAGAAGCTGTCCGGATTCTTCGCGGGCTGCGAGTTCCTCCACGTCCCGCGTGCAGAGAACAAAGCGGCCGACACACTCGCCAAAATCGCCTTGTCCCGGCGGTCCGTCCCGTCCGGCGTCTCCCTCGAGCATCTGCACAAGCCGTCCATCAAGTCATCCTTGGACTCCGAGTCCATCCACGTCCCAACCGACCCGGCCGCGACTCAACCCGGCCCGGGGACTCGTCCAACCGACCCGGTCGCGCCTCAACCCGGCCCGGGGACTGCTCCAACCGACCCGGCTGCGCCTCAACCCGGCCCGGGGACTGCTCCAGCCAGCCCGACCACACCTCAACCCGGCCCTGGGGCCGCCGAACCTGGCTCGGGGGCTGCCACCCCGGAACCCATCGTGATGGCCGTCCTCGCCGGGGTCGCAGCACCATCTTGGGCCCTGCCCATCACGGAGTTCCTGGAAAACGGGGTCCTTCCCATGGACGAGACCGAAGCCCGGCAAGTGCAGCGTCGGGCGTCTGCCTACAGCATCATCAACAACGAGCTCGTCAAACGCAGCTCTACTGGCGTATTCCAACGCTGCGTCGAGCAGGACAAGGGCATTGAGATCCTCCTCGACATACACCAGGGTGAGTGTGGGCACCACGCCGCCTCGCGGTCCCTGGTGGCCAAGGCTTTCCGCCATGGTTTCTACTGGCCCACGGCCCGCGAAGACGCAGAGTCGCTCGTCCTTAAGTGTGAAGGATGCCAACGCTTTAGCAAGTGCAGTCACCAGCCGGCGTCGGCACTCCGGACCATCCCGATCGCCTGGCCCTTCGCGGTCTGGGGACTCGACACGGTGGGGCCTTTCAAGACCGCTCGAGGCGGCATGACGCATCTGCTGGTGGCAGTGGACAAGTTCACCAAGTGGATCGAGGCAAGTCCAATCAAGAAGCTGGACGGCCCGACGGCCGTCCGATTTATCAAGGACATCGCGGTGCGCTACGGCATGCCAAACAGCATCATCACGGACAACGGCACCAACTTCACCAAGGGCGCGCTCGCGCAGTACTGCTCCGTCTCCGGCATCCGCCTCGACCTGGCTTCCGTGGCACACCCGCAGTCCAACGGCCAGGTCGAGCGAGACAACGGTCTCATCCTGTCCGGCATCAAGCCGCGACTCGTCGAGCCACTTGTCCGGTCACCCGGCAGCTGGCTTGACGAGTTGCCGGCCATCCTCTGGAGTCTCCGCACCACGCCAAATAGGCCGACCGGGTTCACCCCGTTCTTCCTCGTCTACGGAGCAGAAGCCGTCATCCCAACCGACGTCGAGTTCGACTCGCCGCACGTCATGATGTACACAGAAGCCGAAGCAAAAGAAGCCCGCGAAGACGGCGTCGACCTGCTCGAAGAAGCACGTCTCCTAGCGCTTAGTCGCTCAGCCATCTACCAGCAAGGCCTGAGGCATTACCACAGCAAGAAGATCAAGCCCCTCGCCTTCCGAGAGGGATACCTCGTCCTCCGACTCGTCCAAGAGCAGACTGGCCAACACCAGCTGTCCTCCCCATGGCAGGGCCCCTTCATCGTCAGCAAGGCCTTATGCGACCACAACGCATACTACCTCATCGACGCCCGCAAGACAAACAAGTGCAAGAGGGATACCGTCGGGGAAGAAACAACCCAACCATGGAACGCGGAGCTCCTCTGTCTGTTTTTCAGTTAGCTGAGTGCACGTTTGTATCACTGCCTTTTGTAACTATCTGAAACTATGGGGTCCCCGAACGGCGCTCGGGGGCTGCCCTTTCTGCGACCAAGCTATTGTGTCTCCTACATTTGTGCACCGCTTTACTATTAAGCCAAACCCGGCCACCGGGTCGACTCGCTCAACCCGGGGGCTCGGGGGCTGGCCGGCTTGGCCACCCGTCGTTCTTCCTTAGCGGTTCTCAAACGCGTTGGATTGCCGTAAACCTCTCGCTTCGCCCTAAGCCGCAGATCCGGCTCCGGATGTCGGCTGGTAAGCACATGAGCCCAACGCACCAGCGCGCCATGAGCGCTAAGTCAAAAACCGCCAGGTCGCCCAACCCGGCCCCGCCACTATAAGTTGCTGCACGACCGGGTGCTCGCCAACTCGGCCCTGCCGGATTGCCGCCAGCCGGCCCAGTGGGTGTTTCGCTCGCGCTCAACGTTTTGAAAGACTAAGTATTGAACGCTCCCCTCAAAGGTCGAGCCCCTCGTCACGGACCAAAGCCCTGGCTGTCAGACTTGCGGGGGGGAGCCCAAAGGGGGAGAGTTGCAAGAAAATGGCTCTAAAAACGAAAAGCAAAAGCGTCGGCACCCACGAAGTTTCTACATACCGCCGGATCGCTCAACCCGGTCTCACCTTTTCAAGTTGCCGCCCGACTGGCTGCTCGCCAACCCAGCCTTGCCGGATTGCCGCCAGCCGGCCCAGTGGGTGTTTCGCTCACGCTCAATGTTTCGAAGGCCTAAGTATTGAATGCCCCCTCAAAGGTCGAACCCCTTGTCACGGACCAGAGCCTTGGCCGTCAGACTCGCGGGGGGTGGGGACCCGAAGAGGGGAAGGTTGCAGGAAAACGGCTCCAAAAACGAAAAGCAAGGGCGAGGACATTCACGCAGCTCATGCATCATAAATTTAAAACAGGCCCAGGGCCAGAGTTCATTACACCCAGTCAACCCCCAGTGGGTGGGTGGACCTGCTACCTAACAGAAATCTATGATAAGTTAAAAATTCAGGCATCCCCATCGCCGGATCGCGCAGCTCCGGGGTCCGCTGAGGTGCCGGTATCTTCCTCCCCTGCGTCCGCGTCGCCGTAGAAGCCCGTCTCCTCGGAACTGCCCTCCGGGTCGTCCAGAAGCAGGCCGTAGTCGTCAGCAGGCATGACTCCACCGTATCCCGCCTGCTCCGACCGGAACTCGTCGTGGAAGGCGAACCCGGCGATATAGCTGGCCCGAGCAGTCATCCGGCCAGCTTCCGCCTGCAGCTGGCTCTCCGAGCCGGCTCGCTGGCCCATCAGCGCGTCCAGCGACAAGTCCGGATGCCAAGACATCGCGAACCGGAGCGCCATCTCAGCGCCAGTTCGGGCGCAGAGACTCGCCAGTCATGGAGCCGCTCCGGACCCGCCTCCAGCCAGCGCGCCATCCGCGTGAAGCTACTCAGCGCAACAGAACCCGGCAAAAGGGCCGCCGTCATCGCCGCGCCGGCCTCAGAATGCCGCCCCATCTGTTCGCTCAAAACTCGCAGACGGGCCTCGGCAGCTGCGACGATCTCCGGGAAGGTCCAGGCCACCCGTGGGTTCGTCCCAGAGCCGACGATCCCTTGCGGGTCGCGCTGAAAGCGGACCGCCTCCTCCGCCAGCTGGCGCGTTGTTGGGGAACGTAGCAGAAATTTAAAATTTTCTACGTATCACCAAGATCAATCTATGGAGTCATCTAGCAACGAGAGAGAGGGGAGTGCATCTACATACCCTTGTAGATCGTGCGCGGAAGCATTCAAGAGAACGGGGTTGATGGAGTCGTACTCGTCTGATCCAAATCACCGATGATCCTAGCGCCGAACGGACGGCACCTCCGCGTTCAACACACGTACGGAGCGGGGACGTCTCCTCCTTCTTGATCCAGCAAGGGGGAAGGAGAAGTTGATGGAGATCCAGCAGCACGACGGCGTGGTGGTGGAAGTAGCGGGATCCCGGCAGGGCTTCGCCAAGCGCAAGCGGGGAGGAAGAGGTGTCATGGGAGGGAGGGAGGCGCCAGGGCTTGGGGTGCTGCTCCCATGCGCCTTCCCACTATATATAGGGGTGGAGGAGGCTGGTTTCTTGCCCTCCAAGTCCATTGGGGCGTTGGCAAAGGTGGGGGAAAGAAATCCCGTCATTTCCCTTCCCCACCGATTGTTATCCCCTTTTTTTAGGGATCTTGATCTTATCCCTTCGGGATATGATCTTATTCCTTCTAAGGTGGGATCTTGGTGCGCCTTGACCAGGGGTGTGGGGCCTTGCCCCCACTACCCACGTTCATGTGGGTCCCCCATGCAGGTGGGCCCCACTTCGGAGCCTTCTAGAACCTTCCCGGTACAATACCGAAAAATCCCGAACATTTTCCGGTGGCCAAAATAGGACTTCCCATATATAAATCTTTACCTCCGGACCATTCCGGAACTCCTCGTGACATCCGGGATCTCATCCGGGACTCCGAACAACTTTCGGTTAACCGCATACTAATATCTCTACAACGCTAGCGTCACCGAACCTTAAGTGTGTAGACCCTACGGGTTCGGGAGACATGCAGACATGACTGAGACGACTCTCCGGTCAATAACCAACAGCGGGATCTGGATACCCATGTTGGCTCCCACATGTTCCACGATGATCTCATCGGATGAACCACGATGTCGAGGATTCAATCAATCCCGTATACAATTCCCTTTGTCAATCGGTACGTTACTTGTCCGAGATTCGATCGTCGGTATCCCAATACCTTGTTCAATCTCGTTACCGGCAAGTCACTTTACTCGTACCGTAACGCATGATCCCGTGGCTAACTCCTTAGTCACATTGAGCTCATTATGATGATGCATTACCGAGTGGGCCCAGAGATACCTCTCCGTCATACGGAGTGACAAATCCCAGTCTCGATTCGTGCCAACTCAACAGACACTTTCGGAGATACCTGTAGTGCACCTTTATAGCCACCCAGTTACGTTGTGACATTTGGTACACCCAAAGCATTCCTACGGTATCCGGGAGTTGCACAATCTCATGGTCTAAGGAAATGATACTTGACATTAGAAAAGCTCTAGCAAACGAACTACACGATCTTGTGCTATGCTTAGGATTGGGTCTTGTCCATCACATCATTCTCCTAATGATGTGATCCCGTTATCAATGATATCCAATGTCCATGGTCAGGAAACCATAACCATCTATTGATCAACGAGCTAGTCAACTAGAGGCTTACTAGGGACATGTTGTGGTCTATGTATTCACACATGTATTACGGTTTCCAGTTAATACAATTATAGCATGAACAACAGACAATTATCATGAACAAGGAAATACAATAATAACCATTTTATTATTGCCTCTAGGGCATATTTCCAACACGCGTCTCCGGGAAGGCCCCTACCAAAAAGAAAAGCAAGTCAGAAGAAAGTTACTAAGGAAGAAGAGCCGGAGTCCCAACCCGGCAACGACAAAATTCAAGAAAAGCACTTACTGGAGAAGGACTCTTCCAGGTGCTGCGCTTCAAGCAACGTACCGCACCGCTCTCGGGCAATAATGTGGTCGCGCTCCTCCAGTGCCTTCTCCAGGTCGGCGACCTTAGCAAGGGCCGCCTTCAGCTCGGCGTCCCTGTCCTCGGCCGCCTTCACGGCCTCTTCACGGAGCCGGGTCTCCCCCTGCCGGGTCTCCTCCGTCGTGGCCACCTGCGCCTTCAGGCGCTCCACCAAGGGCGCGCGTCGCCCCCCCCCCCCCCCGGGCCGTCGCCCAGTCCCGCCACGCGCGTGGCCTGTCAGGCCCCTCTGGCTCCCAGGCGCCACGTGGCGGCTGCGCGAAGCCCGAAAGATTGCCCAAGATTCGTCGAACTCCTCGGTTCCCGCCGCGGGTGGGATGCCGCGATCCGGCTTCCGGAAGCCGACACACAGTGGGTGTTGCCAGACGTGGCACTCACTAAAATCCGCCTCTCCAAAGGGGGAAACTGTGAAGGCCCTCCCATCTGAAGACGGCGGACCTTCACAGCTTCGGGGACTACTGTCGGGGGGATGAACACCAGGCAGGCAAGGAACCCGGATCTTTTTCAAAAACAACGGGGCCAGCACCGCCCCTCGATCCGGCTCGCCCTTGGCCGGGTCGCTCGACCCGGCCAGGCCTCGCGACCCGGCGGGATTTGCAACCCGGCCGGGCTCCTCGACTCGGCCCCAACAACCAAGCTCAAGACTTCTCGAGCAAGCCAGCACCGCCCCTGGCGTGCTCTCCAAACCCGGCCGAGGGTCAGCGCCCGTCCCATCCCGGCCGTACGATGGGACGAGTCTCCACCAACTGATGACCGAAGCCACAGTGCCCCGCCCATGCCTCTGGTCAGCCGGACGAGGCAACAGTGCCCCCCACCTACCCTCTGACCAGGGCTGGCATGGCAACAGTGCCCCAGTCGCCACCCATGACGCCAGCAAGCGGTGACCTGACGGAGCACCACTTTGGATGAACTTGACTCGGCCACACCCTGACAGTCGACAAGACAGCGCACAGTACCCCTAGGCGCATGGAGCCCGCACCCGGAGAACCCGGCGAGGCCTGGTACCCAGCGGGTCCCAGCATCATTACCATTGTAACATTACCCGCATCAATATCAAATTGCATACACTGGGCAAATGAAACACATACATCATGGACACGCATCAACAGAACTTACCATTTGAACTATAATCTCTTCAGAAAATAGGATTGGCCAGATTCAGATAACACAAATTTCAGTCTGCAAAATCTCCAATTCCTTTGTGGTTACCTCAGTGTCTTGTTTCATTTTTTTGACTCCTGCATCTAATACCTGCAACTCTAGTCTCGACATGTTGATTGCATGTTCAGAATCATGTACAAGTTGTCTTGCCACCTCTAGTTGATGCTCGAGAACATCGTCACATTCCAATTCCAATTCATTTGGTAACGGCCATGCCGCACTACTCTTAGATCTTTGTGTTGATGTCACTTCATCCTGAAATGTTTCCGTAGGTACACATGACTAGGGCAAAAATATAGTTACAACAATGAAGCAAGCAAGACAGGTTATTTTGTACATCGCAAAACAGGACTAACAAACACGTCATGAAGCATAAGCAGGTGACATTTTAAAAATTATAAAAATGGTAGTCTGTGCAGCCCGCATATAGAAATCTCTCTTAGCTCACCAGAGGAGCATGATGTTGGGGCCAAGTTCAAAACAGACATGTTACAAATTTAGACTACACACAGCTACTGAACATTATATGTGTGTGTGTGTGTATATATATATATATATATACATATATAAAATAATGCTAAACTAAGCATGATTGTAGAATAGCTTATTCTACACCCCAGTAACGGTACATACAAAATATGGTAACACACTATGTAAAATATAGTAATTTTCATAAAAATGTAGTAAATTACAAACATAGATGATAAAAAAAATATTTTCCGAATTACTACATTTTGTACACCGTTTTACTAGATTTTGTACATAGCGTTACTAGGGGGTGTAGAATAAGCTATTCTACACTCACGCTTAGAATAGCGTTACCCTATATATAGTAATATATATATATATATATACACTATTCTGATCACGGGATCAGAATAATATATTCTGATCACAACCTGAATTTCCTGAGTTACACAACCTTAACTTCTCTCTGAGGAACCCGACCTTCGGGATATCTTTGCAACCGTGTCTCCCCACGTGAATTTTTCTGGTCAGTCATGTTCTATGTGATGTAGGTGTAATCTGGAAACGGTTTTTAGCAACTAAATGCCCGTTTTAAATAGAAATCTTGATTATTGGCGGATTTGCTCTCGGGTCGTGATGAAATATGCCTGTGTTGCAATTTTACTACATAAGTTGTTCGACCTGAACTTCCCCCAGTACAAGGTTGAACTTCTGCCACCATTGCCCAATTGTGGCTTGCGATATACCGTTGGAAAGCTATGGACACGAGTACCATGACCCAAGTTAATTTTTTGGCAAAATGTAAGCAGTTTAAGAGCAGTTTTGAAAACCGTTTTTTCTTCATACAAAAAACGTGAACCGTATTTTCGATCACATTTCTAAACCGTTTATCGGAATGAGGCAAATAATATGGCGTTGGAAAGCTGCTGCAAAACCGCTCCTTCCACGTGTTGAAAGTTTCTCTAATTCCATATAGTTAAAGAGTAATTTGGAAAATCGTAGAATTTCGCAAACCGAACAACCGAGTTCGTATTTTCGATGCCACTTCTAAACGGCTAATCCAATTGAGGCAAATGATATGGCGTTGGAAAGCTTATGAAAATGTGCTAGTTTTTCATGTTGAAAGTTTTTTTCTAATTTTGAATGGTTTAAAAGTAATTTAGAAAACGGTAAAAGTTCCACCGAGTTTGTATTTTCGAGCTAATTTTTTAACCGTAAGTCCGAATGTAGCAAATGATATGGTGTTGGAATGCTTGTGGAAATGCGAAACTTTTTTATATATATTGTTTCTCCCAATTCCATACAGTTTTAGGTCAATTTTGAAAATGGCTGGAAACGTTTTTCGGTCGTAATTTTTACAAACTTTCTCGGAATGGGGCAAATAATATACCGTTGAAAAGCTACGGAAAATGCGAAACTATTTCATGTAGATGGTTTTCTCTGATTCCTAGCCGTTTTCAAGTAATTTTGAAAATGGTCAAATCATGTGGTCTGCCATTATCGCAAAACACATTTGACGAAAATGCACCGCGTGAAGAACTTGAACTCCTCGGCATGTCTATTTGAACTTCACTCTGTTTTTCACGTGCTTTTTGTACTCGTAGCTCCCCATCCACTCACCGGAATTGAGCAACTGATATACCAATGGAAAGCTGTTGTAAACACGCAACTTTCCCGTGTTGATCATTTTTTTCATACTCACGACGGTTTTAAAAGTTTTTCATCTGAAATTCATTTAGTGTACTAGTTGAACTTCACTTCCTGTTGTTTTCACGTTGAACTTCTGTGACGTATTTTCGTTTGTAATTTTCTCATCCATTCGTCAGTGTTACACAAATGATATTCCTTTTGTACAAACCTCTCTCACAATATTTTTTTAACTTTCTCCGACCGAGGACTCGAACTTATAACAACAAAAAACTTGGACCTTGCCTTTTAATTCATTTTTCTCATATTAAACACACACCATGTAGTACATGAAATTTTTCCATTTTTATAATTTTAATTTTTATTTCCTTTTTGAAATCAAATTGCTCCCAAATAATAACTAAACTTCTTTGTGGATTGAGGGAATTATTTTAAAACGCAAAAAACAATTTTTTTGTGTGTTTTCGAACATGGAAATACAAGGTGGACCTCTCTCTCAAGAATTTTTGAACTTCCCCGGAAAGAGCACTTAAACTTCTTTCAACAAACCCTTTAAGCTTTTATTTTTTCTATACTTTTATTCTCACCTGAAATGCATTTCTTGCAGTACTTGAACTTCTCGTTGTTTTCACTATGAACTTCTGTCGCATTTTTGTGTATACGTCGAATTACACGCAATTGAAGGTCGGACATCATTTTTTGCCATTTTTAAAACATGTAATTGGAGGTCGGACGTCCCGCAATATAAATTCTGAACCGTGCACGGAGGTGCACGTGAACTTCTTGCAACAAATCTGAATATTTTATATACTTCGAACTTCTCTGTTATTTTAATTTCAATTTCTTAGTCATATTCTTTGAAAGGAAATATGTTTTTAAGTAAGCATCAAACATTTTTTTTGTAAATTGCACTTCATAGTTTGTTTTTCTTAGAGACGGTAATAATTTGAGTTTCCCATATACATCGAACTACTCCTCTTTTTTAATTTGAACTTCGTCATTTTTATTCTTTACTAACCAGGAAAATCTAAGTTTCTTTATAAACATCGAACTTCTCTATTGTGTAATTTGGACTTCTTGGTTTATTTTTTTAGCATCAAAATATTCTAGTTTTTCATAAATATTGGACCCCCTCCAATTTTTTTTAAAATTTTGATTTATTTGCAAAAACATAGACACAGACGGGAGAGAGAATTATGTGTACATAAAGTGGGTAGCAATTTCCAACTTTCCCTCGTTAAGCACTTGAACTTCTAGCAAGAAATGTTTTCCATTTTTATGAGTTGGTTTTAAAAATGCCAAAATGGCATTGGTTTTTGTTTTTGTTCTTCGAACATGTAAATCTTAGGTTTTAACAAACTCCAAACTTCCATGTTATTTTAATTCGAACCTCACGTTGGTTTTATTTTTATTAGTGGTTAGAATCCGAGTTTTGAATAAACATTGAACCTCTCCATTACTTTAATTTGAACTTCTAGGCTTCTTTTAGAAACGGGGAAATCCATTTACTAATTAAATTTTCTAAACTTTTTTTGTTATTTTAATTTGAGCTTCCGTTGTGGAAACTTGTTGAACAAGAGGAACTTTTTGGTTTTCGGTCTGTGCACTTGAACTTCTAGCAACAAATTTTTTGGACTTTGCCATTTTACGCCTATTTTCTCATACGAAACACACACCATGCAGTACGTGAACTTTCGTCTGTTGACAAATTGAACTTCTCTCTATTTCACTTTAGTAATGAAAAAAATCTGTGTTTTTTTAGAAATGTGAAAATTAGAGTTTTTTTAGAAACATTAAACTTCTTCGTTATTTTAAATTGCACTTATTGGTTTTATTCTTTAGTAACTAGTAAAATCTGATTTTTCAAATAAATATCAAACTGCTCTGCTTTTTCCAACTGAACTTCTTGGTTTTATTCTCTAAGTAACGTGAAAACTCGTCGGTTCATCGGATTTGCACAACATTTTTTTGTGTATTTTTGCAATGTAAATACACGGTGAACCTCCTTCACAATAATTTTTTAACTTTCCTGGGCCGACCACATGAATTTCTAGCAAAATTCTTTTTAGAATTTACCTTTTTATTTTTTTTTATGAAACACACTTCATGTAGTAGTTGAACCGCTGTTTGTTTTCAGTTTGAACTTCTGCTTTTCTACCCATAACTCCTAAAAAAACTCAATAAAAATCCAAGATTTTTATAAATACCGAACTGCTCTATTTTTGTAATTTGGACATATTGGTTTATTTTCTTTTAGTAACGGAAAAATCCTAGTTTTTTAATAAATATTGGACCTTCCCTTATTTAAATATGAACTTCTAGAGTTTTTTTATTAGAAATGGTGAAAATCATTTTTATGAATTTTGTACTGCTCTATTTTTTATAATTGAACTTCTTGTTTTCATTCCTTAATAATAAGGAAAATCTGAATTTTGTATAACCATCGAATTGCTTCGTCTTTTAGAGTTGAACTTCGGATAAAATCCTTTTTTATATAAATTTGTGTTGAGATGCTTTGTTTTCTTGAGTTTGCCTTCTTGGGTTTTGTAATAAACATTGTACTGCTCTGTCTTTTAAATTTGGAAATCATGGTTTTTCTTGAAATGTGGAAATCCATGTTTTTTTATGATTTTTAAATGATCAGATTTTTAATTTGAACTTCTAGTTTATTTTAGAAATGAGGAAAATCCATTTTCCAAAGACGGGAACATCCATGAGCTTTTTTTTGTACAAACATATGCTGCTCTTTTTTGTTTTCTCATTTTTGTCAAACTTCTAATTTATTAAATATGAACTTCGAGAGTTAACATTATTCTAGGCGAGCCTTGTTTCGTTCTTCGTATACAAATATCGTGGTGCTTTGTGTTTTAAAGTTTGAAGTTCTTAGTTATATTTCTAGAAAAGAAAAAAATCCAGTTTTTTATTACAATTGAACTCCTTTGTTAGTTTAATTAGAACTTCTCGGTTTAACAGCAGAAATGAAATGCTCTGTTATTCTAATTTTTTATAAACTTTGAACTTCTCTGTTATTATAATTTGTTACCTTTTTTGAAGTTCTATATAATCTTCCCGTTAGTAGATTTGGAGTTTCCAATTTTATACATAGTACTACCCATGTTTGCTTTTCACACATTTTCATTTGCATTTCCTAAACTTCCTAATTTTTTGTCTCTAAAATCACAAATGCGAGCAAACTATTTTTTATTGTTTTTCAAAGCATACTTCTATTTTTTATTTTATTCGGCGAACTTCTAAAGTTTAAAATGTGAGCGTCTATGAAAGTTGCAAGTTTTTTGTCTTAAGCAAACTACTTTTTTCTCAACATATATAAGGACACAATAATTTCATAACGTGTTTTTGTGCCTTAGCATAATTTTTTTTAATAGGACCATACTCGCACACAAAAGCACACACACCGGAGCATGCACGCAACACGCGCGCGCGCGCACACACACCAGAGCGCATACGAATGCTAAAAAAACCAAAGCGCACACATGAGCTCGCAGCACACACGAGAACACATGAACAACCCCACTGTGAGGGCACACACACACACACATGAGACATCACACTCAGCACACAGGCACCAAACACACTAATCTTTTTAGTAATATAATACTTCGTAGCTCTCTTTCTTGACTTTGAACTTTCATGGGATTCTTCTTTTTGAACTTCTGAATATCTTCATATAACCTCGATGCCAATAGGTTTGACTGAATGAACATTCAGTTATGTTCACTCTGAAGCCTGAAGTTTACTACTCTAGTTTCTAGAGCAACCTCTGCCATTCGATAATCTGAACTCTAGCAAAAGCTATTTCACTTCGTTCCAAATTGCAGTGGAGGAAGCGAGCACTTTAGGTAGCAGTAGCAGGGACGCAAAGCTTCATGGTCAGTTACAAGATTTGGCACACGACATGGGGCCAAGTTGGGATGAGGACGACATGTGTTGCGGCCTACAGCAACAACAAAAACACAAAGGGTACACAAACTGGACAGGGGGACAGTATAGCTGAACTTCACACATCCGAATCACCTAGAGAACAATAAAGAACTTGGAAGGGTGAACGAATCGATGTTTTGATTTGGATGCAGTTTTAGGACAGGGGGAAGGAACCAACTTCAGACATTAAACGAGGTCACATGCCACAAGCATGGCGCCTTGAAGCGGAGCAAGTTGTGAGGTGTGGCGCGCGCTCACATAGGCGGAAGTGCACGGCCTGAGGCGATGAAGTTGGACGGCCTGGACGATACGGCGCCGGCTGTAGGTGGTGGCGCTGGCTATAGGAGCAAGAAATCCGGCGATCTCACGGCCCCTGCCATGGCGTTCATCACGCGCAGAGGAAGACGAAAGGAGATGGGGGAGGCCGGCGCTCGGTGCTACCGGTGCTCGGTGCTCTTCTCATTTCCTCAACCACAGACAGCAGCATAACCTAATCTCTCTAGCAGTCATGTTGAATTGCAGCACCAGTGTACCGATAGCAGTCAGAAAGTGGCGGTGGCGCCGGACAGCGACAGGGCGCAACATCAATAGCCAACAATGGTCGGCAACAGCAGAGTGCAGCGATCAGACAACAACAGCTAGCAATATTTGAACCATCACGCATCCAATATTTCAAGTTACTCCTTTCTGTACACAACTCACACTCACACGGGAAGAAGAGCAAAGGAACACAACCAATTTCTTTAGAAGAAAATAAAAACTTTGACCAGGGAAGATACGGGTAACAGCCGATTCATCAGCCGTGGTCACAGCCGATCCATCGTCCACAGTATAGCACTGTTGCTCATGGAGATCGCAGCGTCCGGGCACTGCACGTGAGGAGACCATGAAGCACTCGTAAGTCCAGAATGAGATTTTCCATCAGTTCAGATAAAGAGATGGTTGCTGCTTTTTAAAGATGAACAAGCGACGTGGTCGGCGGCTGCTGCTTCAAGAACACGAACGGAGGCCCGGTAGGCGCTGAGCGGCAGTCATCGCTGGAGGTAGCTGTCGCGGGAGTGGAGTAGTGGTGGGTGGCACAGCGGCGGACGTGTTGTGGCCGGAGCGGAGCATGAAGGAGGCACGAATCACAGGGGATGTCGTCGACAGGAGGAACTGCGCGTGGCCGGTGGACGTCGTCGGGAGGAGGAGCTGGGCGCGGCGAGGGCCATGGGCGAAGGCGTTGAGTGGACGCGGCCGCGGCGGGCGAAGGCGATGGTGATTCGCAATGATAGGTGGATTTGCTAGCCAACCTCGGCGGTGGAGAATAGTACTACCTCCGTCTATGAATAAGTCATTCACGTAGTTTTAGGTCGATAATTTAACTAGCTCTGGCCGCACCCTCGTCGTGTAAGGTCCCCATGACCGTGTCTCCCTCTCCCTCGCCCTCGCCCTCGCCCTCGCCCCTCCCATCCACGCCGACGACTACCACCAACCACCACTACTCCCCGAGTCCGGGCGGTAGCGCGCTCTCCGGCGCGATAAGGAACGCGCGGACCCGCTCGCTCGGTCGCTCTGGTCTCGGAGTTGGTTTGGGGGTCGTTTTGACTCCAGATCCAGTTCGATATGAGAGGAGTCTCGAGCGAGAGGAGACCGCCGGTCGAAGATCTGGAGGCGATGCTGCGGGCGGCGAACAAGGCGGAGAAGGCGGCGGTGCGCGCGGCGGAGAAGGCGATGGAGGCCAAGCTGGCTCTCGTCGAGCGTATCATGGCGAGATTGACGGAAGAGGAGGTGGATCGTCTATTCCAATTAGGGGAGCACCTCGAGCCGGATCAAGTGCTGGATTGGGCGGCTGCAGAGGCATCGTCCACATCGCGCGTTCAAAGGGCGAGATGGCGGCTGTTCCGCCGAGATCCGTGGTGAAGCAGAGGAGGGTGGAAGGGGACCGAATGGAGGTTGCAATTGGGAGCGTATACATTCCATTGGTAGCCAGGTACGGGTCCCCATGCCGCCCTTCTCCGTTCAAAGCAGCCCCGGTGAAGAATCAATTGCGCTGGCGAGATGCATCCATGGATTCTAGGACCGTTGGGGATCCAGGAGGGAGAAGGGCCCCGCGGGTCAGCCTGCGGGTGTCGGATAAAGTTGGATTAAGCCAGGAAATCCGTAATCAGGCAAAGGAAGCGGACTCGCAGAAGGCGCGTCCGCAGAGTGATGACGAGGAGTTGGTGGATATATATGGGCAGCTCTGGTTCGTTCCCTCACCAAGGAGAGCTAGGGTTCCTGCCGCCGCCGGCAGGCTAGTGTGGATCCGCAAGGATTTGTTCCTAGCCAAAAACTTTGACGCGAGCGACTGCTACCCAGCCAGAGAAGCAGATAAGCGTCAACAGTTGCCAAAGAAATTCAGCTTCTCCAAAGATCTGTGGAAAGAGGGATCGGGCAGAGCAACCTACGCCGAGGTGGTGATGGGAGTGACGGGGAACAGGGGAGGAGGCCGCCGTGGTGGTGGGGGAGGGGCTGGTCGGGGCGATACATCTCGCGCGACTAGTGACCAGAGTCGATCTTCATCCCAAGGGCAGATCCAGCAGATACCGCAACAGTTGGGCGGCTTCCACCACCAAGCCCCTCCTGACATACAAGCGCATCAAGGTAACTTTGTCCCTATCCAGCAATTTCATGGGCAGGGGGAATACAAGGGATGCAGCCGTGGCAGGGGGTCCAATTCCCCCATTTCAACCAGTGGCCGCAGCAATTTCTTCCTGCAATGCCAGTTATGCAGCAACAGCAGCAACAGTATGGTCCTTCCCCCGCTCAGTTCCATTCTGGGTCGTAGTTTCAGGGTTTTGGGGAAGGACAGTCAAGTACCTTTCAACAGAATCCTCAAAACCAACAGAAGAAGAAAACCAAGAGCTTCAATTCCCAGAAGGAACAGCAGGGAAAATCAGGCAGTGTTGACAAAGCTGACAGTAGTCAAAGCAGAAAGGAAGAGGCTGTTATCAACTATGATCCAAAACTGAAAGATGTGATATGTTACAACTGTGGAGAACCTGCTCATTTTGTGGGGACATGCCCCATCCCAAAAAATTGTTTCATTTGTCACAAGGCAGGGCACCATATGGATAACCTTCTGGAATGGTACAAACCTCAAGCCACAGCACAGTATTTTGGAAGTGGCAATGCTGGGCTGGGGTTTTTCCATATTGAGTCTGAGGGCAAGGAGGCTACAAAGTGGCTAAACTTAACCAATGTCTGTGTGGCTGTGATTGAGGAAGGATCTATCACCACTCAAGAGCTGAAACACAACTTCTCTGAGATTTGGAAGACCAACTGGCCTTGGCAAGTGAGACAATTAACAGAGAAAAGGTTCCTGGTCAGATTTCCACCTCACAAGAAGGTTAAAGACTTGGTTGAGCTCCCATCTATCAACCTCAAGAAGAAAGGAGTGATTGTCTCCTTTGATAAATGGGATGGTGATGAAGTGGCATATGCTGAGCTACAGGAAGTTTGGGTTACTATGATGGGAATACCAGTCAACAAGCTCTCATGGAAAGTAATTTCTCAGATTGCTTACATATTGGGGATACTTGTTAATGTGGACTGGCATGAGACCTTCAGAAGTTTTTATGAGAAAGTTAAAGTGCAAATTGCTGTAAGAGATGTCTCCAAAATACCAACTGAAAGGCTGATTGAGATTGACAAAGAACTCTTCCTCATTTCTTTCCTGGTTGACACAGCACCCCATTTGGAGGCTGCTGCCCACAATGATGGTGGATCAGAGAAATCAGATGAAGACTTGTTGGAAGGAGATCCTGAAAAAGATTTACAAATGCAGGGGCCAAAGGAAATGGAGACTGATAAAGACAAAGACAAGAACAAAAGAGGGTCTGCTAAGGGCCCTGGCCAAAACCTCCAGAACTCCCAAAAAGCCCCATCACAGTCAAAAATCCCTATGGAAGTGATGGATTCACTGGAGAAGAGGGTGCAGAGTGTGATTCAGGGTATGAAAAGTGATGGGAATGTCAAACACACCATTCAGAAGAATCTGCCTGGAGAAAATATTGGTGTTCAGTTGCTTGAACAATTCAATGAAGAATCTGAGGAGGAAGGATCAACAGAAATACCAACCCAGCAGACAACTCAAGGTGGACAAGCAAAAAATTGGGGCCCTATTGTGGCACCCAGGATGAGCACTAGGATCAGAAGAGATGGGAGGACAGCAATCCAAAAAGCTGAAGACCTCAAGAAGAGAAAGGATCTGGAAATACCTAAAGGTAACATAAATTGCAACTCCTTTTCTGCTTTTAATGATGAGGAGTTGTTATCAAAAGCCAGGAAAGTTGGTCTTAAGTTGCGTGATGATGGTGAAACTATTTCACACAATATACAGGCCATTAGGCTGATTGAGAATGATAGGTTATCTAGCTTTAAAGAGTCACATCCTGAATGTTTTCTCCCTGTTAACTTAGATATTAGTTTTGAGGGAAATAACAAGGAACACTCACCAAATGTAGGACCTAGCTGTGCTCACAGTAGTGATACAGCAAGTGATTTACCTACTTGGGCTGAGGTGGTGTCAGGTAAAAAAAGTAGCTGTAGAAAATTGGAGTTTAATCATGGTAGTAGGACTGATTTGGAATGTTAGAGGGCTTAATAAGCCTGATAAACTAAGTGCAGTGGGCAAACTCATTAGAGACACCCATGCTCAACTTAAGTCTTTAGACCCCAATGAGGAGTTCACTTGGAATTGGATGCCAGCTATTGGCACAACAGGTGGTATTCTGGTGGGTATCAGACAAGATGATTATGAGATCCTGTCTGTGGATATCCTCCAGTACTCTGTTGCCTGCCTAATTAAAAATAAAAAGGATGGTAATGTGTGGAGATTTATTACAGTATATGGGATTGCTTATGATAATCTTAAGTTAGATTTTATTAATGAACTCCACAATACTATGGAGGCCTGGCTGGGTCCTACTATTATTGGTGGGGACTTCAACTTGGTGAGAAAGAGTGATGAAAAAAGTACTGGGGCTGTTAATTTACATTGGGTGACTCTGTTTAATGATTGGGTCAATAAATATGCCCTGATTGAATTAAAGAATTATACTAGGAAGTTCACCTGGGCCAATAACCAGGATAATCTGGTGATGGCTAATATTGATAAGGTGTTTATTTCCACTTGTTGGGAAAGTTTATTCCCGGTTTTTCAACTAAAAGCCCTGCCTAGGGTGGGGAGTGATCATACCCCCCTAGTTGTTGATACTGGGGCTATTAAACCACCAAAAGATGAGCAATTTAGGTTTGAAAAATGGTGGCTCCAGGTAGAGGGGTTTGTGGAGATGGTTAAAAACACTTGGAACAAACCTTGTTCTATTTTAGATCCTATGGACAGATGGCAGTTTAAGATTAGACTGCTTAGAAGAGTTTGTAAAGGCTGGAGTGCCAACTATGAGGCCTCTAAAAATAGGAATAAACAATAGCTAGTGGCTGAATATAACCTTTTGGACGTTGAATCAGAAACAAAAGCGCTCTCTCCACCTTCTAAAGCTAAGATGGATAAGATTGCCCTAGATCTTCAAAATATTTGGAAGTTAGAGGAGATTAAATCGAGACAAAGATCCAGAGAGAGAAATATATTGGAGGGGGGAGGAATACTGCTTACTTCCATGCTTTGGCTAATCAAAGAAGAAGGAAGAAACAGATCAGTGTGTTAAAAGGCCCAGATGGACCTGTAGAGGATACTAAGAGTATTATAAACATTGTTGTAGAATACTACAAGCAATTGTTTGGTAGGGAGGAGACCCTGGATATTGCTTTAGATGATAACTTTTGGGATCCTTCTGAAAAGGTTTCTAATGAATACAATATGGAATTAGAAGCTAATATTACTGAGGAAGATGTCAGGGCAGCTGTCTTTGGGTCTTATGCCGAAGGAGCCCCTGGGCCTGATGGCTTCCCATTCCTCTTCTATCAAATTTTTTGGGACACTATTAAAAGTGACCTGATGCTGTTGGTGGATGCTTGAAATAATGATTCTTTGGAACTATATAGATTAAATTTTTCTTTGTTAACTTTGATTCTTAAAGAGCCTGATGCTAATATTATTCAGAAATTTAGGCCTATTGCTTTGACAAATTGTAGTTTTAAGATTTTTGCTAAATGCCTAGCTAACCAGCTAGGAGATATTGGGGATGATATTATTTCCCAAAATCAAACAACTTTTATTAAAGGGAGATACATAGTTGAAAGTGTGGTGACAGCTCATGAGATAATTCATGATGCTGTGACCAACAGCAGGGAGGGGTTTGTCTTTAAACTTGATTATGAAAAAGCTTATGATAGAGTCAGTAAAGAGTTCCTCCTAAAAATCATGTATCGGAGATGATTTAGTCCCAAGTGGATGAAGAAGGTTGAATCTCTGTTATATAAGAGTTCAGTGGGGGTTAGAATAAATGATTGTAATAGTTTGTTTTTTGAAACTTTTAAGGGAGTCAGACAGGGGGATCCTGCTTCTCCAATGTTCTTTAATTTAGTGGCAGATGTATTCAGTAGAATGCTCAATAAAGCTGCTAAGAATAATATGTTGACAGGGATGATGAGTAACATCTTCGCTCAAGGGATAATTAGTTTGCAATATGCAGATGATACTCTCTTGTTTCGAGAAAATAGTTTAGAGTCTGCAAAGAATTTAAAATGGTTACTTGCTTGCTTTGAACAAATGTCTGGGTTAAGGATCAACTTCCATAAGTGTGATCTGGTTCCCATTAATATTAATGAGGAGGGCATCCAATGTGTGGCCCAAGCTTTATCTTGTGGACTGGGATCTTTTCCTTTGAAATATCTGGGATTTCCCCTCCACCACTCCAAATTAAGGAGAGAGAATTTGCAACCTGTGGTTGATAAAGTCTTGAAGAAAGCAGCTGGGTGGAGGGGGAGACTACTAGGTTATGAGAAGAAGCTGATTCTAGTTCAATCTTGCTTAGCTAGCATCCCTACCTACCTGATGAGTATGATCAAATTTCCTAAATGGGCTATTAATTTGATCAACTCTCAAATGGCCCACTATTTTTGGGATAACTATGAGGGTCACCATAAGTACCATCTAGCTAGCTGGGGTTTATTGAATCAGAAGAAACAGTATGGTGGTATGGGGATTCCAAACCTTGCTGACATGAACCTTTGCTTACTTGCTGCTTGGGTGGACAAGTATCAAAGAGGTGAACAAAAAAATTGGAAGAAAATTGTGGATGCCATGTATAGGACTAGTAATCCTAATATTCTTTCATGCCCTGAGAGCAATGCCTACTCCCCCTTCTGGAAAGGAGTCCTTTGGGCTGCTAAAGCAGCAAAGATGGGCTACCAATGGAAAGTGGGGGATGGTAGGAAAACTAAATTTTGGGAAGATCACTGGTTTGGGTCCTGTAGCTTATCCATTCAATTTTGGGAGTTGTATACTATTGCCAATGAGCATAATAAAACTATTGCTGAGGTGTGGGATGGATCTAATCTTAAGATTTCTTTTAGAAGATGTGTAGACAATAGGCTACTTCATCTTTGGTTTGATTTGCTGAGTATTGCACAGTCGCTTATTCTGAATGATGAGGATGATGCTATTATTTGGAAACTTGAGCATAATGGGAGATACTCAGTTAGATCCCTGTATGCCATGATAAACTTCAAAGGGATTACCCCTGTGGATGTTCCAAAAGTTTGGCAACTGCATGTCCCACCTAACATTCATATTTTTCTTTGGCTACTTGCTCAGGATAAATTGCTAGTTAGGAGCAACCTGTGCAAGAGGTAGCACTTAGATGATCTTAGTTGCTTATTTTGTTGTGAAAAGGAAACTAGTGACCACCTTTTCTTTGATTGTGTAGTTGTTGTCGAAGTGTGGAAAAATATTCATAAGGTTGTGGGGTGTATGCCCCAACCTGGCTTTAATTATGTGGCTGACAAATGGGAGAAACATAAATCCCTGCAAGCTGAAAATATGGTTGTCTCAGCTACTCTCTGGGTTATCTGGAGATGTAGAAATGATATGTGCTTTAACAATGCCCCATGGTTGGGAGTGCAGGTGATCCTGAGGAGAATTGCAGGCTTCTGCAACCAATGGAAGATCCTCTGCAAAAAGGCTGCAAGAGAGCGCGTGGAGAATCTAATATCATCTCTGTGGGAGCTGTCCAGGCAGCCGCCTCTGCTGCTTTGGCCAGAGCCAGGGTGAGGAAGAATGAACTGTGGATGGAATACTATCTGAAGAAGAAGGCAGAAGGATGGTGTGGTATCGAGGGCGGGCTACTCATGGCAGGATGAAAAGAAAAAAAAACATGGATACCAGATCCAGGCCTTCCTGATGGTTGGCATTAGCCTTTTAATTTTCTGTCACTAGACATTTGAGTAGTTGGAGAAATGTAAGAGGTTTTTAGAAAGAGTCAGGAGTTAGTTGGATTTCATGCCGGAGGGCGCTAAAACCCCTCCCGCGGGCTGTAATGAGAATTTCTGTGGTTTCATTTGAAGTAATGGAACCGGGGCAGGAGCCCTTTTCCTCTAAAAAACCTCGGCGGCGGAGGGTGTAGGCGATGGGGATCCGCGGTAGCGGCGGGTGGATCGCTGGGGCGTCGGGGCGCTCCACGGCAGCGCTTGAGATATTGGAGGCGAGGCGGCGTGGAAGATTGGGGAAGAAGGTCGGCTGGACCTTGCGCGGCTATGGATCCGGCGGCAGCGATATCCCGTGCAGCGGTGGCAGTAGGTGGTCGGAGTCAGGTGGAGGTGGGGACGTTCGAGGGGCACGGCGCAGCGGGCTAGGGCGCTAGCGCCCGGGTGGGGCCGTGGGGCGTAGCCCGATGGAAAACAGGGGAGGTTTGGGTCGGAAACATCTCCTCACGTCTATACAAGGGCGCTGTGATCAGAATAGCTATTCGGATCCTAGGATATATATATATATATATATATATATATATATATATATATATATATATATATATATATATATATATATATCGTCACCCTGGGTGAGGAATAATTATTCTTCACCCCTCTCTATTTTGACGTCAATGCATTGTATTTTGAGGTTTAGTAAATTTTGTCTTATTTCATACGTAAAAAGAGAACGTAAGAAAATATATACTCGCCGTAAAAAATATTTTATGTTACGTAAAGTTATGAACGTAAAAATATACATAAAATGCGATATTTTTGGCTTTATAACCTATTTTTTTGTTTTCTTATACCAAATTTTACGTAGTGAATCAATATGAATGTAACTATTTGTATTCCAAACGTAACTTATTTTATAAAGCGATCGTAAGATTACCTCGGATGAAGAATAACTTATTCTGCAACCTGGGTGATGCATACTATTACTATTCTGATCCTGGGATCAGAATACTCCCTCCATTTTTGTATACAAGGCCACAAACCCATATTACAGGTACCAAGGTAGAAACTAATGGTCATTTAAGCCAATGTTGTAAACTAGTCTTTTTTCCTCGCTTGACGTGTTAATTAATGTGTATTTTTCTCTTGAACGCACAACATGACAACTCTCTCACTCCTCATTGGTTGATTAATGCGGTGCAATTAAACCAAACTTCTTACCCCCGCATGCATGCATGTGGTATTAATGTCCTCGGTTGCTAGTACGAGGCAAACCTCATAAATTTTATCTCGATTGGTGTTAGTGGCCTTGCATAGCTGCAAATTATAATTTTGATAGTGGACTTGTATACAAAAATGAAGGGATTAGTTATTTGGATTACGGCGCCCTATATAGGGGGCGATCGTGGTGTTCCCGGATCCACACAAAGGGAAGAAGAAAAAAAGCAGAGCGACAAACCAGCCCATTAACGGCCGTATACCCCACCCACGACCTTCCTTGTCGATGCCCTGACCCCATTTCGCTGCCGTCCTCCTCTAGCTGCCTCGCCGCTGCCACCACGCCGCCGGCCTCCGCGAGCGGCCTCGCCTGTCGAGCGTCGCCGCCTCTTCCCGCAGCCCCACCCGTCGAGCGCAGCCGCCTTCCCTCCCCCCGTCCAACGCCTCTGGCTCCTCCCACAACCTCGGTTGATCCAGCGCCGCCAGCTTCCTCCCAAAACCTCGCTCGATACAGCGCCGCCGGCCTCCTCCCGCATCGTCGTTCGATCCAGCGCTACCGCGACACAACGATCGAACCAGCTGGGCCGAAATGCAGAGCGCAACGGTCACGCGCCTCCACCCGGCGCATCCCCCAGGAGACGTAGGGGAGGTTACAACGATTGCCCCCTCGCTTAGCCTTGTCTCTCCGGCCCGCCCCCTTTTCCTCATGTCCGGCGACGAGTGCAAGAGCACACCAGGTACTCCTTACTACTCCCATTCATGCTCCCCGATCTGATCCTCCCAGATTACACTCATCGGCAGGTCCCCCTGTGCAGAGAACTCACATAAATTTACTCTGAATTGACAGAAATTTTTGATCTGGACTAACAAGTGCTCGATGACCTCCTCGGCTCCTCCCGTGCATTCCCAGTCACTGCGGGTCTCCATGTGCAACAGTGCTACTGCTATTTTGTCCTTGCACA
Organism: Aegilops tauschii subsp. strangulata; assembly: GCF_002575655.3. Classification (NCBI taxonomy): domain Eukaryota; kingdom Viridiplantae; phylum Streptophyta; class Magnoliopsida; order Poales; family Poaceae; genus Aegilops; species Aegilops tauschii. Next base: position 207,504,756 of record NC_053038.3, read on the forward strand.
GTGCTCTCGGTATTGGTCTATCCCTCTACTTCTTCTCCTCTCTCTACTTCTGCTATTAAAGTCAATAAGTTCAAAAATTCGATGCATGATGGTTCATCGTGTAGGGAAGTGCAGAAATTTGCTTCTACTTCGCGGTGCCAGCAAGTAGAGCAATGGAGCAGCATCCTCATAGTGTGCCTTTGCCCAGGAGGATGTGGTGGCAATCGGGGTTGTATTCCATTTCGTTCCATGTCTCTCTCTCTTTCTCTTAAATTCATGTGTTACTACTGTTTTGATGCTAAAAACAGATGCATGTTCTTGCTTGGTCATCCTGGTCGTCCCTTGCCGGGTGCCCGGCCGCCAACCTCCATGTGTACGAGTGGTGCTGCTACTTTCTCCAGCCGTTGCCACCAGTGATCTGTGCAGAGAGAAGGAGACGTGCATTTTGTGTGTATGAAGTGGGTGCGGCATGTGGTTGTGTGTGCGTGCATTCTGTGTCTGTTTCGTGCAAAACTTGTAGTTTGGTTTCTTTTTGTGTATAAAAATAAAAGAAGTTCAAATACTCCATATAAGAAATGGAAAAGATTCAAAACTGTCTAACAAAAAATAGAAGTTTGTATACGAAATTCGTCCAGAAAAAATAATGTAAATTCACACTGAAGTTCATATAGAGAAGTTCGGCATGTTCATCAGTAATCTTCCTTCTCTTCCTGTTCATCAACGCGCGCCACCGTCCACTTGTGACTCTCCACCCGCTAGTGTTAAAGACAAAAAGTATTGTACATGAGAAGCTCATGTATTACTGCCCATGGGAAACTTGCTTATGAGAATTGACCCCAATTTTCCTTTTGTTTTTGCAGACGTTGGATTCAAGAGAAAAATGTGTATAAAAAGGGGTGATTTCGAAAGTTCAGGTGTAACGAACATCAAAGTTCAAACCAAAAGAATGTAAACAAAAAAATCATGGAATTCAAAGAATAGAAACTATGGAGTTTCATAAAAAAAATCAATAGCACATGAAGTTCATGTTTCAGAAATTCTGAAGTTCACGTGTAGTACATATAGAAGAAAAATCGTCAAATGAAAAAAATACCGCCGAGGCCATTTAACTGAAAAGCAAACAATGCATAAAAATGTCACAACAAAATTCTATAAGAAGTTCAAATTTAAAAACCGAAGCAGGTCGACGGTAAAAAAATGAAGTTTTTAATATCTAAAAGTCAAATTTAGAAGGTCAAAATTTTGAGCAAGAAGTTCAAATAAAAAAAGGTACTTTAAAAATCTTTATAACGGATTTTCCCCGTTTATAAAAAAAATCAGAGAAGTCCAAATTAAAAAAGAGGAGCATTTCAAAAGATTTTGTAAAAACAGATTTCCCCCATTATATAAAAACAAGAAGTTCAAATTAAAACAACGGTGCAGTTTCATTGTTTATATAAAAATGGATTTTCCCCGTTACTAACCAATAAACTAAGGAGTTCAAGTTTAAGAAATGGTGAACTTCGATGTCTATAAAAAATTCTGATTTTTCACATTATTAAAAATAAAACCAAGAAGTTCAAATTTTTAAAACAAGGAAGTTCAAAAAACTCGATTTTCCTCGTTACTAAAGAATAAAACTATGAAGTTCAAATTAAAATAACATAGAACTTCAAAGTTTGTATAAACCTCACATTCTCGTTACTAAAGAATCAAACTAATAAGTTTGAATTAAAATAAGGGAACAACTAATTTTTTTAAAAAGACTTTCCCCGTTTTTTCGAAAACTAGGATTTTCCCCGATACTAAAGATTAAACCATGAAGTTCAAAAATAGAAAAAAGACAAATTCGATGTTTATTTTAAAATCAAACATAATTATTTACTCAAAAAATAAAATATGAGAAGCTCAAATTAAAATAACTGAGAAGTTCAAAGTATATTAAACCCTAGGATTCATAAGCTCAAAAAACAAAAACAAAAAAATGCCATTTTGGGCATTTTTCCCCAATACTAAAGATTGAAATCAAGAAGTTCAATTCCAAAAAATGGAGTAGTTAAATGTATGTAAAAACTCAGGTTTTCTAGTTACTAGAGAATAAAACCAAGAAGTTCAATTGGAAAAAGTGAAAAGTTTGATATTTATTTGAAAAAACGGATATTTTCTAGTTACTAAAGAATAGAACCAATAAGTTAAATTCCAAATAACGAAGAAGTTCCATGTTTCTAAAAAACCCTCCAGTTTTCACATTTCTAAAAATACACAATGAAGTTCAAATAAAAAAGGTAGAGCGGTTCGATGTCTATAAAAAACTCAGATATTTTCATGTAATCAAGAGAAGTTCAGATTGATAACTGCGAGAAGTTCAAGTACTACACTATGTGCATTTTGTATGAAAAAAAAAGAATGGAAAGCAAAGGCTAAAACTTTTGTTGCTAGAGGTTCACGTGCTCGGCCCGAGAAAGTTCAAAAATTCTTGTGAGAGAGGTTGAACAAAAATACGTGACAGAAGTTCAAGGGGAAAACAACGGGAAGTTCAACTACTACACGGAATGCGTTTCATGTGAGAATAAAAGAATATATAACTAAAAGCCTAAAACGTTTATTGCAAGAAGTTCACGTGCTCCTCCCAATGAAGTTCAAGAACTTTAGTTCGAGACGTCTGACCTTCAATTACATGTAAAAAAACAGGCAAAACGATGTTGTTTTTGCCATTTTTAAAACTGCTCGCAAACGACGACGAATTTGTAACGTCTGTCTACATGAAAAAGATGCTCCTATTAATAAGCTTTCCAACGGTATATTATATGCTATATTCTGATGAATGGTTTAAAGTTTTATGTATACTGTTTAAAACACGTTTTTGTGTATTCAAAACTTTCTTTTAAACCATCACGAGTATGAAAAACTGACCAACATAGGAAAGTTGCGAGTTTTCAACAGCTTTCCATCGATATATCATTTGCACAATTCCGGTAAGTGGTTTGGGAGTTACGGACAAAACACAGCGCGTCACAAACAGAGTGAAGTTCAAACAAACATGCCCCAGAAGTTCAACTACTTCACGCAGTGCATTTCCATTCGCGATGAACGCAGAAATCATGATCTCGACATTTTCTAATTAACTTCAAAATGGCAGGAATATTATTTGTGGAAGTTCAAGTCCTCGGTCGGAGAAAGTTAAAAAAATTATTGTGAGAGAGGTTTGTACAGAAGGAATATCATTTGTGTAACACTAACGAATGGATGAGAAAATTATAAACAAAAATATGTCAGAGAGTTCCATATGAAAATAGCAGGAAGTTCAACTACTACGATGAATGAATTTCAGATGACAAACTTTTAAAATCGTCGCGACCATGAAAAAACGATCAACACAGGAAAGTTGCTTGTTTACAGCAGCTTTCCATCGGTATATCACTTGCTCAATTCCGGTGAGTGGATGAAGAGCTACGAGCAAAAAAAGCACGTGAAAAATAGAGTGAAGTTCAAGTAGACATGCCGAGAAGTTCAAGTTCTTCACGCGATGCATTTTTGAAATATCTGTTTCGCGATAAAGGCAGAACGAATGATCTCACTGTTTTTGAAATTACTTAAAAATGGCTACAAATCAGAGAAAACCATCAATAGAAAAAGTTTCATATTTTCCTTAGCTTTCTAACGGTATATCATTTGCCCCATTCCGATAAAGTTTGCAAAAATTACAGCGAAAATACGTGTTTAGCCATTTTCAAAATTGACTTAAAACCGTAAGGAATTGGGATAAAAAATATATTCCAGAAAGTTCCGCATTTGTTCAAGCATTACAACGCCATATCGTTTGCTGCATTCGGACTTACGGTTAAAAATTTAGCTCGAAAATACGAACTCGGTGGAACTTGTACCATTTTCTAAATTACTTTTAAACCGTTCAAAATTAGAAAACTTTCAACATGAAAAAGTAGCACATTTTCATAAGTTTTCCAACGCCATATGATTTGCCTCAATTGGATTAGCCGTTTAGAAATGACATCAAAAATACCAACTCGGCTCTTCAGTTTGCAAAATTTTACGATTTTCCAAATTACTCTTTAACCATAGGGAATTAGAGAAAACTATCGACATGTGGAAGGAGTGTTTTGGAGCAGCTTTTCATCGCCATATTATTTGCCTCATTCTGATGAACGGTTTAGAAATGCGATCGAAAATACGACTCATGTTTTTTGTATGAAGAAAAAACAGTTTTCAAAACTGCTCTTAAACCGCTTACATTTTGCCAAAAATTTAACTTGGTTCATGATACTCGTGTCCATAGATTTCCAATAGTATATCACAAGCTTCATTTGGGCAATGTTGGCGGAAGTTCAACCTAGCATCGAGGGAAGTTCAGGTCGAACAACTCACGCAGTAAAATTGCAAAAAAATGCAAGTTCATCACGATCCAAGAGCAAAATCCGCCAACGAGCGAGATTCCTATTTAAAATGGGCATTTAGTTGGTAAAACCCGTTTCTAGATTACACTTACATCACATAGAACACGACTAATCGGAATAATTCGCACGGGGAGACACGGTTGCGAAGATAGCCCGAAGGTCGGGTTCCTATAGAGAGAAGTTCACGCGTGTAACTCAGGAAGTTCATGGTGTGATCAGAATAATATTCTGATCCTGTGATCAGAATAGTGTTTATGTATATATATTTCAGGAATGGTGTAACTCAGGAAGTAACGCTAAACTAAGCGTGAGTGTAGAATAGCTTATTCTACACCCTAGTAATGCTCTATACAAAATATAGTAACGTAGCATACAAAATATAGTATTTTTTATGACAATGTAGTAAATTAAAAACTTGACAGTAAAAAGATAATATTTCAGAATTACTACATTTTATACAGTTTTTTACTAGATTTTGTACATAGCGTTACTGGGGTGTAAAATAAGCTATTCTACACTCAAGCTTAGAATAGCATTATATATATATATATGTATATATATATATATATGTATATATACCTCTTAAGATTCTTATTATGATAGCACCTCTTAAGAGTCTTATTCTAATAACACCAACTTATTCTGATAACACCTACAACCCGCCCGACTGAACTGCCCACCACTCCCACCAACCAATTGGAGTACTAAACACCGATAAAGAAAAAAACACCCCCATCTTATCCTCTCATTGTTGGGGAACGTAGTAATTTCAAAAAAAAATCCTACGCACACGCAAGATCATGCTGATGCATAGCAACAAGAGGGGAGAGTGTCGTCCACATACCCTCGTAGACCGTTAAGCGGAAGCATTATGACAACGCGGTTGATGTAATCATACGTCTTCACGATCGACCGATCCTCAGTACCGAACGTACGGCACCTCCGCGTTCAGCACACGTTCAGCTCGGTGACGTCCCGCGAACTCACGATCCAGTAGAGCTCGAGGGAGAGTTTCGTCAGCACGATGGCGTGGTGACGATGTTGATGAAGCTATCGTCGCAGGGCTTCGCCTAAGCACCGCTACGATATGACCGAGGTGGATTATGGTGGAGGGGCACCGCACACGGCTGGGAGAGATCAATGATCAACTTGTGTGTTCTAGGGTGCCCCCCTGCCCCCGTATATGAAGGAGCAAGGGGGAGGCCGACCGGCCTTGTAGGGCGCGCCAGGAGGAGGAGTCCTCCTCCTAGTAGGAGTAGGACTCCCCTCTTTCCTACTCCTACTAGGAGGGGGAAAGGAAGGGGGAGAAGGAGAAGGAAAGGGGGCGCCCCCCCTTCCTAGTCCAATTCGGACCAGAGGGGGAGGGGGGCGCGGCCTACCCTGGCCGGCCCCTCTCTCTCTCTCCACTAGGGCCCAACAAGGCCCATTAACCCCCGGGGGGTTCCGGTAACCCCTCCGCACTCCGGTAAAATCCCGATTTCACTTGGAACTCTTCCGATGTCCAAATGTAGGCTTCCAATATATCAATCTTTATGTATCGACCATTTCGAGACTCCTCGTCATGTCCGTGATCATATCCGGGACTCCGAACTACCTTCGGTACATCAAAACATATAAACTCATAATACTGATCGTCACAGAACTTTAAGCGTGCGGACCCTACGGATTCAAGAACTATGTAGACATGACCGAGACACGTTACCGGTCAATAACCAACAGCGGAACCTGGATGCTCATATTGGTTCCTACATATTCTACGAAGATCTTTATCGGTCAAACCGCATAACAACATATGTTGTTCCCTTTGTCATCGGTATGTTACTTGCCCGAGATTCGATCATCGATATCTCAATACCTAGCTCAATCTCTTTACCGGACAGTCTCTTTACTCGTTCCGTAATGCATCATCCCGCAACTAACTCATTAGTCACATTGCTTGCAAGGCTTATTGTGATGTGCATTACCGAGAGGGCCCAGAGATACCTCTCCAACAATCGGAGTGACAAATCCTAATCTCGATCTATGCCAACTCAACAAGTACCATCGGAGACACCTGTAGAGCACCTTTATAATCACCCAGTAACGTTGTGACGTTTGGTAGCACACAAAGTGTTCCTCCGGTAATCGGGAGTTGCATAATCTCATAGTCATAGGAACATGTATAAGTCATGAAGAAAGCAATAGCAGTAAACTAAACGATCAAGTGCTAAGCTAACAGAATGGGTCAAGTCAATCACATCATTCTCCTAATGATGTGATCCCGTTAATCAAATGACAACTCATGTCTATGGCTAGGAAACTCAGCCATCTTTGATCAACGAGCTAGTCAAGTAGAGGCATACTAGTGACACTATGTTTGTCTATGTATTCACACATGTATTATGTTTCCGGTTAATACAATTCTAGCATGAACAATAAACATTTATCATGATATGAGGAAATAAATAATAACTTTATTATTGCCTCCAGGGCATATTTCCTTCAGTCTCCCACTTGCACTAGAGTCAATAATCTAAATTAAACAGTAATGATTCTAACACCCATGGAGTCTTGGTACTGATCATGTTTTGCTCGTGGAAGAGGCTTAGTCAACGGGTCTGCAACATTCAGATCCGTATGTATTTTGCAAATCTCTATGTCTCCCACCTGGACTTGATCCCGGATGGAATTGAAGCGTCTCTTGATGTGCTTGGTTCTCTTGTGAAATCTGGATTCCTTTGCCAAGGCAATTGCACCAGTATTGTCACAAAAGATTTTCATTGGACCCGATGCACTAGGTATCACACCTAGATCGGACATGAACTCCTTCATCCAGACTCCTTCATTTGCTGCTTCCGAAGCAGCTATGTACTCCGCTTCACACATAGATCCCGCCACGACGCTTTGTTTAGAACTGCACCAACTGACAGCTCCACCGTTCAATGTAAACAGGTATCCGGTTGGTGATTTAGAATCGTCTGGATCAGTGTCAAAGCTTGCATCGATGTAACCATTTACGACGAGCTCTTTGTCACCTCCATAAACGAGAAACATATCCTTAGTCCTTTTCAGGTATTTCAGGATGTTCTTGACCGCTGTCCAGTGATCCGCTCCTGGATTACTTTGGTACTCCCTCCGGTCCTTTTTACTCCGCGTATTAGATTTGGGTCAAGTCAAACTTTGCAAAGTTTGACCAAATATATATTTAAAAGTATCAACATCTACAATACCGAATATATATTCCATGAAACTAGATTTCGTAATGAATCTAACAATACCGATTTGGCATTTTGAATATTGATACGTTTTTCTATAAATTTGGTCAAAGTAGGGATGCTTTGACTTTGGACAAAACTTATATGCAGACTAAAAAGGACCGGAGGGAGTACCTCCCTGCTAAGCTAATAGCAAGGCACACATCAGGTCTGGCACACAACATTGCATACATGATAGAGCCTATGGCTGAAGCATAGGGAACACTTTTCATTTTCTCTCTATCTTCTGCAGTGGTCGGGCATTGAGTCTGACTCAACTTCACACCTTGTAACATAGGCAAGAACCCTTTCTTTGCTTGATCCATTTTAAACTTCTTTAAAACTTTATCAAGGTATGTGCTTTGTGAAAGTCCAATTAAGCGTCTTGATCTATCTCTATAGATCTTGATGCCCAATATATAAGCAGCTTCACCGAGGTCTTTCATTGAAAAACTCTTATTCAAGTATCCTTTTATGCTATCCAGAAATTCTATATCATTTCCAATCAGCAATATGTCATCCACATATAATATTAGAAATGCTACAGAGCTCCCACTCACTTTCTTGTAAATACAGGCTTCTCCAAAAGTCTTTATAAATCCATATGCTTTGATCACACTATCAAAACGTTTATTCCAACTCCGAGAGGCTTGCACCAGTCCATAAATGGATTGCTGGAGCTTGCATACTTTGTTAGCTCCCTTTGGATCGACAAAACCTTCCGGTTGCATCATATACAACTCTTCTTCCAGAAATCCATTCAGGAATGCAATTTTGACATCCATTTGCCAAATTTCATAATCATAAAATGCGGCAATTGCTAACATGATTCGGACAGATTTAAGCATCGCTACGGGTGAGAAAGTCTCATCGTAGTCAACTCCTTGAACTTGTCGAAAACCTTTCGCCACAAGTCGAGCTTTGTAGACAATAACATTACCGTCAGCGTCAGTCTTCTTCTTGAAGATCCATTTATTCTCTATGGCTTGCCGATCATCGGGCAAGTCAACCAAAGTCCACAGTTTGTTCTCATACATGGATCCCATCTCAGATTTCATGGCCTCAAGCCATTTTGCGGAATCTGGGCTCATCATTGCTTCTTCATAGTTCATAGGTTCGCCTTGGTCAAGTAACATGACCTCCAGAATAGGATTACCGTACCACTCTGGTGCGGATCTTACTCTGGTTGACCTACGATGTTCGGTAGTAACTTGATCTGAAGTTTCATGATCAACATCATTAGCTTCCTCACTAATTGGTGTAGGTGTCACAGGAACCGGTTTCTGTGATGAACTACTTTCCAATAAGGGAGCAGGTACAGTTACCTCATCAGGTTCTACTTTCCTCCCACTCACTTCTTTCGAGAGAAACTCCTTCTCTAGAAAGGATCCATTCTTAGCAACCAATGTCTTGCCTTCGGATCTGTGATAGAAGGTGTACCCAATAGTTTCCTTTGGGTATCCTATGAAGACACATTTCTCCGATTTGGGTTCGAGCTTATCAGGTTGAAGCTTTTTCACATAAGCATCGCAGCCCCAAACTTTAAGAAACGACAACTTTGGTTTCTTGCCAAACCACAGTTCATAAGGCGTCGTCTCAACGGATTCCGATGGTGCCCTATTTAACGTGAATGCAGCCGTCTCTAGAGCATAACCCCAAAACGATAGCGGTAAATCAGTAAGAGACATCATAGATCGAACCATATCTAGTAAAGTACGATTACGACGTTCGGACACACCATTACGCTGTGGTGTTCCGGGTGGCGTGAGTTGCGAAACTATTCCGCATTGTTTCAAATGTAGACCAAACTCGTAACTCAAATATTCTCCTCCACGATCAGATCATAGAAACTTTATTTTCTTGTTACGATGATTTTCCACTTCACTCTGAAATTCTTTGAACTTTTCAAATGTTTCAGACTTATGTTTCATTAAGTAGATATACCCATATCTGCTCAAATCATCTATGAAGGTGAGAAGATAACGATACCCGCCGCGAGCCTCAATATTCATTGGACCACATACATCAGTATGTATGATTTCCAACAAATCCGTTGCTCGCTTCATTGTTCCGGAGAACGGCGTTTTAGTCATCTTGCCCATGAGGCATGGTTCGCAAGTACCAAGTGATTCATAATCAAGTGATTCTAGAAGTCCATCAGTATGGAGTTTCTTCATGCGCTTTACACCAATATGACCCAAACGGCAGTGCCACAAATAAGTTGCACTATCATTATTAACTCTGCATCTTTTGGCTTCAACATTATGAATATGTGTATCACTACTATCGAGATTCAACACAAATAGACCACTCTTCAAGGGTGCATGACCATAAAATATATTACTCATATAAATAGAACAACCATTATTCTCAGATTTAAATGAATAACCGTCTCACATCAAACAAGTCCAGATATAATGTTCATGCTTAACGCTGGCACCAAATAATAATTATTCAGTTCTAAAACTAATCCCGAAGGTATATGTAGAGGTAGCGTGCCGACGGCGATCACATCGACTTTGGAACCATTTCCCACGCGCATCGTCACCTCGTCCTTAGCCAGTCTTCGCTTAATCCGTAGTCCCTGTTTCGAGTTGCCAATATTAGCAACAGAACCAGTATCAAATACCCAGGTGCTACTTCGAGCTCTAGTAAGGTACACATCAATAACATGTATATCACATATACCTTTGTTCACCTTGCCATCCTTCTTATTCGCCAAATACTTGGGGCAGTTCCGCTTCCAGTGACTAGTCTGTTTGCAGTAGAAGCACTCAGTCTCAGGCTTAGGTCCAGACTTGGGTTTCTTCTCTTGAGCAGCAACTTGTTTGTCATTCTTCTTGAAGTTCCCCTTCTTCTTCCCTTTACCCTTTTTCTTGAAACATGTGGTCTTGTTGACCATCAACACTTGATGCTCCTTCTTGATTTCTACCTCCGCAACCTTTAGCATTGCGAAGAGCTCGGGAATTGTCTTATCCATCCCTTGCATATTATAGTTCATCACGAAGCTCTTATAGCTTGGTGGCGGTGATTGAAGAATTCTGTCAATGACACTATCATCCGGAAGATTAACTCCCAGTTGAATCAAGTGATTGTTATACCCAGACATTTTGAGTATATGTTCACTGACAGAACTATTCTCCTCCATCTTGCAGCTGTAGAACTTATTGGAGACTTCATATCTCTCAATCTGGACATTTGCTTGAAATATTAACTTCAACTCCTGGAACATCTCATATGCTCCATGACGTTCAAAACATCGTTGAAGTCCCGGTTCTAAGCCATAAAGCATGGCACACTGAACTATCGAGTAGTCATCAGCTTTGCTCTACCAGACGTTCTTAACGTCGTCAGTTGCATCTGCAGCAGGCTGGCACCCAGCAGTGCTTCCAGGACGTAATTCTTCTATGCAGCAATGAGGATAAGCCTCAAGTTACGGACCCAGTCCGTGTAATTGCTACCATCATCTTTCAACTTTGCTTTCTCAAGGAACGCATTAAAATTCAACGGAACAACAACATGAGCCATCTATCGACAACAACATAGACAAGCAAAATACTATCAGGTACTAAGTTCATGATAAATTTAAGTTCATTTAATCATATTACTTAAGAATTCCCACTTAGATAGACATCCCTCTAATCATCTAAGTGATCACGTGGTCCATATCAACTAAACCATAACCGATCATCACGTGAGATGGAGTAGTTTTCAATGGTGAACATCACTATGTTGATCATATCTACTATATGATTCACGCTCGACCTTTCGGTCTCAGTGTTCCGAGGCCATATCTGCATATGCTAGGCTCGTCAAGTTTAACCCGAGTATTCTACGTGTGCAAAATTGTCTTAGACCCGTTGTAGATGAACGTTGAGCTTATCACACCCGATCATCACGTGGTGTCTCAGCACGACGAACTTTGGCAATGGTGCATACTCAGGGAGAACACTTTTATCTTGAAAATTAGTGAGAGATCATCTTATAATGCTACCATCAAACAAAGCAGAATAAGATGCATAAAGGATAAACATCACATGCAATCAATATAAGTGATATGATATGGCCATCATCATCTTGTGCCTTTGATCTCCATCTCCAAAGCACCATCATGATCACCATCATCACCGGCGCGACACCTTGATCTCCATCATAGCATCGTTGTCATCTCGCCAACTATTGCTTCTACGACTATCGCTACCGCTTAGTGATAAAGTAAAGCAATTACAGGGCGATTGCATTGCATACAATAAAGCGACAACCATATGGCTCCTGCCAGTTGCTGATAACTCTGTTACAAAACATGATCATCTCATACAATAAAATATAGCATCATGTCTTGACCATATCACATCACAACATGCCCTGCAAAAACAAGTTAGACATCCTCTACTTTGTTGTTGCAAGTTTTACGTGGCTGCTACGGGCTGAGCAAGAACCGTTCTTACCTACGCATCAAAACCACAACGATAGTCCGTCAAGTTAGTGATGTTTTAACCTTCTCAAGGACCGGGCGTAGTCACACTCGGTTCAACTAAAGTTGGAGAAACTGACACCCGCTAGCCACCTGTGTGCAAAGCACGTCGGTAGAACCAGTCTTGCGTAAGCGTACGCGTAATGTCGGTCCGGGCCGCTTCATCCAACAATACCGTCGAACCAAAGTATGACATGCTGGTAAGCAGTATGACTTGTATCGCACACAACTCACTTGTGTTCTACTCGTGCATATAACATCTACGCAATAACCTGGCTCGAATGCCACTGTTGGGGAACGTAGTAATTTCAAAAAAAATCCTACGCACACGCAAGATCATGGTGATGCATAGCAACGAGAGGGGAGAGTGTCGTCCACATACCCTCATAGACCGTTAAGCGGAAGCGTTATGACAACGCGGTTGATGTAGTCGTACGCCTTCACGATCGACCGATCCTCAGTACCGAACGTACGGCACCTCCGCGTTCAGCAGACGTTTAGCTCGGTGACGTCCCGCAAACTCACGATCCAGTAGAGCTCGAGGGAGAGTTTCGTCAGCACGACGGCGTGGTGACGATGTTGATGAAGCTACCGTCGCAGGGCTTCACCTAAGCACCGCTACGATATGACCGAGGTGAATTATGGTGGAGGGGGGCACCGCACACAGCTGGGAGAGATCAATGATCAACTTGTGTGTTCTAGGGTGCCCCCCTGCCCTCGTATATAAAGGAGCAAGGGGGGAGGCCGGCCGTCCCTGTAGGGCACGCCAGAAGGAGGAGTCCTCCTCCTAGTAGGAGTAGGACTCCCCTCTTTCCTACTCCTACTAGGAGGGGGAAAGGAAGTGGGAGAAGGAGAAGGAGAAGGAAAGGGGGGCGCCGCCCCCCCTTCCTAGTCCAATTCGGACCAGAGGGTGAGGGGGCGCGCAGCCTGCCCTGGCCAGCCCCTCTCTCTCCACTAGGGCCCAACAAGGCCCACTAAACCCCCGGGGGGTTCCGGTAACCCCTCAGCACTCCGGTAAAATCCCGATTTCACCCAGAACTCTTCCGATGTCCAAATGTAGGCTTCCAATATATCAATCTTTATGTATCGACCATTTCGAGACTCCTCGTCATGTCCGTGATCATATCCGGGACTCTGAACTACCTTCGGTACATCAAAACATATAAACTCATAATATCGATCGTCACAGAACTTTAAGCGTGCGGACCCTACGGGTTCGAGAACTATGTAGACATGACCGAGACACGTTACCGGTCAATAACCAACAGCGGAACCTGGATGCTCATATTGGTTCCTACATATTCTACGAAGATCTTTATCGGTCAAACCGCATAACAACATACGTTGTTCCCTTTGTCATCGGTATGTTACTTGCCCGAGATTCGATCGTCAGTATCTCAATACCTAGCTCAATCTCGTTACCGGCAAGTCTCTTTACTCGTTCCGTAATGCATCATCCCGCAACTAACTCATTAGTCACATTGCTTGCAAGGCTTATTGTGATGTGCATTACTGAGAGGGCCCAGAGATACCTCTCCGACAATCGAAGTGACAAATCCTAATCTCGATCTATGCCAACTCAACAAGTACCATCGGAGACACCTATAGAGCACCTTTATAATCACCCAGTAACGTTGTGACGTTTGGTAGCACACAAAGTGTTCCTCCGGTAATCGGGAGTTGCATAATCTCATAGTCATAGGAACATGTATAAGTCATGAAGAAAGCAATAGCAGTAAACTAAACGATCAAGTGCTAAGCTAACGGAATGGGTCAAGTCAATCACATCATTCTCCTAATGATGTGATCCCATTAATCAAATGACAACTCATGTCTATGGCTAGGAAACTCAACTATCTTTGATCAACGAGCTAGTCAAGTAGAGGCATACTAGTGACACTATGTTTGTCTATGTATTCACACATGTATTATGTTTCCGGTTAATACAATTCTAGCATGAACAATAAACATTTATCATGATATGAGAAAATAAATAATAACTTTATTATTGCCTCCAGGGCATATTTCCTTCAGTCTCCCACTTGCACTAGAGTCAGTAATCTAGATTACACAGTAATGATTCTAACACCCATGGAGTCTTGGTGTTGATCATGTTTTGCTCGTGGAAGAGACTCTTGTGCAGTGCGGAGCGCATCTGCTTGCAGTCCCGCCGGACACTCGTGTAGTCTGCCTCCCGCCCCATGCATGCGTGCAGTACATTTTTTCATGAAAAAATTGGCGACCCAGTTCACTCCATCAATGTTTTGCATTTTTTGCAGATTTTTTTTGAAGTGCACTCAGTTTGTGTAAAAAAGAATGATGTTTCTTTAGCCTTATGTATGAAGTGCAATTTGTTTTTTTATGTTTCAAAAATCAGTCGACTACATCAACACCTAGTGCGTTTGGTCCTAGGATGTGGTTCGTTTTTTAGAGTGATGTTATTCACTTGCTCACCGCGTGGAAGTGCGAAAAATTTAGCACAACAACAAAGATAGTAATGAGGTTCACTTCGATATATATCGCGGTTCACTTGCCTCCTCTCTGCGGTCCACTCTTGTTCACAAAAAAATTGAAAAAAAACAACAAAAACTCGTCTGAGAAAAATTTATGTTCGACAAAAGAAATCATGAAGTTCACTTGACCGTCTGATGCAGTGCGGTTTTGAGTACGAAGCAGTGCGGTTTTCTGTCCGATGCAGTACATACGACCATTTTGGTGTCGCAAAAAAATAGTGTCCCCATTTCGTTAAAATTAAAAATGATCTTAAACCGTAAGGAATCAGAACATGAAAAAGTTGCGCCTCATCGATATCTTTCCAACGGCGTGTAATTTGAATCATTTCGACCAACGATTTGTAAAAATTTCGCGAAAAACGGTCGCTGCCTCTCGTCATCAGCCGCACGATTTTCAAAATTAACTAAAAACCGTAAGGAATTTAAAAAACATTAGAACATATGAAAGTTGCGCCTCATCCGTAGCTTTCCAACGGCGTATCACACGACTCATTTCGGCAAACGGTTCGAAAACTGGACCGGAAACAGTACGAAAATTGAAAAAATTCAAAAAAACAGAATTCCGCGATTTAGTAAATTTTAAACTGCTCTTAAACCATAATAATTAGAGAAAAGTAGATATGAAAAGATGTGCCTCGACGATATCTTTCCAACGTGTATCAGTTGCTTCATTCCGATGAGCGATTTAGAAAAAGAATGCGAAAAAATGCTCGTGCCACTCGTCGTGCGCCGCACCATTTTTAGAAGTGCTCTTAAACCGTGAGGAATCTCGAAAAGTGTTCAACATGGCAAAGTTGCGCTTAATCCATAGATTCTCAACGGTATATTACAGGCCTCGTTCCGATAAACGGTTAAAAAACTAGAGCAAAAAGGTACCGAGAAAACACCACGTGCAGTTTTTTCCGACACGAAGTTCACTAGTCTCTGTATTGCAGTACCCCTGCTACTGAAAGTGCAGTGCCCTTGCATTGAGCGTGCAGTGCGGAAGAGTTATCAAAATAACATCACTATATAGGGATTGACTATTCGTCACCCTGGATGAGGAATAGTTATTCTTCACCCCCCTATATTTTACCATCAGTGCACTGTAATTTTACGTTCCATAAGTTTTATCTTATTTCTGACGTAAAAAGAGACCGTAAGAAAATATATCATCGCCGTAAAAACTATTTTATGTTATGTAAAATTACAAACGTAAAAACATAGTGTAAAATATACATAAACTATAAATTTTCTTGTCTTATGGCCTATAATTTTATTTTCTTATACCAAATTTTACGTAGTGAATCAATAGGAACGTAACTATTTGAATTCCAAATGTAATTTAATTATGAAGTGATCGTAAGATTACCTTGGGTGAAAAATAACTTATTCTGCACCCTGGGTGATGAATAGCATCACTATATATATTACACTATATACAGGATAAATTTTATCTACAAGCAGTTGTAGTTACCTCCTACTTGTTTGACTGCCACGTGTCTCCTAAGTTTATGCAAGCCACATGGGTTAGCGGATCGGAAAGGATCCATTAGCACTCAACTAACCAGATTTTCCAATTAGTAATTAAATAATTCACTGTTCGTAACGACCTATAACAACCTGCTACCTTCCTGCCTACATGCATACGCATCACGCTGAATGGATAAGTGCATCCTACATCCACTCCTTATTCCCTGGAAAGGCACGGTGACCTACATACTACATACTACATTCTCCAAAAGAAATAATTCACGTTATACAAATTCCATACACGTACCCTTATATGGAAACGAGTATGTAGTATGCACATTTTTCAATAAGAATCAGAAGCATGCAATTTTTCTGGATGACACATATTTATTTTAATATCTAATAAACATTCTATGGAGCATGTGTCTGGGCGCACCAATTATAAAAGGTAGAATACTCATAAGAAGGGAGGTATTCCCTTAACAAGGGAGACAATTTTCAGGGTATTTTTGCGCAGAATGTTCTATGGGGTATATATACATAAAACATGTAGTATGGAGTATATAAAAAAATAGTATGAAGTGTGTGGTATACTCTATAGGGAATGGAGTATTTTTCGAGTAGAATTTCCCCCTAAAGGTATTATACATACTATATACTCCAAAATAATCAAAGAATATATACTCCAGATTCGTGTAGAGTATGAAGATTATATTATGTCCTACACAGTAGATGGAGGCATGCCATGTAAAGGGTGTACTAACCGGCATGAGTATCAAGAGAAGGATTATGCCAATGGAATTAAACAAGACTCTATTTAATTATATATTAGTATATGTGGGTGATTTCCATCTAATTTCTCAAGCACATGATGGTGGATGCACATGTAGTATGTAGTACGTTCCTAGCAAAAAAAGTAGTATGTAGTATGTAGAGTGAAAGAAAAGAGTATTAATAGAAGAAAAGAGTATGACAAAAGGTAGTATGAAGTATAATATTCTTTGAGGAATAGTATGGAGTCTAATAGGCAAGGTAGTACATGGTGTATGTTGTATGGTGTATTTTCTGTAAAGAAATATAAGATCGTTTAAATCACTAGAGAGTATGTTGTATGTTGTATGTCAGTATATGCTTACAGAGAACATGAACAATTATATACTTCAAAAAGCATTCAGTGGTAGATGTAAAATATGCTGACGTGGGAGAGTATGGATTGCTTTATTTTTGGTTTATACTATGTCGAATATAATATTTTCTGAAAGAGAGTATGAAGTATATGCACGCTATACTAAATAGTATATGGAGAGAATATTATTGCTAACAGAGTTTGTTTATATTTCAAGCTGGTGCGTTCGGTAATACATGATCGTGATACATACATGATGCATCCATTATGTCATCCATTGATTCCAGGAAACAACATGCATCAGTTTGTGTCAATGCATCTTGAGCGGACGCCGAAGTATATTCGTCCTCATCCAGAAGTTCTCCAAGGAAAGCGT
Source organism: Aegilops tauschii subsp. strangulata (assembly GCF_002575655.3). Taxonomy (NCBI): domain Eukaryota; kingdom Viridiplantae; phylum Streptophyta; class Magnoliopsida; order Poales; family Poaceae; genus Aegilops; species Aegilops tauschii. The sequence goes on from NC_053038.3 coordinate 207,522,300, forward strand.
CGGCAGCTCCCACCATATTGCCGACGTCAGAGCATGCGAACGACAGTACATGGCCATTACATACTCCTCTAGATCTGGCTGTTCTACAACAACTAGATTTCAATCTCTAGATCCACGTGTCTTGCTGCAATGGCAGTCTTCTCCACATTCAGAGGAACAGGTTGGCCTTCATGGCTTGGTTTTAAAAATGGGTCTAACGAAGGGAAGTTGTATTCATATGTAGGTGAGGTCGCCTAGGGAAATCCGATCGGCGCTTTCCGCCGGGGCATCGTCGAGCAGCATGAACAACCTGGGCGCCCAGAAAATCTCAGGCTAAAATCAACAAATTACGTATATCAGAAAACTAAATTAGCACACGTAATGTGAGATCAAAGAACATAGTATTACGTGTATAGATAACAACATGGATTCCCCACTAGGTGGACATGCCTCCTCTTTCGCGTGAACTATAAAACTGCTGTAACTAAACTCTATATTACCCCCCCCCCCCCCAAAATATCAATGAAAAGCTGCTCCATCAGCATTTTCGTTAAAAAAAATAATAACAACATGGATCGATCCAAACCATCATCATGATGAGTTCCCATCCAGGCGGCGCCTCTACGGTGGCGGCATCCGAGCGGCCGAGTGCATGGATTGTTCGTGCGTGACTGATCTGTGCATGACAACGGTTTGTGAGACACAATAAGATAGGGGCTGGTACGGTGATGATGGTGGTGTTGCGTCCACATCGGCGGAGAAGGCATCGATCAACCCAGAAGCTAGCTCAAACATAAAGTTAAAACTGCAATCTCACAGATCAAAGGTTAACATACATACATACGTGTATTTGTTACAAGCAGATGTGTCAACACGATACCTTCAGCAGCTGTGAGATCCAATGAAAAGCGATAATGGCGGCTTAGTTTGCAGGCACACGTGGCGCCATGGCCGGGCCATGCAACATCTCGATCGGCAAGGGAACTTTCTCGTACCATGAAGCTATGAATCAATTGGAAAGTGCTATTGGATATTTTACCCTTTGTTTATGCGAGAGCTCGATCTAGGCCACATAAATATCCAGGTTGTTGGATACGACACGCTATATACGTTCCATGCACAAAAGTCGGAACCATCCAGCTGATTTTACCGGGTGGGGAGTAAATCGGCTTATTTTGGAACAAGACCCGTCAATCAAAGGCCACACCTGGGAAGAGATCGGATGGTTGACAGGATGGGGGTAACTACCACTAGATGGTAGAATCTATTTTTCCTATATATATATATATATATATATATATTATTCTGTTTACATCTGGGCTATTCTATTTCACGTAACAGAATATTATTCTGTTACCCTATTTCAATTGATGGTTTCACGTGGTTGTACTGATGATTTTCATCTCGTCGAACTGATCGTCTTTTCGTCAGAATGGGGCATGTAATATATCGTTGTAAAGTTCTTGACATCTACATTACAAATATATAGGAATTTTTTTCAAAATCATCATGATTTAAGAGTAGTTTTGGAAAAACCGTTTTTTTTTTCAAAAATGAAAACATGAATCATATTTTGGACTTAATTTTCAAACGGTTTGTCGGAATTGAGCAAATAAGATGGCATTGGAAAGCTGGTGAAAATCCGCTTCTTTCATATATCTATTGTTTTTCCAAATTCTATACGATTTAAAAGTAATTTGAAAAATGGTGAAATTCTGGGCGAAATGTATTTTCATGTTTTTTTTTTCAAACAGTTGGTCGGATTGACGCAAATGATACGGCATTGGAAAGCTATGGAAATGCGCAAGTTTTTCGTATAGAAATGTTTTTCTAATTCCTTACGGTTTAAACTCGAATTTGAATACGGTCAAATTTGATTCCGAACGTGATTTCTTTTTTAAGTTTGTCAAAATGGGGCAAATAATATACCATTGGAAAGATATCGAAAATGCGAAACTTAATCATATTGAATATTTTCTCAAACTCGCAACCGTTGAAGAGTAATTTTGAATACGGTGAGACCCATCGTGTTGTTTTTCCGATCGAAAAACAGAGTACTCGTACTGATCTATTTGTGTGTTTGTACTAAGGTACTTTTCATAGTAGTTTTGAATGGTTCTGAAAATAGAGTACTTTGAACGGATGTTTGTATGATTTTGTACCGAGCGTCTTTTCACGTACTAGACTTTACTCTGTATTTTCGGTATAATTTTCCTTGTAACTTCTCGATGGTATCATCATGCCCGAACTTGCATAGTTTATACCGTTGAACTGAATGATATTTTTAATAAAACAAAAATGTTTTGTGTTTTCTTTTGAACTCAACATTGTTTTGCGACTATATTCTGGACTTCTCTTATTTTACCACTTGAACTTTTACCATTTTGAATTTCCATGGTTTTCTTGTTTGAGCTTTTTTTCCAAATTTATCTGGGACATCATGTTCAACTTTTCTCTGAGCTTATATGCTAGTAATAATAGAACGTTTCCCATACAATTTTTGTCCATTCGTAGACATCAACCAAAATAGGCAGGAGAGAGCACTATCGAATATGTGGGAGCACACACATCCTCACCACATGAAATCGAAGAGGCAACTGTAACATACTTTTGCAAATACAAGCATACAAAAATTTATAGAAACAACATAGTATATCCTGATATAAAGTTGGACGAATGCTCTGGGATTTTTAGAACTGATGAGGATAAAACATTAAGAATCAACTGGCATTATTAGAGAAGTTCCAAACTGTAATAAGACAGTTCGACACAGCTCTCAGATAGTCACTTTGTAGATCAAGAAAACATACAGCATCCTAAGCTACCAAACGGTAACATTGGAAGGTTACAGTTTGACATGTCTCAAACGTAGAAGGTGACATTAAATGGCCACAACTTTCAGTGGCTAGTTGGAAGCAAAGTCATCTTATCAGTGGCTAATTGGTTAGCAAAACTTCGGAAGAAAAATGGAAGCAGAGGCGCTAGTGCCTTCGCGCACCCCACAGTGAGATCCTTGGCGCTGAACCTGGAAATGGGGTCGGAAAGGCTCATGTCGCGCTTGGCAGCCGTCTCGTGCCCTACCTGGCGGCATTGCCTTGTGGTTGGCCCAGTGCCCGCCTTGCCGACAAGCTCCGGGGGTAAACCAATTAACCACTGCTAACCCAAAGATCCTGCAAAATCCTGACCAAGAAATCACTTTTTTCACGAAACTAAACTCTTGAAGTTGCTACATAGCAGTCTTTGAACCTCCTACAGGAACATAATATATATCATACAACATATATATTTTGCAAACTTGGAGCTTCTACTCAATACGAATCTCTTGTTTCTTGGGCACATATCAACAGAAAACACTCAATAGAATTGCTTGTTGTACTATATTTTATAGAACAAATTGTACTGAACTTAACTAAAATTAGAAATTGTACTGAACTAAAATAAGAAACTTAAACTGAGTGTGTCACTAAAATTAGAAGTAGAACATGTAGGTCTGAGAAGGCATGGATGTGAACTTTATTTGTGCAATGAAACCAACACTCAGAGTCTCACTTTTTTATTTTGTCACATTTAGAAATTGATTTGCAAATGACAGCATGTGGACTCAGCTCATGAACATATCATCCTTGCTGCTGGTTTATCAATAACACTTTTTTCTAGATGAAGTCATGCAATCCCATCATCAATTGTAAAAAGAAAACTCCTTTCCTTTACATTTTCCCATGCAATAACACAAGCAAAAATATCAACAAACCACAATGGTAAGACCAAAGCTACATGACAATACCTTTTCTTGAGCTAGCTACTACATGTACTGACTCCTCCACCACTGTAGCGTCCATGTATCCTCCTTGCGCGGGCAACCACTAGGGATCAAGCGCTGCTGCCACTCGACACACTGAACCACCTGTAGGAATCAAAGTGAACGGAAGGGATTCGAACACATCAATGGACACATGTACTACACAACAATGTGCATCTGTACTGTCCATAACAACAAAATAACAAAAATACAATTTTATGAAGGAAAACAGTTCTTGAAATTGGGTTGAGCTTAAATGTTTAGATTTTTGAACTCCTGCAGCAGTTATACTTGAACTTGCACGACACATTTTTGAAAGCATCTGATGTTCAGAATATGCTATATGAAAAGAGGAAGGGGGAACACACTAAGAGACATAGGCAAAAGGGAGAAAATCATGATCTATTAACTAGGACATTTATGATACTAGGCAGTGACATACATGTCAAACCATTCCCACCAAGAAGTAGTAGCAGGGTTGTTCTATCAGTGAGGAGATGCAAAAGAAATGCAACTATACATTGAAAATTCCAATAAAAGCATTGAAAAAATCCTACTATTGGCCGTTTGCAATGCAACTTAGAGGATTGAAATAGACAGGCATCATGAGAGAACTAAATCAAATAAAGTACCTTTCTTCCTGCACCTATCTACTTTGCATTATATGCAGCACCCAAAACTGAACAAAACATCATGTTGGAATTATTGTCGCTCCACAGTTTGTGATATAAGAATAATATGGAAACACAAAGATGATCGGACTTTGATTGGAAAGTAGACGAGCTGAAAAGCATTCAAACTATGAACTGAAAAAATTGAAGCTCCACACACAACGTGGGGCAACGGCGACTAGCGGGGTAGCACAGGAAGCCGGCGGTAGAGACAGACGCTGCATCGGCCATGAGCGCCTCGCAACACACATCTGCTCCATGCCTCTGTCTCCTTGCTCGCCGCAATACACTAGCCACCTACTCACTTTCACCGGTCGTACTCTGCACATACCAGTAACCAATTAACCATGCACTACAACACACCTAGGACTGTATCTTCGGCACACTTTGAACTGATGGGTACTTTTGTGTATTTTTATTACTGCACATGAAGTTAAAGTAACGCCAAAATAGTCCTAGTGAACATTATTCTTCGAACTGCTAGAACAGAGCAAAATTCAGAAATTTTCGCAACGAGAAAAACTGATTTTTTTTGTAGCTTTTTACTACAAAAAATGTTCATCAACAACATTTGCATCACAAAGAAATCGAAGCAGCAGTACAAATGAACACGGATAGTGAGAGAGAGCACGGGAGGGAGAAGAGTAGAAACCTTGCACCACCATAGGAAAGGACCTAGGCGGAGGAAAGTGGAAGAAGGCAGCCATGGACTGCTGCTTGCGATGAACTCGATCATCCTTATGCCATGGGGTTGGACTGAGGACGGTGCACATGATGTGACCTTGACAATGGAGGAGATCGCAAGAGCGTACAGCATCTGGACCGTCCTCCAACCTCCGCGGACCAAAAAATGGTAGTGCCCTTAGCACATAGGATCATGAGGTAGGGGGAGCAGCCAAACTGCATACAGCAGCACAAGGAGATGTGCAGGTATGATACATGAGGAGGGGTCAGGTGATAAACACCCAGAACAGGGTAACACCAAGTGCACAGCAAGAAGTTGTGTATTTATATTTATAAATAATATAACAAACACCACTTAGTTGAGTGCTTGTGTGCGTTTAAATCTGAATAAAAAGTGTGTGAGATGCGGAAACGTCTTAGCCTCGGTGTGAGGGGACGTGTTGCATGTTATAGGCAGGGGCGCAATCTCCCTGAAGCGCATACAATGATAGTTGAGATATTACAGGAGACTTGGAGGAGAAGGGATAAGAAGATAGAGTAGGTTACAAGAGAATATTTGAACTACCTATCTAGTCTATCTCTATCTCTAGATGCGCCAGTATGGCACAAGGCTCCTCCTTCCGTTACACCAATGTAGCGTGACATAATGTGTTTAACACCCTCCCTTAATCACAACTTCATCAAGTTGAGATTATGTTTGAAGTCTTCAAAGCTTCTTGTAGGCAATGGTTTTGTGAATCCATCTGCAATTTGATCTTTGGAATGCACAAACCGAATCTGAAGTTGCTTCTTGGCAACTCTTTCTCTCACAAAGTGGAAGTCTATCTCAATATGTTTTGTCCTAGCATGAAAAACTGGATTAGCAGATAAATATGTAGCACCCAAGTTATCACACCACAAATAAGGAGCTTGAGTACTCCTGACACCAAGTTCCTTTAGCATGGATTGTACCCATATAACCTCAGCTGTGGCATTTGCCAGTGCCTTGTATTCTGCCTCTGTGCTAGACCTGGAAACAGTGCTTGTTTTCTTGCACACCAGGATATTAAGTTTGGGCCAAAGAAAATTGCAAAGCCACCAGTGGACCTTCTATCATCCAGACAGCCTGCCCAGTCAGAGTCTGAAAAAGCACTTACAAGTGTAGAGGATGACTTGCTGAAATTCAAACCAATGTTGGCAGTATTCTTGACATAGCGAACAATACGTTTAGCAGCAGCCCAATGAACTGTAGTGGGTGCATGAACAAACTGACAGACTTTGTTGACAGCAAATGAGATATCAGGTCTAGTAAGTGTAAGATATTGGAGTGCACCTACCAGACTTCTATATTTTGTACTATCATCTTGACTTAAGAGTTGTCCTTCTGTGAGAGATAATTTTTCTGAACTTGACATAGGAGTGGGAGAGGGCTTATAACCTTGTAGTCCTGCCTTTTTTACCATATCTGCTGCATACTTTTCCTGAGAGAGATGAAGTCCATCCTCATGCTTCTTCACCTCAATCCCTAGGAAATAATGCAAGTCTCCAAGATCCTTGAGAGCAAACTCTGTACTGAGATCTTTCAAGAGCCCTGTAACAGCCTCATCTGATGAGCTTGTAACAATGATATCATCAACATATATGAGTACAAATATGTATGTGTTATGCTTGTTGTAAATGAACAGTGAGGTCTCAGACTTCGAAGGAACAAAACCAAGTTGTTGCATCTTGTGACTGAGACGTGAATACCATGCTCTTGGAGCTTGCTTCAACCCATACAATGATTTGTCAAGTTTGCATATGTAAGAAGGAACGTTTTTGTTCACAAACCCAGGAGGTTGCTTCATGTACACTTCCTCTTCCAGAGCACCATGGAGAAACGCGTTCTGTACATCTAGTTGCCTGAGACTCCAGCCCCTGGAAACAGCAATAGACAAAACAAGGCGAATAGTGGCAGCTTTTACAACAGGACTAAACGTGTCCTCGTAGTCTATGCCATATCGTTGTTTGAATCCTTTTGCAACCAATCTAGCTTTGTATCGATCAATGGTTCCATCTGATTTTCTTTTAATCCTAAACACCCACTTGCAGTCAATGAGATTTTTACCTTGCTGTGGAGGAACCAAATGCCATGTTTTGTTCTTCTGAAGTGCCACAAATTCTTCATTCATGGCCTTTTTTCACTTTTCATCACTCAAAGCTTCCTCAAGAGTGTGAGGTTCACCTGTAGAACATACCATGCCATATTTTGTAATATGCTTGTAGTTAATAGGTTTGGTTACCCCTTTTTGCAGTCGTGTGCGACGCGGAGACGTTGTGGCTGCTGTTTCTGCCGCAGAAAATCCCATGGCAGAATCTGGGACAGTTGCAGCCGCCGAATCCACCCGAGCCGGATCTTTTGTGGCTCATGAGGGCGTTGGCGAAGACACGGGCGTTATAGCCGGCACAGAGGATCCTACCCGACACGCCTCATCATTGGTGCAGGAGGGCGTGAGCGTATCAGCACAGGATCCCGCGCCGGTCAGGCCTGTAGCTGTCGGGCGGCGCAGATCCCGCCGTTTATAGCAAACCGGCTGGGCCAGAAACCGAGCCGCCACGGGCCCAGTGGCGCCACGCCACCTGTCATTTCCTGGTTGGCGCGGGGCGGAGGAGGTGTGTTCCCCAGCCACAGCGTGCCGCGTGGCCGGCTCGACGTCGCTGTCAGCACGCGCTGTCCCGCGCCTGATCGCACCTGATTCGGCTGGCGCGGAATCGGAGGCAGATCCGCCTGACCTGCCTGCCGCGTCTGAGTGCTCCGATCCCAAGGGGGATGTTGTGCCTGGCTGGACAGACCCCAAGGGGGATTTGTTCCCCTCGCCTGGACACATAAAATATGGCCCTGTAGGCCGCATTTCTTCGTCGTTTTGACTGCCGTTTTTTCTCTGCTTTCTCATGCATCATCATCATACTCATATGTGGTATTAAGAGGGTCAGTCAACACTTGATCATTACAGTTATCACCCCCGTGATCAAAACCAGTAAGATGAGACGGAAGGAGTAGGATTTCTATGCGAAGGAGTGCACCCGCATTGGGGTGAAGATGGCAAAAGGAAACTTGGTCTCATCAAACACGACATCACGTGAAATATACACACGACCAGAGGTGACATCAAGACACTTGACACCCTTGTGTTGAGCACTATACCCTAGAAAGACACACTGTTTTGATCGAAACATTAATTTTCGATTGTTGTATGGACGAAGGTTGGGCCAACACGCACACCCAGCGACACGAAGGGACTTTTAGTCTGGTTTGGTGTGAAGGAGTCTTTCCATGGGAGTTTCGTTGTTGATGACACGACTAGGAAGCATATTGATGATGTGAACGTCGGTGAGAAACGCTTCATCCCAGAACTTGAGGGGCATGGAAGCACCAGCTAGGAGAGCGAGACCCACCTCAACTATGTGACGGTGCTTGCGTTCGGCCGAGCGGTTTTGTTGGTGCACGTGAGGGCAGGAAACATGATGAGATATGCCAAGAGTTTGGAAGAAGGAATTCAACTTTTCGTATCCCCCCCCCAATCAGATTGTACCGCAAGGATTTTGCGATCAAATTTTCGTTCTACAAGTGCTTGAAAGTTTTGAAAGACTTGAAAAACTTCGGATCGTTTCTTTAGAAGATAGATCCAAGAGAATTTGCTATAGTCATCAATGAAACTAACGTAATATGTGTGTCTACCAACTGAGCTAGGGGCAGGACCCCAAACATCTGAAAAAATTAACTGGAGTGGTTGAGTAGAAACACTGGTAGAAACAGGATAGGCAATTGATAACTTTTTGCTCTTTGGCATGAATCACAAATAGTTTCAACATGACGCTCACCAACAAACGGGAGCTTATTTTTCCTAAGCAAGCGTTCAACTAAAGAAAATGAAGCATGTCCTAGACGATCGTGCCACCGTGTTGAAGAAAGCTTGACAACACCATAGGCTTGTTTATTGTGTCTTCTAAACTCCGGAAGGAACGGGTAGAGCCCTCGAACACATCTACCTCGATAGAGGGTTTTCCTCGTGGCCAGATCCTTGATCAAGAAGAAAAAAGGATGAAACTCATGAAGACATGGTTGTCAAGTGTAATTCTATGAACGGAAAGGAGGTTTTTGTTGGCACTAGGAACATGCAAAAAAAAATCTAAGATGAATTTTACGATGAGGGGTATGTATAACCGAATAACCAACGCTGCTGATGCTCATACCTGCACCATCGGCGGTGTGAATTTGATCCTTGCCGTGGTACTTCTCACGGAGGGTCACCTTCTCGAGCTCTCCGGTGAGATGATTTGTGGCGCCGCTGTCGAGGTACCAATTGGTGTCCATGCCGTAGGAGCCATCAGCTGCCGCAGCGATCTTGTCATCATCTTGAGAGTCGTCCTCGTCTTCATCATAGTGGTACCAGCAATCCCGAGCAGTGTGACCAGGTTTGCCACAGATTTGGCAGCGTGGGGCGTCCGGGCGAGTTCGGCCAGAGCCGCCACCGCGGCGACCCCTGGTGCCACGAGCGCCGCCACCATTGGTTCCGCCAGTGTTGCTGGTCCTGGCACCACCAGCCCTGCCCTTGCCACGAGAAGGACCGCAGTAGCGAGAGCCACCGCCACGACCGCGGGTGGCGAGGTTGGCGGAGGACTTGAAGCCACCGCCGTCGGAGTTCTGGAACTACACCATGCGCTGGGCGAAGTTGCTGAGCATGGAGAAGATCTCGTCGAGGGAGGCGGGGCTGACGCGGGCGTCGAGGGCAGAGACGAGGGGCTGGTACTCCTGATCCAGTCCGTGAAGGATGTACGAGATCAGTTCATCGTCCTGGATGGGTTTGCCCGTCGCCGCCAGCTCATCCGCGAGACCGCGCATGGTGGCGAAGTAGGCGCCGGCGGACTGGTTGCCCTTCTGTGCGTTGATGAGCGAGGTACGTATGTTGTTGACGCGGCTCAGCGACTGCGACGAGTACATGCCCGCCAGCATCGTCCAGAGCGCTTGCGCCATGGTGACCGTGGTCACCGTGACGAGCACCTCTTTGGAGAGATTGCTCAGCAGGAAGCCAAGCACCTGCTGGTCCTTCCGGACCCAGATGGGGTGGCGAGGGTTGGGCACAAACGTGTCCTTGCCGTCCTTGTCCTTGGCGGCTTGAAGCTTGGCCGGCTCCGGCGAGGTGCCATCAACGTACTGGAAGACACCGGCACCACGAAGTTGTGGTGTGATCTGTGTGCGCCATAGCACGTAATTCGTGCGGGAGAGTTTCTCGATCACCTGCCCACTGAGTCTAGGGTGAGATACGCCGGAGGAGGAAGACATGTTTCTTTTGGTGCGACTGGAATCAAGAGAGAAACTAGATGGAAAGTAGGATGGCTCTGATTACCATGTGCGAGATGCGGAAACGTCTTAGCCTCGGTGTGAGGGGACGTGTTGCATGTTATAGGCAGGGGCGCAATCTCCCTGAAGCGCATACAATGATAGTTGAGATATTACAGGAGACTTGGAGGAGAAGGGATAAGAAGATAGAGTAGGTTACAAGAGAATATTTGAACTACCTATCTAGTCTATCTCTATCTCTAGATGCGCCGGTATGGCACAAGGCTCCTCCTTCGGTTACACCAATGTAGCGTGACATAATGTGTTTAACAAAAAGAACATCATTATTTTAGGACTTTATCCCGGTTTCATCATTAGTACACAGTTCATGTGTGCTATTCTCCCATAGGTATCAACACACAACAACATGTGTGCTTGGAAGAACAAGGCACTTGAATCGGAATAGACACTGCAAATCATTATTTTAGGACTATCAGCATTAGCACTTCCATAGCGCTTCAACTTGCATGCACTAACATGAACATTATTAGGTAAAAAAGCGTGGGGAAGCCTCGTTTCTTTGACAAAAACTTATAGAATTTTGTCTGAACTTACTAGTTTCCCGGTTTCAAACTTATAGAATTTTATACCCCAAACTTCTACAGGTTTCTTTAATTTCTATGGAACAAAAAGAGAAGAAGTCTGGACTCAAGAATTATACAAAAGAGCGAAACCATAGTGTGAAATTATCTGAGGCTTTTGTTGAACGGAGGAGACGAGGTGATGCAGGAGCAAAACCCGACTCCTTGAATATACAGTAGTTGTTCTATCAATACTTCTTTGAGTTCTGATTTCTGAACATTCCCAGTAGTAATACATGTACTGTGCGATACACAATTCTGTCATTGAGCAAGTTAGTTTAGAAAATCTGGAGATACTACATAACAATAGACAACACATAGTCCAAAGCATGCACGCGACACAGGAATGCCAGCAATACCGCACATGAACGCACTGGAGAAGCACAACGAAGGTGGGCTGGACAAGCTCAAGGTCGTCCACTCCCAACTCTATTTTCCTTCTGTATTGGATAGATGATAATCTGTCTTGAACTGAACTAAGATTAGATTTTAAACTGAACTTAAATAAGAAAATGAACAAAACTAAAATAAGAATTTGGATGGCACTACATCAAAGAAGTCGTGTTCTTATGTTAATCCGAAAAACTACATTTTCTTTACAAATTAGAAGAACTGATGTTTAGCTTTCTGGGAACGGAGAACCCATAGCTGAACAGAGCTACAAAGTGGTTTCTGAAAGAAGTTATTAGAACACACCGTGATTACAAACACACATGTACATGAACTGACTATAAAAGATGAACACGACCTGACAACAAGGACACACATGAACTGACAACAAGAACATACCGGTCATTTAACAGATTATAAATGGTGACAACACATCATAGCAGCTTGGGCCAACGTGGGGCTCCAAAACACACAACGTGGGGCAACGGCAACTGGCGGGGTAGCACTGGAAGCCGGCAGTAGAGACAGCCGCTGCATCGGCCATGAGCGGCTCGCCACACACATCTACTCCATGCCTCTGTCTCCTTGCTCGCCGCAGTACACTAGCCGCCTACTCGCTGTCACTGGTCATACCCTGCAGATACCAGTAACCAATTAACAACTCACTACAACACACCTAGGACTGTATCTTCGGCACACTTTGAGCTGATGGGTACTTTTGTGTATTTTTATTACTGCACATGAAGTTAAAGTAACACCAAAACCAGCAACTCTATCAGCTTCATCTTTTAGAAGTAAGTGCACATGAAGGTAGAAGAAGACTGAAACCAGCAACTCTAATACTTCATCTTTAGAAGTTAGTGCACATGAAGGTAAAAGAAGACTGACAAGCCAGTAAATGTAACATTGTAAAAAACTATGAGATGCATAAACCACACAACAAAAACCAAGAGCATGCGTGGAAACTCAAACTATATGGTTTTGTAGGTAGCATAGCATGGTAGCTCAGAACAAAATCAAACGCAGTGGTCAGCTATATGATGTTTCTGTGACTATGTTGAAGCTACGACAGAGAAATAATATCACATCATGAGAGAAATGATGCAACATCAACAGTTCAGGAGATAGAACGGGCAGACCAGAAGTAAATATGTTTTGAGGAGATGAACTGACCAGGATTTAAATAAACTCTCACAAGCAGTAATTTTTGTACTTCTCATGTAGTAATACATGGACTTACTGTCAAACAGTTCAGGTAGTTGAACTGGCCACACCGCTGCACCATGTCACCCAGCTCCTTGACGGCCTGCTTCTTGTGATCGCCGACGAGCACCCTGGGCTTCACCATGAACCTGGTTAAAAGATATATGGGACTGGACCCTATAGATTTAAATGAACTCTGACTAGAAGTAATTTTTGTACTTCCCATGTAGTACTACATGGACTTGCTGTAAAATACATGGACCATGTAATAATTTTGAAGTTAATTATATGATCATCTCAAGGAGCTCAAGTTGGACTGAAAGCTCAAGTTGGACTGAAGCTCACTCGATAACTGAAACTACTAGGGTGAGGGGCGGGATCCAGGGTGCTGCAGGCAATGAACGGCCTGGGGTGGTGGCGTTGAACAGCCTGGAGTGGTGGCTGAGAACGGCCAGGGTGCTCCGGCAGCAGAGCCCCACCGGGAGATGGCGATGCAATCAAAACTTTAGAGACAATTTACTCCATTTTCTCCCGTGTTGTTTTCACATTAAACTGCCGTGCAATCAAAATTACAGCTGCAAGCTAGCAAGGATACTTTGATTTTTGTTTTGCACTATGCTCATGGAGTCAAATCAGATCAAACATGCCAGGCATATAAAATTTGTTGTTTGATGTTACCATGAGCAGTGGTTACATAGTAAATTCAAAGAAAAACAAAACATGGCAGGAACATCATAGATAGTAGTAACGGCAATTCACTTGGAAGCATCTGCTACCAAAAATGTACTAGCAATGACAAATTCATTTGGAAGCAACCGCTATATATAACTGATTCCAAAAATGTTCCCCAACCTGTACTAAGCAGTTTCAGAGCCTGTACTCACAATGAACTACCGATGGCTAGAGGCGGAGGAGCTCCACTCCGACGAGACTCACTGCCCCACCACGCAGTCCGGATTCGCGCTGTCATCCCCGCGGGAGGGGAACAGGCGGGGGCAGCTACCGGAGCCAGGGGAGCAGGGCGGTTGGCGGCGCCGGGAGCCGGGGAGGTTGGGGACCAGGCATCGAGGGGACCCGGGGAGAATGGGGGCCGGGCGGCGCCGGGACCTAGGGAGGGGGTAGGGTCGAGGCGGCCCCCGGATGTGGGGAGCTTGGAGGTTCGGGGCCGGGCGGCGCCGCGAGTCGAGGAGGAGGTGGGATGGGGCGGCGCCGGGAGTAGGACCGGAGGTGAGGCGGGGCGGCGCCGCGAGCCGGGGAGGAGGTGGAACGAGGCGGCGCCGGGAGCAGGGGAGGAGGTGGGGTGGGGCGAGGCGGCGCCGGGTGCAGGGGAGGAGGTGGGGCGGGGCGGCGCCGTCAGGAGCCAGGGCCAGGATAAGGTGGGATCGCGGGTGGCTGGGTTCTTTTCGTACCGGTTCAGAGTTGAAAACCAGACGCGGGCCCTATATAGAGCCGTGGGTAACAGAATACTCCATCCATCCCAAAATAAGTGTCTCAATTTTATATTAGCTCTAGTACAAATTTGTATTAAGCTGAAGACACTTATTTTGAGACAGAGGGAGTATTATTCTGTTACTAGTAACAGAATAGTCCAGCCTTATATATATATATGACAAATGTTTTCTACAAGCAGTGGTAGTTACCACCACTTACGTTTTCTATATTGTATATAGTATTTATCGAAACCGGGAGTATGTACATGTAGTATGTAGTATATAACAATGACTGGGTAATATATATACTAATTTTTAGTTAGTATGTACCATGTTTTGAGTATGCTCTCTTTTACGTACTTCACAAATATAACAAAAACTATGGGCTCATATGCAATTTTTTCATGTAATTTGCTTTGAAATATCTTAGATATAATATATGAACATATTTAAAATAAAATAATAATATATATAGTATCACATGATAGTATATGATATATGTGGGGTAACTACCATCAGGGTGCAGAATAAGTTATTCTTCATCTTAGGTAATCTTATGATCATTTCATAAAAAATTACATTTGAAATACAAATTGTTACATTCATATTGATTTACTGCATAAAATTTGGCAATAACAAAAAAAATATAGGTCAAAAATTGTATTTTATGTACATTTTACACTATGTTTTTACATTTGTAATTTTACATAACATAAAAAAACATTACGACGAGTGTAGGTTTTCTTCCGTTCTCTTTTTATGTCTAAAATAAGACGAAATTTACGAAACGTAAAATTACGGTGCATAGATGATAAAATAGAGGTGGGTGAAGAATAACTATTCCTCACCCAGGGTGACGAATAGTGTTACTATTCATCACCCAGGATGCAGAATAAGTTATTCTTCACCCGAGGTAATCTTACGGTCATTTTATAAATAAATTACATTCGAGATACACATACTAACATTTATATTGATTTACTGCATACAATTTCGCATAACAAAAAAAATATAGGTCAAAAATTGTATTTTATGTACATTTTACGCTATGTTTTTACATTTGTAATTATACGTAACATAAAATATTTTTTACGACGATTATAGGTTTTCTTACGTTCTCTTTTTATGTCTTAAATAAGACAAAATTTATAAAACGTAAAGTTACGGTGTATAGATGTTAAAATAAAGGTCAACCCCTATATATATAATAAGACAAATGTTTCCTACAAGCAGTGGTAGTTACCACCACTTGTGTTTTGTATGTTGTATGTAGTATCTGCCGGAATCAAGAGTATGTACGTGTAGTATGTAGTATATATCAATGATTAGGTAGTATATATACTAATTTTTGGGTAGTATGTATCATGTTTTGAGTACGCTCTTTTTTATGTACAAATATGTACGTATTTCACAAATATAACAAAAACTTGGATTCATATGCAATTTTTTCACGTAACTTGCTTTGAAATATCTTCGATATAGTATATGAACATATTTAAATTAATAAAATAATATATATAGTACCACATGGTAGTATATGAGATATGTGGGGTAACTACCACCAGGTGATAGGATGGATTTTCCCTATATATATATATATATATATACTAGCACAAATGCTCGTGCGTTGCAACGCGAGAAAAAAAAACCCACTTTACTAATGCAATGGCTCACATCACGAGACATGATGATATCAACACATATAGGAGATATGCCCTAGAGGCAATAATAAATGTTATTGATTATCTCCCTGTTCATAATTATGTTTATGTTCCATGCTATAACTGTTGTGGTTCCTGAGCCCGTATATCCATAAAGGCTCTGGGGAGAACCCATATGCACGTGTGGAATAATAAACGGTAAAATGTATTCCTAGTCGTGCCTCCAAGACTAGCTCAAGTGTTGCATGATGATTATGTTTTCCCAATCATGGGCATGTCTATGCCAAGCAACTTTGAGGGCCAATGTCAGGAAGGACATTTGTGTTGAATCGACCCGAATTGATGTTATGCTATGAGATACATTCGTCACAAGTTAATGGTTTATAACACAGAGATAGTTAATGTTTGCATAATTCCTTAGACCATGAGAGTATCGAGTTTCTTCATGCTTGCTTCATGAACTTTGGGGTTTGTTAAACGTCATCCGTAACTGGATGGCTATTACGGCGGCTTACGGGTTCATGGGAAAGTATGTTAAGTAACTTGATAGCTCGAGATTGGTATTTGCTCCTCCGACGATGGAGAGATATATTCGGGCCCTCTCGGTGTTATGGTGTCCATCATCGTCTGGCCAGACACTTTGTGATTTGATCACGGGGATGCTGGAACACGAAACGAGAAAAGAGAACAAAACCGGTAACGAGGTAACTAGCATAGTGGACAAGTTGTTGATCCACGGGAATGCCAACATGTCTCACCTCGGTTATTTGTAACATATCGCGAAGCAACGGGAATAGCACATGGCAACTGGAGGTTCACTCGAATATTTATTCGTGTGGGTATAGGGGTCAATATGGGTGTCCATGGCTCCGATGTTGATCATTGATCGGAAGGGGTTCCGGGTCATGTCTATACTTCACCGAACCTATAGGGTCACACGCTTAAGGGTCATCTATCTGCTGAATACTAGACAGGGACTGAGAGAAAATCACCGAAAAAGTTTCGGACACCGAAAAGTTTCGGACAGCGGAATCGTACCACAGAGAGAGGTCATCGGATAAGTTTCGATGATACCGAAAAGTTGTTTCGGGATACACCATTAAGTCAAATTGGTTTCGGCACATGCCTGATAATTCTTGGAGGATGCCAGAATCATTCTGGAAGCTTTTTGGAATTTTCTGAGATAAAAACCGGAAATGTTCCGGAGCTGCCGGAGCCACTTCAGGTGCGTTTCGCAGATGAAAATCACTAAAACCGGAATTGTTTTGGAACGCGTTGAAAATCATTTTAGTGGATACTGGAAATGTTCTTAGCCCACATAAATATTTTCAGTTCGATCAGACGCTGAAAAATGTCGTCATGAATAGTGAAAATCAGCTTTATGGTTACTTTTTGGAAAGCCACCTTTTGGGGCTTTGCTCCAAAAGATCTTGGGGGTGACATGGATGGATATGAGCCATTTTTTGGGCCCCTCATGGGGGTGTGGCCGGCCACATGGGGTATCCCCCCTTGGGGACCCTCTTGTTCATTGGTTTCACTCCTAGGTCCTTGTGGAAGGACTTCATTCATGTGCATTTTGGGTTTTTTGTGAAACTACCCTACCCCCTTGGGATTTCCTATAAATAGAGGTGGAGGGGCAGCCCTCCACACTCATCCCTTCTCACATACAAGTGCCATGCATGATCTGGCTTCTCTCTCCCTCCCAGCGAAATAGTTTCGTAGAGCCGAAAGGCTGTCTGGGTTCCGGTGGGAACTAGTTCTGGACGGCGAAGCCCTGCCGGATAGATGACACCGTATGTGTGCAACTCTGTAGAGAGATCGTAGTTTCGGTCTTAGTTCGTGAGTGCCTCCCGAAGGGCTGTCCGTGTGACCGTCCGAGTTTCGAAGGTCCTCCCGAAGGGCTGTCCGAGTGACCGTTCGAGTTTCGAAGGTCCTCCCGAAGGGCTGTCCGCGACACCATCCGGGGGGGCTGTTCGACCGCCTCCCGGAGGGTTGTCTGAGGAGCAGATGAGGGTATACATCCTCGCGGTTGGGAGGTTGTAAATCCTAGTTGCGGGGATCTGCATCGCCGATCGTCATCGACTCTACTTCCCGCTGCGCTACGAGTCGGTAACGAAAAAGATCAAACCATGTATGCAGTCTCCATAGTGGTCCTGGGCTGGTGCGTAGGTCGGAATTTTTTTGTTTTCTGCTGCGTTACCCTACAGTGGCATCAAGAGCCGTGAGATGCGTAGATGTAGGTTTCGATCTAGAATACATGGAGATGTATGGGTATTGCATAATATAATTAGGTAGTAGATGAGATCTATTGCTGAAAATTATTTATGCGGGTGACAGATGAAATCTGTTACCCGACGTTCTTGTTGCTTCCCTTGAATTTGCGTTTGCTCAATCTCGAGACAGCATGGTGGAATTTAACAAAGTTCTGGCAATCCGTGATCCTGATTGATCATGGAAGTGCTATCAGTTCTTTGGGTTCTGCCATAGTCAAAAGAAAGATGAAATTCGCAGATGAAAGGGCATTGCAGATATGATCTGCACGGAGGTCATGCGTATGACAAAGTTTAGTATGGGGCTCGAGATTTAATTATCTCGGTTTTCATACACCCCGAGATGTTAATCTAGCATCTTGAATAATCATACTTGATGATAAAACGTTGGTAGCTGCGGTTTAAGTCAAAACCTTAGAAGCCACGTAAAATAAAATTTTGCATAAACCGATTAGAGGCGTCTAACTTGGTTTTGCAGGATATGCATGTGATGTGGTATAGCAATGCTCATATTCAATGTGATTATGTATGAGATGACTATATGATGTAATTAACATGACCTGCGTGTCATGATTCGGCATGATGGCTGGAGCCATATGATTGTCACTTTAATGACCTGTGTGTCAACCTTAAGTAATGCACTTATTTTAATAGCTATAGAGATAGCAATATTATCTCGTGCATCGACAAGGTGGTGGCAATCTTTGTGAAGGTGAACACCGACGCGAATGCCGAAGACGAAGGAATGAAAGACTTCTCCGTCATAAAGGGCTATACCATATCATGCTATTATGAATTGCCTGAGATGTTTATCCCTTTGATGCACCCTTTTTGATTGCGCGGTAGTCGCTTTTTATTAGGGTGATCTCTCACTTAAAATATCAAAGTAGTTAGTGTTCACCCAAGTGTAGCACCCTCTGAAATTCGTATCTTTTCGGGGTGCGCCATGTACACATGAGCACGAACGAATCGAGAGGAATGAGGCGGGTGAGGTCAGACCTTGTAGCAAGATCACTTGGTTGTCTTTGACGTTCAGGCAGGAGAGTCCTGAGCTCGGAACACGTCCATCGAAAGATGAACAAGAATCAGATAGAGATGTGATCGGCAAGTTGGCCTACCGATTGAAATTCGTGTCATCAGTGATGAACCCGTCAATGGCATCGAATAGAAATATGGATCTTGAATCACTCTAAATCAATTATGAGAGATATTGATTTGAGTGGGAGCGCACTGTTGAATTAACATGTTTAATTCTCAGTGCAATTAATTATGAACACTGTCTAAGTGTTTCTTGCAAAATAGTTGTAGAATAATGGCTCGCGATTCCACTTTCTCTGTTAAAATTGAATAGTTGTTAAATATCTGGTTAAAACTTTACGATTGGTAACGTAATATGAGGATTGTCCTCAAAAGTGTCGAGAAGGACTTTGTCCTATCGCATGCTTTCCGTATCCTCCCGCTAATGCTATGGATCATGTGACTCTCGTCCTTCGATCCAAAAGCTAGAATTCTGTTACGGTCAAGTGGAATATGTTTGCTTCCATGAAACCCAAACTTCGAAAGTTGGGATAGTTATATGATATTCATGGAACTGAAAATTATTTTCAGATACAAACAAAGCAATGTTTGTTTGCAAGTATTAGTAAAAGTGTTTACTATGCATTTGACTGTTGGGAAAAGGATCCAGAAGAACGCATGTCATATAATGAAAGGTGAATAAAACAACAACTTAAAGAGAAAGGAAGTGTCCAAAGGGTGTTAGTATGACTTACACGCCTAGGAAGTCCGGGGCTAACGCCACTCTTAAGTTGGGTGCTTCTTTTGTGAGTAGGAGAAATACTAAAAGTTAAACTGTTAGAAGTATAAAGGCAGAAAGAAAGATGACTGGAATATCCAGCTCATGTATGAATGTCATACAAGTTTTTGATGTATAGTAGGCTGGTCAAAGATATAGTTCTTGGGAATTATGGTTAAACATGTTAATCACTAATTCTTGGGTATTGTGAGTTAATCACAAAGATACCCGCTCGATTGCATTCTGTTACGAATCAATGTAAGAGCTACTATGGCCTAAAAAGACTAGCCTGAAATGAGGTTAAGGTATACACAGGGAACATAGTAAATGTTACTATACCTTCCATCGGTGTATTGTCGTCTGTATTTATTTTCATAATTCATTTAGAGTTTTACAAACTCTAGCCCATTGCATAAGGTATCTTGCAAGAAGGTTGTTCATAAGAGAACTTTTTATGTTCGATGTTATGAATAACACAAGGGCCATACTTTCATTATGAATGAGATGTATGTTATGAATATTGATAATAATACAATACCTCTGGGTTTACTTTCATAATTCATTTTAGAGTTTCATGTAGCCCATTGCACAATGTTTGTTGCAAAAGAGTTGTTCATAAAAACAACAATTGTTGTAAGTATTATGAATAACATGAAGGGCCATGCTTCCATCCAAGATGGCATGTATGTTATGAATATTGATGGTAATATGATACATCCATAACACTGACGCTAAATGTCGCAAGACTAAAAGAATACCACACAAGTGTGGCACTACATTTGGTCACATTGGAGAAACCCGCATGGAAAATTCCATTATGATGGATTTTGAAGTCTTTTTGATTTTGAATCATCTGACACTTGCAACTTTCCTCCAAAAGTGAAGTGACTAAAATACCGTTCACAGGCCATAAGGAACGAACAACAAACTTATTAGTGATCATACATTTGATGTGTGTAGTCCGATAAGTGTTGTTAGTGGTGGATTTATTTATCTTCAGAAATGACTGAAGTAGATATATGGATATTTACTTGATGAGACGTAAGTCTGGATCTTTTGAAATCATTTGAAAGGTTTTCAAAAATGAAGTAGAAGTTATTGTAACAAGAAAATTATGTTTCTGCAATTTGATTGCACGAAGGAATATTTGAGTTACATGTTTAGCGAATGTCTGATGAGTTGTGAAAGGGGTTTCATAACTTGCACCTCCCGGAACACCACTGCAAGTGGAAAGTCCGTGGAGATGTAATCAAACCATTTATGACATGGTAAGGTCAAAGATGACATAAATAAATTTGACATTATCCCTTTTAAAGTGATGCTTTAGAGACTGCGGCTTTTACACTGAAAAGAGCTACATCGGGTCTGTTGAAATGAAGCCATGGTATGGTACGCCCAACCATGTTATATCTTTTCTTAACATTTGGAATATGGGGCTTGTGTAAAAGGTTACAAACCTATTCCAAATCAGACAAGTGCTACTTTGTAGGTTATACCAAAATGTTGGGTATTCCTCCCTCACTATACCGAGGCAAATAGTTTTGCCGCGAAATGGTGTGCTTTTAAAGAGAATGGTTCTTTCAAAAAGGTGAGTGGGAGAATAGTGCAACTCGACGAGATAAACAGTATCTTCGTCATCAGATCAAAGGAAAGAGACCTTGGAAGTAATTCCAGAGTTTCCTACTGCGACTGATACTGAAGTCTCTACAATAAAATGTATGAACTTCGGTCGAACTTGTAGCTGAACCACATAGGCAAGGCTCGTGCAAACCTCTCAGGTGCGCAAACGAGATATTGTTGTTAGACAACATTATACCTACGATACACAAGGAAGCGTTGATGGGCCCTGACTCCGGAATTGGCTAAATGCCAATACAACCCGAGTTAGTTTCCATATAAGTGATTCAAGATTAAAACCTTGATACACCTTTAGGAAGACTTAGAGTCTAACGAATATTTATGGAACTTAAAACTGATACGGATAAAAATGTTTTATCCATAAAGCTCGACTTGTTGAAATAACAAGTTCAAGAGTTGACTACGATGAGGTTGTTTTCATCGTAGTGATGCTTAAAGTCGGTTCGGGTTGAACTAGCAATTAATACATATTTCAATCATGAGATATGAAACATGGATGACAATAGGATTTCCATCTGATGGAAATGAAACCATGGACTTGCATGTGTTACAGTCCAAGGCATTTTGTCTATCCAGAGGATGCTAGTAAGGGTGCAAACTTCAGAGTTCCAGCGATGGACAGAAGAGAGCAAAATGGAGTTGGAATCTTCGTGCTTTGATGAAATGGTCAAAGGGGTTTGACTTCATCAATGGGTAACGAAGATGCTTGTAATTCAAGAAAGTAAGTGGGAGCGTAATAATATTTCTAAAAACGTTATGTGCTTGGCACATTGGTAATTGGAAATAAATTTCTTGACACGAATTAGTACTTCATTTGAAAATAGTTTTTCGATGAAGTGCTTAGGCTAAATAGCCTCAATATTAGGCATGATGATCTATGGAGATAGATTTACCTAATGGGGCTAAGCAATGAATACATATTGACAAGATTCTAAAAGCTTTTAGCATTTAAAACGCCAAGGAGTGATTCTTGCCGAAGTCACATGGAAAGAGTTTTTGCAAGACTCGGTGTCCCAAAAGACTGATGAGTAAAATACATGATGCAGATTCCACACACTTTTGTGTTTGGATTAATCATGTATTCCATGGTATGTAAAACAACCAGATATGTCCGATACTCCCAAGGTGTTGCGAGTATGGATACCAAAGTGATCAAATTACTGATCATGGGACAACAGTGAAAGATGTCACAGAGTACTAGAGTAAGTACTGATGACATGGTTTTCTCGCAAGAAGAGATCATGAAGAGTTCGTTGTAAAATGTTACATCGATACAGTCTTCATCTTTTCTCCATGCGATTTTCGATTTAAATTAAGGGTTTTGTGTAACACACAATGTGGTGGCACAGTTAGTTGGAATTTGTTCAAACTAGTTACTGTGGCGAATTCTATAACAAGGGCTAAGTATGTTGACGCTTTAGAAGCGACAAAGAAGATGTTGAATCATATAGTTCATTCATGAACTTAGTATGGTTCCAAGATGGCTTTTGACAATGGGACACTACTGCAGATAGTTGCTCCATAACTCAGTCTGAGGAATCCAGGTTCGACATGTGATTCACATACATACAAAGCCAAGTCCACACAAAATATGAATTTTGTGAAAACGTGAAAACGCGAGGACATGCAAAGATTAACAAGGAGCTGAAGTCGTCAGATCCGTTGGACATCAGGCTATACCACAAGCGAAGCATATTTACACCGGTGTGCCACAGGTGTGAAGTGCATTAGCATAATCTAGATTATTGTCTCTAGTGCAAGTGGGAGTCTATAGGAGATATGCCCTAGAGGCAATAATAAATGTTATTGATTATCTCCCTATTCATAATTATGTTTATGTTTCATGCTATAACTGTTGTGGTTCCCGAGCCCGTATATCCATAAAGGCTCTGGGGAGAACCCATATGCACGTGTGGAATAATAAACGGTAAAATGTATTCCTAGTCGTGCCTCTAAGACTAGCTCAAGTGTTGCATGATGATTATGTTTTCCCAATCATGGGCATGTCTATGCCAAGCAACTTTGAGGGCACAATGTCAGGAAGGACTTTTGTGTTGAATCGACCCGAATTGATGTTATGCTATGAGATACATTCGTCACAAGTTAATGGTTTATAACACAGAGATAGTTAATGTTTGCATAATTCCTTAGACCATGAGAGTATCGAGTTTCTTCATACTTGCTTCATGAACTTTGGGGTTTGTTAAACGTCATCCGTAACTGGATGGCTATTACGACGGCTTACGGGTTCATGGGAAAGTATGTTAAGTAACTTGATAGCTCGATATTGGGATTTGCTCCTCCGACGATGGAGAGATATACTCGGGCCCTCTCGGTGTTACGGTGTCCATCATCGTCTGGCCAGACACTTTGTGATTTGATCACGGGGATGCTGGAACACGAAACGAGAAAAGAGAACAAAACCGGTAACGAGGTAACTAGCATAGTGGACAAGTTGTTGATCCACGGAAATGCCAACATGTCTCACCTCGGATATTTGTAACATATCGCGAAGCAACAGGAATAGCACACGACAACTGGAGGTTCACTCGAATATTTATTCGTGTGGGTATAGGGGTCAATATGGGTGTCCACGACTCCGATGTTGATCATTGATCAGAAGGGGTTCCGGGTCATGTCTATACTTCACCGAACCTATAGGGTCACACGCTTAAGGGTCACTATCTGCTGAATACTAGACAGGGACTGAGAGAAAATCACCAAAAAAGTTTCGGACACCGAAAATTTCGGACAGCGGAATCGTACCGCAGAGAGAGGTCATCGGATAAGTTTCGATGATACCGAAAAGTTGTTTCGGGATACACCATTAAGTCAAATTGGTTTCGGCACATGCCTGATAATTCTTGGAGGATGCCAGAATCATTCTGGAAGCTTTTTGGAATTTTCTGACATAAAAACTGGAAATGTTCCGGAGCTGCCGGAGCCACTTCAGATGCGTTTCGCAGATGAAAATCACTAAAACCGGAATTGTTTTGGAACGCGTTGAAAATCATTTTAGTGGGTACTGGAAATGTTCTTAGCCCACATAAATATTTTCAGTTCGATCAGACGCTGAAAAATGTCATCGTGAATAGTGAAAATCAGCTTTATGGTTACTTTATGGAAAGCCACCTTTTGGGGCTTTGCTCCAAAAGATCTTGGGGATGACATGGATGGATAGGAGCCATTTTTGGGCCCCTCATGGGGGTGTGGCCGGCCACATGGGGTATCCCCCCTTGGGGACCCTCTTGTTCATTGGTTTCACTCCTAGGTCCTTGTGGAAGGACTTCATTCATGTGCATTTTGGGTTTTTTGTGAAACTACCCTACCCCCTTGGGATTTCCTATAAATAGAGGTGGAGGGGAAGCCCTCCACACTCATCCCTTCTCACATACAAGTGCCATGCATGATCTAGCTTCTCTCTCCCTCCCAACGAAATAGTTTCGTAGAGCCGAAAGGTTGTCTGGGTTCCGGTGGGAACTAGTTCTGGGCGGCGAAGCCCTGCCGGATAGATGACACCGTATGTGTGCAAATCTGTAGAGAGATCGTAGTTTCGGTCTTAGTTCGTGAGTGCCTCCCGAAGGGCTGTCCGTGTGACCGTCCGAGTTTCGAAGGTCCTCCCGAAGGGCTCTCCGAGTGACCGTTCGAGTTTCGAAGGTCCTCCCGAAGGGCTGTCCGCGACACCGTCCGGGGGGGCTGTTCGACCGCCTCCCGGAGGGTTGTCTGAGGAGCAGATGAGGGTATACATCCTCGCGGTTGGGAGGTTGTAAATCCTAGCTGCGAGGATCTGCACCGCCGATCGTCATCGACACTACTTCCCGCTGCGCTACGAGTCGGTAACGAAAAAGATCAAACCATGTATGCAGTCTCCATAGTGGTCCTGGGCTGGTGCGTAGGTCGGAATTTTTTTGTTTTCTGCTGCGTTACCCTACAACACACTCCTTGAAATTCTCCACATTGTCGCATGAGAAACAACATAATATGAGGAGCGTTTTACAAAGATCACATATCTTTCTATGATATAACAGAAAAAAGTGTGGAGTTTGAGTGGCACATAGTAGGGACTCCGTGTTCGATTCCTTGTACTTTGGTGACGAGTGCTAGTGAGTTGATCAGAAAAATAAGAGTAAATATGTTCTCCGTTCTCAGAAAAGTATAACACATGACCAACAAAAAATGAACACCTTTTTATTGTGATCTAGACATATTTTTTTGCATGTGTTATACGTAATATTTTTCTCTTGAGTTAAAAAAATTCAGTACGTCAAATATTAGTATTAAAACATCATATCTTAGTTCTTAACGTCAACAATTCTGATATAAAAGAAGTGGTTCAACTATGGCATATTCACCTAAACAAAACACCTACCAATTCAGTTACAAACGAAGCGGTTCAACAAATTTAGACACAAAAGAAGAAATTCATCGACCTCGACCATGTAGGTAAATTATGATATTTTTGCACCAGACCGTCTGATCTGGGAGACCGATCGCACATGTGATGATGATCCGATTGCATGGTCCTGTCATGTCCGCCGTGGGTGATGTTGTCTAAGCCGTGCGTTCGCACATCACATTAATTTTTTGAATAACTCCCCCTGTAAAAAATATTTTTTTTGAATAACTCAAAATCTTGATTGGCCACGATCTAAGTTTTTTCTCCAGTGCAAAGACATCTTTTTTGCGGGGAGTGCAAAGACATCTAATTTTGTATATGCTCATGTTTATGTTTTTTATGTGCTCAAGTCTCAACGTGCATGTTCCATAAAAAAATTGAACGCATGTTTTTTTATATATTTCTGACTCATAATGGAGTGTGGCATACATGCTTTTTGTTCCAAATATGGTTTCTCCATATACGAGCTCCCCAACCTGACATCGACCTTTTCTTTCCGAGATGGAATCCGTCTTGAATCCTCAATCATCATGGCTGGTCCCTTTCTTTTCTGCCTCATCTTCCGCAAGCACATGGAAGTTTCCTTCTCTCATTCTCAGTCATGATTTAATTCCTCATTCCTTGTTTGGTTTTTAATCACATCTTAAATCCCTCGTTCTTTCCTTATTATTTCAATCCCTCTTTCTTTCCTTATTATATTCTCTCAATGCCTCTTTCCTTCCTTATTATGAGACGTTTGATTTCCTCTGTAACTATTCCTAAGATGGCTCCTCGATATCCAAAAGAAAATCCAGACGTATATAAATTAGGAAAATTAGAGCTAAGGGAGCGAGGTGGGACTATTTAATAGGTTAATCAACATTGTATTCTCATATGTTGCGATCCAGCTTAGTCCAGATTTTTTTTGCATCGGCCGCCTGGGATTATTTGACAGGTGTGAAACCATTTGTTCAAACACAAAAACATCCTAGCTTAACTGGCAACGGCTTGTCATGTTAGGTGTGTTGGTTTTGAGTTCGATCCCACCGAAGAGCAGTTTTTCTGCCTTCTTTTATACAGAAGCTGGGCCGGCTGACTTGGGCCAGATATGTTGGAAATATGCCCTAGAGGCAATAATAAATGGTTATTATTATATTTCTTTGTTCATGATAATTGTCTATTGTTCATGCTATAATTGTGTTATCCGGAAATCGTAATACATGTGTGAATACATAGACCACAACGTGTCCCTAGTAAGCCTCTAGTTGACTAGCTCGTTGATCAACAGATAGTCATGGTTTCCTGACTATGGACATTGGATGTCATTGATAACGGGATCACATCATTAGGAGAATGATGTGATGGACAAGACCCAATCCTAAGCATAGCTCAAAGATCGTGTAGTTCGTTTGCTAGAGCTTTTCCAATGTCAAGTATCTTCTCCTTAGACCATGAGATCGTGCAACTCCCGGATACCGTAGGAGTACTTTGGGTGTGCCAAACGTCACAACGTAACCGGGTGACTATAAAGGTACACTACGGGTATCTCCGAAAGTGTCTGTTGGGTTGGCACGGATCGAGACTGGGATTTGTCACTCCGTATGACGGAGAGGTATCTCTGGGCCCACTCGGTAATGCATCATCATAATGAGCTCAATGTGACTAAGGCGTTAGTCACGGGATCATGCATTGCGGTACGAGTAAAGAGACTTGCCGGTAACGAGATTGAACAAGGTATTGGGATACCGACGATCGAATCTCGGGCAAGTAACATACCGATTAACAAAGGGAATTGTATACGGGATTGATTGAATCCTCGACATCGTGGTTCATCCGATGAGATCATCGTGGAACATGTGGGAGCCAACATGGGTATCCAGATCCCGCTGTTGGTTATTGACCGGAGCGGCGTCTCGGTCATGTCTGCATGTCTCCCGAACCCGTAGGGTCTACACACTTAAGGTTCGGTGACGCTAGGGTTGTAGAGATATGAGTATGTGGAAACCCGAAAGTTGTTCGGAGTCCCGGATGAGATCCCGGACGTCACGAGGAGTTCCGGAATGGTCCGGAGGTGAAGAATTATATATAGGAAGTCCAGTTTCGGCCACCGGGAAAGTTTCGGGGGTTATCGGTATTGTACCGGGACCACCGGAAGGGTCCCGGGGGTCCACCGGGTGGGGCCACCTATCCCGGAGGGCCCCATGGGCTGAAGTGGGAAGGGAACCAGCCCTTAGTGGGCTGGGGCGCCCCCCATGGGCCTCCCCCCTGCGCCTAGGGTTGGAAACCCTAGGGTGGGGGGCGCCCCACTTGACTTGGGGGGTAAGTTACCCCCCTGGCCGCCGCCCCCCCCCCCTCCAGATGGGTTCCAGGCCGGCACCCCCCTCCCAGGGGGCCTATATATAGGGGGGAGGGAGGGCAGCAACATAACAGCCTTGAGCGCCTCCCTCCTCCCCTGCTACACCTCTCCCTCTCGCAGAAGCTCGGCGAAGCCCTGCCGAGATCCCGCTACATCCACCACCACGCCGTCGTGCTGCTGGATCTCCATCAACCTCTCCTTCCCCCTTGCTGGATCAAGAAGGAGGAAACATCGCTGCACCGTACGTGTGTTGAACGCGGAGGTGCCGTCCGTTCGGCACTCGGTCATCGGTGATTTGGATCACGGCGAGTACGACTCCATCAACCTCGTTCATTGGAACGCTTACGCTCGCGATCTACAAGGGTATGTAGATGCACTCCTTTCCCCTCGTTGCTAGTATACTCCATAGATGGATCTTGGTGAGCGTAGGAAAATTTTAAAATTCTGCTACGATCCCCAACAGTGGCATCATGAGCCAGGCCTATGCGTAGTTACTATGCACGAGTAGAACACAAAGCAGTTGTGGGCGTTGATGTTGCCAATTCTTCTTGCCGCTACTAGTCTTATCTTGTTTCGGCGGTATTGTGGGATGAAGTGGCCCGGACCGACCTTACACGTACGCTTACGTGAGACAGGTTCCACCGACTGACATGCACTAGTTGCATAAGGTGGCTAGCGGGTGTCTGTCTCTCCTACTTTAGTCGGAACGGATTCGATGAAAATGGTCCTTATGAAGGGTAAATAGAAATTGGCAAATCACGTTGTGGTTTTACGTAGGTAAGAAACGTTCTTGCTAGAAACCTACAAGCCACGTAAAAACTTGCAACAACAATTAGAGGACGTCTAACTTGTTTTTGCAGCATGTGCTATGTGATGTGATATGGCCAGAAGATGTGATGAATGATATATGTGATGTATGAGATTGATCATATTCTTGTAATAGGAATCACGACTTGCATGTTGATGAGTATGACAACCGGCAGGAGCCATAGGAGTTGTCTTTATTATTTTGTATGACCTGCGTGTCATTGAATAACGCCATGTAAATTACCTTTACTTTGTTGCTAAACGCGTTAGCCATAGAAGTAGAAGTAATCATTGGCGTGACGACTTCATGAAGACACAATGATGGAGATCATGATGATGGAGATCATGGTGTCATGCCAGTGACGAAGATGATCATGGTGCCCCGAAGACTGAGATCAAAGGAGCAAAATGATATTGGCCATATCATGTCACTATTTGATTGCATGTGATGTTTATCATGTTTTTGCATCTTATTTGCTTAGAACGACGGTAGTAAGTAAGATGATCCCTTATGATAATTTCAAGAAAGTGTTCCCCCTAACTGTGCACCGTTGCGAAGGTTCGTTGTTTCGAAGCACCACGTGATGATCGGGTGTGATAGATTCTAACGTTCGCATACAACGGGTGTTGACGAGCCTAGCATGTATAGACATGGCCTCGGAACACACGCAATACACTTAGGTTGACTTGACGAGCCTAGCATGCACAGACATGGCCTCAGAACACGGAGGACCGAAAGGTCGAGCATGAGTCGTATAGAAGATACGATCAACATGGAGATGTTCACCGATCTTGACTAGTCCGTCTCACGTGATGATCGAACACGACCTAGTTAACTCGGATCATGTTTCACTTAGATGACTAGAGGGATGTCTATCTGAGTGGGAGTTCATTAAATAATTTGATTATATGAACTTAATTATCATGAACCTGGTCTAAAATCTTTACACTATGTCTTGTAGATCAAATGGCCCACGTTGTCCTCAATTTCAACGCGTTCCTAGAGAAAACCAAGCTGAAAGATGATGGCAGTAACTATACGGACTGGGTCCGGAACCTGAGGATCATCCTCATAGCTGCCAAGAAAGATTATGTCCTAGAAGCACCGCTAGGTGAAGCACCAATCCCAGAGAACCAAGACGTTATGAACGCTTGGCAGCAGCGTGCTGATGATTACTCCCTCGTTCAGTGCGGCATGCTTTACAGCTTAGAACCGGGTCTCCAAAAGCGTTTTGAGAAACATGGAGCATATGAGATGTTCGAGGAGCTGAAAATGGTTTTCCAAGCTCATGCCCGGGTCGAGAGATATGAAGTCTCCGACAAGTTCTTCAGCTGTAAAATGGAGGAGAATAGTTCTGTTAGTGAGCACATACTCAGAATGTCTGGGTTGCACAACCGCTTGTCTCAGCTGGGAGTTAATCTCCCGGATGACGCGGTCATTGACAGAATCCTTCAGTCGCTTCCACCAAGCTACAAGTGCTTTGTGATGAACTTCAATATGCAAGGGATGGAAAAGACCATTCCTGAGGTATATTCAATGCTGAAATCAGCGGAGGTGGAGATCAGAAAAGAACATCAAGTGTTGATGGTGAATAAAACCACTAAGTTCAAGAAGGGCAAGGGTAAGAAGAACTTCAAGAAGGACGGCAAGGGAGTTGCCGCGCCCGGTAAGCCAGTTGCCGGGAAGAAGTCAAAGAATGGACCCAAGCCTGAGACTGAGTGCTTTTATTGCAAGGGAAGTGGTCACTGGAAGCGGAACTTCCCCAAATACTTAGCGGACAAGAAGGCCGGCAACACCAAAGGTATATGTGATATACATGTAACTGATGTGTACCTTACCAGTACTCGTAGTAGCTCCTGGGTATTTGATACCGGTGCGGTTGCTCATATTTGTAACTCAAAACAGGAACTGCGGAATAAACAGAGACTGGCAAAGGACGAGGTGACGATGCGCGTCGGGAATGGTTCCAAGGTCGATGTGATCGCCGTCGGCACGCTACCTCTGCATTTACCTACGGGATTAGTTTTAAACCTCAATAATTGTTATTTAGTGCCAGCTTTGAGCATGAACATTGTATCTGGATCTCGTTTAATTTGAGATGGCTACTCATTTAAATCCGAGAATAATGGTTGTTCTATTTATTTGAGAGATATGTTTTATGGTCATGCCCCGCTGGTCAATGGTTTATTCTTGATGAATCTCGAACGTGATGTTACACATATTCATAGTGTGAATACCAAAAAATGTAAAGTTGATAACGATAGTCCCACATACTTGTGGCACTGCCGCCTTGGTCACATTGGTGTCAAGCGCATGAAGAAACTCCATGCAGATGGACTTTTGGAGTCTCTTGATTACGAATCATTTGACACGTGCGAACCATGCCTCATGGGTAAGATGACCAAGACTCCGTTCTCCGGAACAATGGAGCGAGCAACCAACTTATTGGAAATCATACATACCGATGTGTGCGGTCCAATGAGTGTTGAGGCTCGCGGAGGATATCGTTATGTTCTCACTCTCACTGATGATTTAAGTAGATATGGGTATGTCTACCTAATGAAACACAAGTCTGAAACCTTTGAAAAGTTCAAGGAATTTCAGAGTGAGGTTGAGAATCAACGTGACAGAAAAATAAAATTCTTATGATCAGATCGTGGTGGAGAATATTTAAGTCACGAATTTGGTGCGCACTTAAGGAAATGTGGAATCGTTTCACAACTCACGCCGCCTGGAACACCTCAGCGAAACGGTGTGTCCGAACGTCGTAATCGCACTCTATTGGATATGGTGCGATCTATGATGTCTCTTACCGATTTACCGCTCTCATTTTGGGGCTATGCTTTAGAGACTGCCGCATTCACTTTAAATAGGGCTCCGTCGAAATCCGTTGAGACGACACCGTATGAATTATGGTTTGGGAAGAAACCTAAGCTGTCGTTTCTAAAAGTTTGGGGATGCGATGCTTATGTCAAGAAACTTCAACCTGAAAAGCTCGAACCCAAGTCGGAGAAATGCGTCTTCATAGGATACCCTAAGGAAACTATTGGGTATACCTGCTACCTCAGATCTGAAGGCAAGATCTTCGTTGCCAAGAACGGGTCCTTTCTGGAGAAGGAGTTTCTCTCGAAAGAATTGAGTGGGAGGAAAGTGGAACTTGATGAGGTGATAGTCACCCCTTCCGTGCCGGAAAGTAGCGCAGCGTGGGAAGATGTTCCGGTGGTGCCTACACCGACTGGGGAGGAAGTTAATGATGATGATCATGAAGCTTCGGATCAAGTTGCCACTAAACTTCGTAGGTCCACAAGGACACGTTCCGCACCAGAGTGGTATGGCAACCCTGTCCTGGAAATCATGTTGTTAGACAACGGTGAACCTTCGAACTATGAAGAAGCGATGGCGGGCCCGCATTCCAACAAATGGCTAGAAGCCATGAAATCCGAGATAGGATCCATGTATGAAAACGAAGTATGGACTTTGACTGACTTGCCCGATGATCGGCGAGCCATAGAAAAAATGGATCTTTAAGAAGAAGACAGACGCGGATGGTAATGTGACCATCTACAAAGCTCGACTTGTCGCTAAGGGTTATCGACAAGTTTAAGGGGTTGACTACGATGAGACTTTCTCACCCGTAGCGAAGCTGAAGTCCGTCCGAATCATGTTAGCGATTGCCACATACTATGATTATGAGATATGGCAGATGGACGTCAAAACGGCATTCCTTAACGGCTTCCTTAAGGAAGAGTTGTATATGATGCAGCCGGAAGGTTTTGTCGATCCTAAGAATGCTAACAAAGTATGCAAGCTCCAGCGCTCGATCTATGGGCTGGTGCAAGCATCTCGGAGTTGGAACATTCGCTTTGATGAGATGATCAAAGCGTTTGGGTTTACACAGACTTATGGAGAAGCCTGTGTTTACAAGAAAGTGAGTGGGAGCTTTGTAGCATTTCTCATATTATATGTGGATGACATACTATTGATGGGAAATGATATAGAATTCTTGGAAAGTATAAAGGCCTATTTGAATAAGTGTTTTTCAATGAAGGACCTTGGAGAAGCTGCTTATATATTAGGCATCAAGATCTATAGAGATAGATCGAGACGCCTCATTGGTCTTTCACAGAGTACATACCTTGACAAGATATTGAAGAAGTTCAATATGGATCAGTCCAAGAAGGGGTTCTTGCCTGTATTGCAAGGTGTGCAATTGAGCACGGCTCAATGCCCGACCACGGCAGAAGATATAGAAAAGATGAGTGTCATCCCCTATGCCTCGGCCATAGGGTCTATTATGTATGCCATGCTGTGTACCAGACCTGATGTAAACCTTGCCGTAAGTTTGGTAGGAAGGTACCAAAGTAATCCCGGCATGGAACACTGGACAACGGTCAAGAATATCCTTAAGTACCTGAAAAGGACTAAGGATATGTTTCTCGTTTATGGAGGTGATGAAGAGCTCGTCGTAAAGGGTTACGTTGACGCTAGCTTCGACACAGATCTGGATGACTCAAAGTCACAAACCGGATACGTGTATATTTTGAATGGAGGAGCAGTAAGCTGGTGCAGTTGCAAGCAAAGCGTCGTGGCGGGATCTACATGTGAAGCGGAGTACATGGCAGCCTCGGAGGCAGCACAGGAAGCAGTCTGGATGAAGGAGTTCATTACCGACCTAGGGGTGATTCCCAATGCGTCGGGCCCGATGACTCTCTTCTGTGACAACACTGGAGCTATTGCCCTTGCGAAGGAACCCAGGTTTCACAGGAAGACCAGGCATATCAAGCGACGCTTCAACTCCATTCGTGAAAGTGTTCAAAATGGAGACATAGATATTTGTAAAGTACATACGGACCTGAATGTAGCAGATCCGTTGACTAAACCTCTCCCTAGGGCAAAACATGATCAACACCAGGACGCAATGGGTGTTCGATTCATCACAATGTAACTAGATTATTGACTCTAGTGCAAGTGGGAGACTGTTGGAAATATGCCCTAGAGGCAATAATAAATGGTTATTATTATATTTCTTTGTTCATGATAATTGTCTATTGTTCATGCTATAATTGTGTTATCCGGAAATCGTAATACATGTGTGAATACATAGACCACAACGTGTCCCTAGTAAGCCTCTAGTTGACTAGCTCGTTGATCAACAGATAGTCATGGTTTCCTGACTATGGACATTGGATGTCATTGATAACGGGATCACATCATTAGGAGAATGATGTGATGGACAAGACCCAATCCTAAGCATAGCATAAAAGATCGTGTAGTTTCGTTTGCTAGAGCTTTTCCAATGTCAAGTATCTTTTCCTTAGACCATGAGATCGTGCAACTCCCGGATACCGTAGGAGTGCTTTGGGTGTGCCAAACGTCACAACGTAACTGGGTGACTATAAAGGTGCATTACGGGTATCTCCGAAAGTGTCTGTTGGGTTGGCACGGATCGAGACTGGGATTTGTCACTCCGTATGACGGAAAGGTATCTCTGGGCCCACTCGGTAATGCATCATCATAATGAGCTCAATGTGACTAAGGCGTTAGTCACGGGATCATGCATTGCGGTACGAGTAAAGAGACTTGCCGGTAACGAGATTGAACAAGGTATTGGGATACCGACGATCGAATCTCGGGCAAGTAACATACCGATTGACAAAGGGAATTGTATACGGGATTGATTGAATCCTCGACATCGTGGTTCATCCGATGAGATCATCGTGGAACATGTGGGAGCCAACATGGGTATCCAGATCCCGTTGTTGGTTATTGACCGGAGCGGCGTCTCGGTCATGTCTGCATGTCTCCCGAACCCGTAGGGTCTACACACTTAAGGTTCGGTGACGCTAGGGTTGTAGAGATATGAGTATGCGGAAACCCGAAAGTTGTTCGGAGTCCTGGATGAGATCCCGGACGTCACGAGGAGTTCCGGAATGGTCCAGAGGTGAAGAATTATATATAGGAAGTCCAGTTTCAGCCACCGGAAAAGTTTCGGGGGTTATCGGTATTGTACCGGGACCACCGGAAGGGTCCTGGGGGTCCACCGGGTGGGGCCACCTATCCCGGAGGGCCCCATGGGCTGAAGTGGGAAGGGAACCAGCCCTTAGTGGGCTGGGGCGCCCCCATGGGCCTCCCCCTGCGCCTAGGGTTGGAAACCCTAGGGTGGGGGGCGCCCCACTTGACTTGGGGGGTAAGTTACCCCCTGGCCGCCGCCCCCCTCCAGATGGGTTTTAGGCCGGCGCCCCCCTCCCAGGGGGCCTATATATAGGGGGGGAGGGAGGGCAGCAACATAACAGCCTTGAGCGCCTCCCTCCTCCCCTGCTACACCTCTCCCTCTCGCAGAAGCTCGGCGAAGCCCTGCCGAGATCCCGCTACATCCACCACCATGCCGTCATGCTGCTGGATCTCCATCAACCTTTCCTTCCCCCTTACTGGATCAAGAAGGAGGAGACGTCGCTGCACCGTACGTGTGTTGAACGCGGATGTGCCGTCCGTTCGGCACTCGGTCATCGGTGATTTGGATCACGGCGAGTACGACTCCATCAACCTCGTTCATTGGAACGCTTCCGCTCGCGATCTACAAGGGTATGTAGATGCACTCCTTTCCCCTCATTGCTAGTATACTCCATAGATGGATCTTGGTGAGCGTAGGAAAATTTTAAAATTCTGCTACGATCCCCAACAAGGTAGACGTTTCACAAAATGGGCCATCTGAGTTAGACATAGCGACAACGACGACGGATGACAAAATATGGATCGTTGATGGCGGACGAAATCTCTACTCCTAATGGAGCAGTTGGGGAATAGTCCGCCGGTTATTTTTCGCTGGTTTTTTTCGTCTCTCCTCCCACCATCATATTTCGTTGGTTTTTTTCTATGGTTTTTTCACCTCCTCACGATCGGTCCGCTCACACACCGCCCACAGAAACAATCCATCGCCACCCACGACTCCCTCACCCGCCACCCACGACTCCCTCACCCTGGCTAGGGTTCCTAGCCCTATCCTCCGCCGCCGTTGCATGTTCCCGTCTGATCTCGCCCAAGCGCTTTGTTGACCTCGCCGGGAGCAGCCAGCTGGATCACGCCGCCGTGCCTCCCTCTCTCCCTTCTCTTCTTTTCCCCTACCTTCTCTCTCTCCTCTGAACTGCGTGTCGCTCCGGTTAGAGGCCGGGGACACCTCGGCGCACGCCGCCTACCGGGAGACGCCGCTGCTGGACAGGGATAGCCAGGCAGCCGTGCGCGTGCAAGGTCGGTTCGCGGCACTGTCTCGTTTTCTCTGGTTCTTTTGCCCCGCACCAATGGTCTTTTTTCGATACAGACGCACAACGTGAAATGCCCACCCTGCTCGATTTGGATCTCAGCGGCGGCGGCGGCGGCTCCTCCCTCTAACCGCGGGTCAGGTCCCTCAACATGGCGGCGTCGGAGGCGGAAGCGAGGCCGGTGCTGGTGCCGGGCGGCAACAAGGCCCCGGCGGCTGAGCGGAAACCTTCTCCCAAGCCGTTGCGGAAGGCGCCGGAGAAGCCTCCAGCCGCTGACCCGGCCAAAGAGGATGAGGTGCAGGGCGCGAAGAAGGACGCGGGGGCCGCCACTGCTGTTGGCGACGGCGGCGCTAGGAAGGGGAACTCGTCCCCATTGCCGCCACCGAGGAAGCTGCAAGATGCGCCGGCGGTGAACCTCAACGCGTCCTGCTCCTCGGAGGGCTCCGCGGAGTCGCTCCGCGGCCGGGCCCCAGGCGGAAGGACGGAGAGGGGTTGGTCCCGGCCGACCGCGCCCAAGCGTGGGAAGGCTGCGTCTAAGGTGGTGGAGAAGCACGCCGATGTCGCGGAGGTTGCCGCTCCGGTGACGCCGGAGGCCGTCCGAGGGAGGAGCCGGTGCGCCTGGGTGACTCCGACCACCGGTGAGTTCTTGCTTCCTGAATCCTGATGGTTTCCTTATCTAATCATTTATGCAGTATGCTTGCAATTTGTGCTTGTTCAGAACTGTCAGCTACTTATAAACACTAGAATTTTCAGTGTCCAATCATGTGTTGCAATTTCTGTCATCTTTTATATTATAGCATGATTAGTCACTCACCTATTTCCTCTGATTTAGTTGGAGATGCTGCTGCTATTTGTTCAGATTGGGGGAGGCTAGAGAGGCTTGCTTGATGTTGTGTTTGCTACGTCAGAGAGCAGTGAGAACTGAGATTTGGGTGGGGTGGGGGGTGGAGGTAGCAGGGAGAGGATGTTTGCTCGATGGAAGAGTGCAGGGTATGTTGCTTGCTACTGCTACTGTGTTATTGTGTTGTTTTGTAGTATTTCTGAACTGTTAGAGATATTGTCACAGTGCGATTTTGTTCCCAATATGGATATATGGTCTTTTCCAGTGCATGGCAAAACTAACTAATGATTGGGTGGTAACCTCATGATTGGGTGGTGCATGCAGGGCACGCCTCCGAGCTAGCCGATGCATACTATATCCAGTGTTCTGCTGCATCCGGTGCCACCTCAAAGAACACCTTCTTCTAGCTGGGCATTGAACGCCTCAAGGACGACGAGGTGCAGCAACTGGGGTGGAAGCAGTTCAACTACATGATGAAGAATTGAGTGAAGGGGTTAAGACGGTTGCGTTGTGCATGCGCTGCTTGCTTGCCGGTGAGTGTCACCATTGTGACTAGGTGTTCTCAGTTGCTTATGCCCTCTGTAGTTTAAGGTGTTTGTTCTTTTAGTAGCCAAATCTTATTACCCAAGTCCACTCTTTCTGAAAAATCAAAGCCCTCACATGTGCATCGTTGGTGAGGCAGCCTAAGCATTACAGTTTGCAAGTAACCTTCCATATCGAAATTAACTTCTGTATGATCTGACCTGTTGAGCTCATCACAAAGACCATAAAATCGGCTCTATCCCTGATGTCCGATAAAAAAGGTGAATTATAGCCTCAGATCAAAAAAGTTTCTTTTCTTCTGTGATTTTGCAGCGGGACTTGCTTATGGAGACATTTGCAGCTACAGAGTAAATATGGGAGCTCTAGCAAAGCCTTGGTGAGTTAGCAACATGCCTACTTTGTGTGGTTGATCAGATAGCTTCAGGATTGTGATGGGGATTTGAACATGTCAGATGTTGTGTTGGTTGGTTTACCTTCAAAATTTATTTTTTAACTTGTGAAACTAGGTTCCTCTGATTTCTGTAAAATTCGGTGATAACAAAAGAATAATAAATTATGATCATACAGTTTACATGCGTAAATAGCACTGCATTCATGTAAATGTTGCTTTATTATCTTCGGTTTTTTGCTCTGGAAACATGGTTGTGCAGGTTTGAGATTTTGTTGGTACAGATTCTTGATAATGTTCTTTACCAAGATAGTCAATGCATTTCAACAAGGAAATGTTACAAGTGCTCTTCTGGTGAAATATGAAGCTTTTCAATGGGGCATTACATTTCACCAGCTAGCTATTCGAAACTAATCAAATCTTGTCTCCGACTGGGATAGCTAGATAATTTCTTATTTAAATTCAAAGCATTCTGATGTGACTGCTTGACTAAACATGATTTGTTTTTCAGGCTTCTCATCTATTTCACACTTCATGCTTATTGCACTGGAATATTTTATGCTTATACGAGGTGCTGGCTGATTAAATTGCAAAGAAGGGGAAGAGCAAACTTGGAAGAAAGGCAAAAACAGCGCCAAAGTGCAGAATAATCGTGGGAGGTTATCCAACTTCAGCGTGCATCAGAAAACGGCCATTGCTAGCTAGCTTGTGTGCTTGCATCAGTAGAGCACAGAGCGATGGATAGGGACGTATAAGTCAGCTCCCATGGGAAGATGTGTGCCAAGAGGAGGCTCGGTCTATAGTTTTCCCCACTGTCAAAGTGGCTAGACTGTCATATATTCCAGGGCTTCACCTCGCCTACACAGGCACCACATTGTAATTGGATGTTAAAGACTCAAAGGTAATTCAACCATTGCTTTGATATTCCTAGGTTTCTGCTATGAATTAATATTAAGAAAATTTGTCTATACATACGTTGATGCTCCTTGCAAGTCACATCAACTCATGTTTTATTTCTTTCTGGAACGAGCTGCAACACACGGGCAAGATGAAGATTAGAGAAGGCAATTAAGGAGGGAGAGTCATGTTGAAGTTGAGTTTGTATGGTTATAGATTTTAATCCTTGTGCGGGTGGTGTTCTTGAAGTTTCATTTGGTGTTGCTATCAGCAGGCTTATACTTTCATCATCTTCTACATCAAGTATAGTGGTTAATTGTTTTGGTCAACTCTGCATTTTATTTCCTCAGAATTACCTCACCGCATTTTGTGGACAACAAAAGTAACAGTATGGTAATTGGTAAAAGTTTTTGGTCCCATAATATCAGAGTGTGTGTGTGTGTGTGTGAGAGAGAGAGAGAGAGAGAGAGAGAGAGAGAGAGAGAATTTAGATATCATTTGGTGGTAGCAAGTTCAAGTAATAGTTTGAACACATTCAAGAAATAGTATAAAGATAATGCATATTACATAAAAATAACACTGAGAATTTAGATGTATTGTTTGTCATGGAGCTGTGGCCGGCCGATTTACATGAAATTAATTCCAT
This sequence comes from Aegilops tauschii subsp. strangulata, assembly GCF_002575655.3. Classification (NCBI taxonomy): domain Eukaryota; kingdom Viridiplantae; phylum Streptophyta; class Magnoliopsida; order Poales; family Poaceae; genus Aegilops; species Aegilops tauschii. Next base: position 207,561,870 of record NC_053038.3, read on the forward strand.
CAATTGTGGTGACAAATATAATACACATAATCCATATTGTTATGCACTAGCGTCTGTGTGTGTGAAATAGATGGATTATGGTCCCGTACCCAATAAGATGGATATGTGTGTGTGTGTTAGAGAGAGAGAGGGAGAGGGGGAGAGAGAGTGAGGAAGAGGGAGGGAGAGTGTGTGTGTGAGGATTTGATGATAAAAAAGGTCGCCAATATCACTTGATATGTATGAGAATATTAAATGTAATATTAACATGATTAATATTGAACTCTTAAAGTTAATGTGGCCTTTTGCAACGCACGGGCGTTCTTCTAGTTATCGTAATGACGGACGGAACTACAGACGGTTCCCCGAATTAGTACCACCTCGCGTATATGTTTTAAACTCAAACTGAAAGCGTAAATTCACGAGAAGAAACTTATTATGACGATGAACCCGACAAAGTCAATTCGTGCTTTATTATTAGGGAAATATATAGAGTAACACTATTGTGATCCCAGGATCAGAATAGTTACTAGTTGAATGCCCGTGCGTTGCAACGGGGTGATAAAAAGACATAAACACACATTAGATAGTTGTTCTAAATCTGAAATATGTGTCCAACTTGATGGCACATGATTTCCATTCCTAAGTGACAACAACTTCGCCACTTGTTTTACCTTGTACTAAAGACGGGGCAAACCTTCGATGGCTTAATGTGGTTCAACCCGTGAAAACATCACACTACTAATAATTACTCCCTCTGTCCCATAATATAAGACGTTTTGCAAACTAACATAATTTGTAAAAACGTCCTATATTGTGGGACGGAGGGAGTAGATTACTATTGAAATCACATGTGATGCTTTACATAGATTTGAAGATGTATAGAGAATGGGCCCGTGAAAACATCACAGAACTAATAAATAGATTACTATTGGAAACACATGGTAATGCTTTACATAGATTTGAAGTTGTATAGTGAATGGGCCCGTGAAAACATCGCACAAGTAATAAAATAGGTTTTTAGTTGTATGAGAAATCGATAATATAACCAATTCGAAAAAGAGGGTATCATAAATTTGAACCATTTATAGAAGAGCAGCTAGCGTTATTATTTATTACAAACTAAACCATAATGGCACGCGTTGCCGTGCCCGTTCATTTGTGTGCTAGAATGATAGGAATTTATGCCAATATATGGTAGTAAAGCATGACTTCTGACCATTTTCATTTTGAAATAATGATATAGATAATTCCAAAAGGTGCATGGTGACACTTGTAGTAAAATATGAACAATTGTTTATATAGTGAAGACGTATGCATTCAATGGTGTGTGTGATAGCTGGTTGTACCAGGTGATCCGCAGAGCATGCTCATCATTGTTTAGTACAGGCTTAGTGAAACTAAAGCATAAAAATAAATAAAATTGACAACAAAATTAGTATAGGTCCAAATTAATAAAGGTCGTCTATACCAGAAGATGTGGGCATCATATAAGAGAGATAGAGAAAGAGTGATTAGGCCCCATTCTCTGATTGAAAAACCAGCGTGCATTGAAGCCCGTGTTCTTCATGATGTCCAGAACTCCAGATCTCCTATACCTCAAAAGACCTCTGTCAAGCATAAGGGCACACCAAGAAACACGGTAAAACACAACAATCAAATTGCTTATTAGTATACACATAAGGTGTCCCAACATATATTTTTCATCTCTTCCTTTCAAGGATCAAAGATAGTAGATATGCAAAAGTTGATAGCAATTAGCAGACCAATCAATGGTAAGTATTATTATTATTGTTTTCATATATGTGGGGTGAACCTTCACATCATAAACTACAAAACTAACTATTGAGATAATGCAGTAATAATCAAAGAAGAGATGTCAATACAGAAATCAACCTTAGTTCATTTGGATGGATTCTCTTGTAGTCTCTTCTGATCTTTTCGGGAACGGAAACCTAGAAGAAATTAGTACATGATCATGCCAAAAACAAGTGATGGGAAGGAGTTGGGAGGGGCAACTGAAAAGGGACTCACCAGCATAAACCACAGGCACGTATGGGTTTGGAAAAGCAAAGAAGATAGGAGATCCATGAGAAGGAGGTGGAACGGTGGAAGTGGAAGTCGAGCGGAAGGTGTCGGTATCTGCCTCCTCCAATCCATGCCCCGCCGCCGCTAGCTGAAAGGACCTTCCCGAGGTCCAATCTTGCACGACATCTCATCCATGCGCCGCCGCCGCTGAAAGGAGCTTTTCGAGATCCTTCTTACGCGGCAGTTTTTGCTTCAGTTTCAAATTGGAAGTGACGCGCGGTACAACTGCGAGAGTATGGAGAAGGATGTAGGAGGAGTACAGCCAGCCATGGACGTCGCCGGCGCAGCTGTCCGCCGCAGCTGCCATGGAGGAACGCTGCAAGATGGGAAATTAAAAACAGTAAAAAGGGGCCTACAGAGGAAGAATACATAGAGAGTAGAGGGTGCCAACGCGGAGATAGACCTGTAGTAGAGAGTCGCCGACGGGATAGATGACCACGGCGGCGCATCACGGATGAATGAACGGTGGCTCATCGTGGACCGAGGAACATTAAACGAAGAGGTCGAGGGAACGGGATAGCGCTGTGAATACACTGGACCACCTGCCCCGTGCGAATGGGAAGTTGGACCTGGGCCTTTGATGGCCCGAATACGGAGAGGAAAGGGAGCTCGCTCCGCAGAGCAGTGGCCCGCGAGATGGTGTATGGAGCGCCAGGATGACATGGGGACGACTGAGGTGATTCAAGTGATCAGACGGCTAGCAGGCTGAAAACACTGTGGAGGCTGGGTGTTAGCTACGTTATACTGTTTCTCAATATCGGGACACAGAAGCATGAATCTTAATTGTCTCAATTATATTTTGTGCTTGGAGTCTCAGTATCATAATTGAAGTTCCGAATCAAGTTAAATGAAAAAATAGCTTATGACTAACATTAACTCCATAACTTCTAGAATTCATTGTGACTCTAGAAAAAGTTCAGTAAATATGGCTTAAACATAATAAATGAAGCGTACAAACATGCCAATGATTTCTTTGATATCAAATAAGGCACAAATAATGTTGCCCTAGAACATAAGTACATTCCATCTAGACGTGTGTGTAGACATGCATGATACATGTCAAATGCTCCCTCAGTTCACAGAATAACTGCTTTGTTTCTTGCTCTGACTCAGCTCATGCGACCAGTCTTATCTCATAAACAAAAAACAGTCTAAACAAAAAAGGATTTCCAAAATAGATCATACATAATTCTAGCAATTGCCAATAAATCGAGGCTTTTTACCAACTTGATGGTAAGAAATCGCCGGACCTAGAAATTCATTTCGTACAATTGAACCTTTTCAAAACTTTATTGTACAAGTCAGACCAGAGCCTGAGCACTCATAAAACCAGAGCCTTTTTTAGCTCCTTGGCATCATATATCTTCACATTGTCATAAAGTGGTATGTGTAAACATAACATGAAGCATCAGGAGGATATTATGATAGTTCACAAGAACATAAGATAAATGAGATAAGCAGGTTTACCTATGTCCTATAGCACAACTTGGCTTCTGAAAATTTTCTCCCACCAAAACACCGGAAAGCAAGTCACTACTAGAGTATGGAATTTGCTTCTTAGAATCTTCAGATGTGTGTTCAGAAGCTCATGCAAAGAAGAGATCAATAAGAACCCGAGGAATAGAATAGCCTGAGGAAAAGAAGAGCCATCAAATGAATTATACAAGTATCTCACTGGAATTGTTTCTTTTTCTGGCCGCAGAAAACAACTCACTCCTGAATGTCCTACACGAAATGAAACTTTTTACAAATATAACTTCAAGAAGCTAAGCTGCTAAGATGTCCTGTAAGAGAATAAATGGCATAACAGGTGTCCCTCATAGCTCAAACACATATGTAATTCAGAGATTTTCTTCTTCCTCTGAGACAGCAAGAAAGAAAGAAATACACTATGTATTCTTCATGGAATAAAAAATGTCAAAACTGACTAAGCTCATTTCAGTTAGTGGGCATGAAGAATATCTTTCGGTAAGAAATCTGTGTTTACAAAATCAATTGTAAAAGAAAGTCATTATACAGAAAAAATAACATTCCCTTGATAACTCCCGAACTTCAAATGTTTATCAGGCAATTGAGATCAGTCATACAGAATCAAATGAACTGATGGTTAAGGAAAACACAAAAATGGAAGGCGCAAGAAACAAATCAAATGGTTTCATGAGAAAACCTTAGATAGATTGCAACACATGGAAAAAATTAGAAGAATTAAATTCTAAAAACAATTCTAGCCATAGGATAATTGGGTAGATTCAGCGAAAAGGAGAAAAAGAAACCAAGAAACTAAACACATCCACTGTGAAGTATTGAAGTCTACAGGAAGAGCCAAGAACATCTAAATGGTACTGGATGGTTGCATGAGAATCTGAGCATGTGTATCCCTAGTTTTAGAAAGCAAAAGTGTGCTACTCAATGCTACTCTTGTTCACTGTACATCAACCTAAACTAAACACTTTGACTTGAAAAGGACTTGAAACATGTCTACTTCATTTCCGAATTAGTTAGTCTTTAGTTTAGATTAGTGAGGTATCACAGAAATATTGTCTTGTATCAGCATAAATTCCATTGCACAATAATTAAGTGATGTTGGCTATGTGCTCGTATTTCATCTTAAGACTGAAAGTACAGTTGTGTGTCGCTTCAACAGACATGCTGAAGAGGAAGATTGTAGTTACCAGTGCTGCCTTGTAGTACTTATAGATGTCCTCCATGTAGTCGACAACAGCTGGTTCATTGTGGCCATCGAGCTTGTCGATATCATCCACGTAGGTGTCTTGCCAATAACACGCAGCCAGACTTCAAATTTGTAATAATGGTGTCCTCCCATATCACTGGTTTACAAGGGGAAAATACAACAGTCTCGCTTCCATTTCCTAACAAAAAGAGCTGGCCAGATAAATTTCACAAATAGTATCCTTAAAAAAAGATAAATAATTTGTAATTCCACAGGAAATAATCCTTGTAGAATGCATACAGACCATAATTATCATTTATAATAATGTGTTCAACAACTTTAGTTCTGCTATTACTGACACATGTTTCAATTAGTGAATAAGAAACTTAATGATGACACCTGTTGTTTGAGGATGAAAGTGTTATTTCACTCCATGGAACAATTGCTTCAATTCTTTCAAAATGGAAGCATACAACAAAAGGCTTCCGAACACGAGGGGTCAACATACTCTAAATCAGTCCGTACAATTTAAAATCTACATTCAGGCCATATTGAGTTAGTGTCTACCACCATGAAATTGCAGCTAGAAGCCAGCAAGTACGCTACAATGACTGAGAACTTGAACGATTGAGGGATAATGTAGAAAGATGCAAAGAACTAACCTCCAATTGGAAGGGCATGAAGATGCCAGCTCCTTCTCTGCTATATCTTCCTTAATATCTATTCGAGTGGCCATGTATGTTCCAAAGTTGAAGATAAAAGAAATTTAAAAATATGCAAATTGGCACACATGTCCATTCCACTGAACATATGCAACCCATATCTGTAAAAAATATAAATTTAGTACATGTTCATAAAGAATAAGTAACAACACATGATGGTCTTAATATCCAGTGTCTCATGTTGGATACATTTTTAAATATGTGCAGTTTCACATTTGAGCAGAACAAAATTAATTGACAGAGCTGTGATGGCTCTAAATAGCAAAATGGCTCACAAAATCTTACAAAACAAAAACTATGAGATTGTCTTGACAGACTACTATTTATAGTTCTCCTGTGATACAATCCTGGACCACACAAATGCCTTGTATCTCTCCTATTTTATTACTCGTGCGATGTTTTCACGGGCCCATCACTATACAACTTCAAATCTATGTAAAGCATCACCATGTGTTTCCAATAGTAATCTATTTATTAGTTCTGTGATGTTTTCACGGGCCCATTCTCTATACATCTTCAAATCTATGTAAAGCATCACATGTGATTTCAATAGTAATCTACTCCCTCCGTCCCACAATATAGGACGTTTTTACAAATTATGTTAGTTTGCAAAACGTCTTATATTATGGGACAGAGGGAGTAATTATTAGTAGTGATATGTTTTCACGGGTTGAACCACATTAAGCCGTCGAAGGTTTGCCCCGTCTTTAGTACAAGGTAAAACAAGTGGCGAAGTTGTTGTCACTTAGGAATGGAAATCATGTGCAATCAAGTTGGACACATATTTCTGATTTAGAACAACTATCTAATGTGTGTTTATATGTCTTTTTATCACCCCGTTGCAACGCACGGGCATTCAACTAGTTAAACCTAAAAGGTAAATGCTCTAAATAGGATCGTAGGAGAAAAGAAGAATAAGTAGATCCAGGATGCAGTGGTGTGAATGCACAATGCATGTGGGATATAGAGCTCTTTGCTTTATAGATAAAAACTCTAATGGTCAAGCCTCGTGAATCCTGATTCACCCAAGGTACACAAGTTGTAGGGCTAATAATGGGCTCGTCTAAAAGGGACATTTCACTATTTTTGTACCCTTTTTTCATCTAAATGGGAAATTACAATGTTTTATGCAAATAATTTACAGAAGGATTTAAGAACACACAAGTTAATTTTATTCTTGGAGAGGTGCGGACTTCAATAAAGGCTAAAGACCGGGGAGCTGGCGTTGGGCATAATAAGTGTTATCTCCAATAGATTGAAGATGATACACATCAGAATCCTTACCGGGCCGCGCTTTGCAATTCGAAATGAAGACCTCCACCCCAAGGATCTTGCAAACCCTTATTCAAGCCCTCCGTGCAACAAGTGGAGCAGTGGAAGCATGAAGGCCCCTAACGGACGAAGACCTGCAGGCGGTGGTGCGTGGGGGGATCTGGCGGCGTGGCTTTCGCCCGGAGCCGATGTGGCGGTGGGATGCGACCGCTCTCCCCTAAGCTGAGCGCGGCAACGTCCACGGGAGGCGTTGAAGGCTGCGGTCGGCAGCGCCGCATGGGTGCAACAAGAACTGCTCATGTTTGCAGAGAACAATGACCCAATATGCGATCGTGTCGGTGCCGAGGGATTATGAGGGAGGCGGTGGGAGAGGAGGAAGTCGCCTGAAGGGAAGCGGGCGAGCGGGGTGTGGCCGAGGTCCATTACCACCTTCACCAGCGCAGGGAGATCCGGGTGATCCTTTGCCCACCGCCACAGATCCCCGAGGAGAAGCTCCAGTAGCCTGCACAGCTCCTCCTTGAACCCCTCCGGCCCGGCAGACTTGCATTGCGCGGTGCACACGGGAGCGTGGCCCCGGCGGCCGCAGCGGAGGGAGAGGTGGCGAGTTGTAGGGCTAATAATGGGCTCGTCTAAAAGGGACATTTCACTATTTTTGTACTCTTTTTTCATCTAAATGGGAAATTACAATGTTTTATGCAAATAATTTACAGAAGGATTTAAGAACACACAAGTTAATTTTATTCTTGGAGAGGTGCGGACTTCAATAAAGGCTAAAGACCAGGGAGCTGGCGTTCGTATGGCGTTAGTTTGCTGGTATAACCAGCTGGAGTTAATCATCAGTTTTACAGTAAAATTTTGGGCATAATAAGTGTTATCTCCAATAGATTGAAGATGATACACATCAAAATCCTTACCGGACCGCGCTTTGCAATTCGAAACGAAGACCTCCACCCCAAGGATCTTGCAAACCCTTATTCAAGCCCTCCGTGCAACAAATGGAGCAGTGGAAGCATGAAGGCCCCTAACGGACGAAGACCTGCAGGCGGTGGTGCGTGGGGGGATCTGGCGGCGTGGCTTTCGCCCGGAGCCGATGTGGCGGTGGGATCCGACCGCTCTCCCCTGAGCTGAGCGCGGCAACGTCCACGGGAGGCGTTGAAGGCTGCGGTCGGCAGCGCCGCGTGGGTGCAACAAGAACTGCTCATGTTTGCAGAGAACAACGACCCAATATGCGATCGTGTCGGTGCCGAGGGATTATGAGGGAGGCGGTGGGAGAGGAGGAAGTCGCCTGAAGGGAAGCGGGCGAGCGGGGTGCGGCCGAGGTCCATTACCACCTCCACCAATGCAGGGAGATCCGGGTGATCCTTCGCCCACCGCCACAGATCCCCGAGGAGAAGCTCCAGTAGCCTGCACAGCTCCTCCTTGAACCCCTCCAGCGCGACAGACTTGCATTGCACGGTGCACACGGGAGCGTGGCCCCGGCGGCCGCAGCGGAGGGAGAGGTGGCGAGTGGTGGCTGGGCCACACGTCACGGAGGAGAAGCGGCGAGTGTAGGGAGAGGGCGAAGGCGGGATGGGTGAGGGAGAATCGGAGGTGGAGGTGGGGCGGCGGCGGCGGCAAGCGCGTGCCGGTGGAGGGAAAGAGATCGGGATGGGGAGGAGCGAACAGTTGTCTGGAGAGTGGAGCCGTGCATTGGGTTCGTGGGTTCCAACTGGCTCGTATTTTCTTTGAGCTGTTATGTATATGTGGATGGATCGTGGCGTGGGGAAGGGGTTCGAACCATGACGACGCGTCATGCATTTCGATGGGTGTGATGTGATTTTTTACGAGACTCCCACAGCGAGGGAGTGAGGTGGGATCGTACGAGCGATTTTCTTGGTGCGGGATCGAGGTCGAACCATTAGGAGAGGTCGAACCATCACGACATTCGATCTCCTTTCTCTACTCCTAAGGGAGCAGTTGGTAGTCTCGCTTCCAGTTTTTTTAGTCCCACCTCCCACGGTTTATTTTGGTACCTCCTCCCACCTCTGACTAAGATATCACAAACCGAAAAAACCTCCTCCTGAGGCCCGAACCCGCACCTATCCACATGCGACCCTCAAAAGACGTACGAAGGTTAACTTGCGACAAAAAAAACCTACGACGGTTAACCAGCGACGAGTCCTGTTCTCGAGCGAGGCCTCCCTTCGTGGCCGCCCTACATCCCTGCGCTGCCGCGCTTCAGTCGCTGCCCTCCATCCTCGCCGCCCTCCATCCTGGTCGAGGTCGCCGCCCCGCTTCACTCGCCGTCCTCCATCCGCGTCGATCCTGGACAAGGTCGCCGCGGCACTCCATCACTTCGTCGCCGCGCTGAACACCTCGACGATCCAGCGCGGGTCCTGGATCAGGTCGCCGCCGCCCTCCATCACTTCGCCGCCGCGCTGAACTCCTCGCCCTTGATCCAGGATCCGGCGCCGATCCTGGACGAGGATAAGCGGACACGTCCAGGATCCGGCCAGAACACGTCCTGGATCCGAAAAATAGGTATACAAACCATCTCATACGTCAATCGCATCTCATACATCTCAAATGCCATGCAATCGCATCTCATACATCTCACAGCCCATACATCCATCGCATGTCATACAGCCATGGCAAGTGCTTTCACAGGGATGGATCCGCCTGCGAGATTGATTTCTGTTCTACACAGTTTAGGTTTTTTTCCATGTTAAAACTAGACTCAAGTACACATGTTTACAGATGGCAATTGGCAAAAAAAATTACCAAGGGGTATCCTGCATCCTGCACTTGTATAACTATGGCAAAAAAGAAAACACAAACCATACAGGACCCTAGAGTATGTTTCCACTTGTGCTGAGATGTAGAAGATGTAGATGAAAGTGCCATTGCAGTATTTATGTAGAATAAAATACAATTGCAGTATATGCTAGCAACAGGTTGCAGTATATATGTAGAACAATAACCCTTCCAGAATGTCATCAAATAACTACCATTTCTGTCTTCATGATTTTTGCCATTCAATAGTTGCATATGGGGAATTCAAAAAGCACGGTTGGCGAACATCAACCTGAAGATGACGTAACTACAGGTATGATGCACTCTACCATGTTTTCGTTTAGTTGCGAGACCTGAATATATGACAGTATGCATAATGTCTTCCAGGTCTTACACGCGGGAGAAGTGATGCAGAACACAATGCGAGCATCATACCCGTAGCTGAAATTGTTGATAACGTCTACTCGACGGAATCAGGTATAATACTGTCCGGAGATTGGTTATAAATGTTGCTTCACGTCCATTTCTGAAAGTGGCAGAATGCATTATGTGTTGCAGTCCTTACGGGCGGGATAAATGTTGGAGACTACAATGCAAACTTCATACCCTTACATGCAGGTATAAGACTGTGTCAAGATTGCTGCTAATGTTTCGTGCATACCGTATATTTTGTTGATTGCTAAGATGTAGGGCAGGAACCTTCAAACGACGGGATTCCGTCGTATTCTGAGAATAATAAGGATGGTACGACTAAGCTACGAGATGATACTCAAGGTATTCACAGGCATGCTTATACAGCTTCCAAATCGACATCTCCCAGATGAGCTTAATGGGCTTTGTGGTTTTTACGCTTAACGTAATGCAGATGACAAAACTTCCGAGCAGCATGCAACAGTAGCTGTATTTAATGAAGAAAAAAATGTTGGCGAAACAAGGGAGCAGTTCAACGCACAGAGGCGTGAATCTTATCGGAAGAAAAAAGAGGAGGATATGGTCAGGTTACAAGAGTATAATCAGCCATCCCTTTCAAAGACTGGTAAGTATTTAAGCGTGATTTTGTTGAGTACTCTTGGTTTTTTCTGAATACTTAAATTAATCGTTATAGTAACCTGACTTCATAGATGTTCCCCGTGTTGGTTTCATAGATGTTGTATCAACATCGATACTTTTTTTGTTCTCTAACTCTCATACCTATTGTAAAAATGGTAGATCATAGGGATCTTATCAACGCGTGGAGGCGGGCATCTTATCGCACTAAGAAGTCAGATGGTTTTATAAACCATCTAGACGATGGGCCGATTGTTCACCGCCGTACTCTATGTGATATCACAAATGTTCAACAACCTTCATATGTGATCCCTGGTACTTATTTGGTAGATTTACAATGTCGTTAATTATATGTGCGTATTTGACAATCATACTATTTGTGATTATGTTTAACTTCTCTTTGCTTTCTGAACGCCCGTGGTGGATAACTATAGGAACTAATGTTGGGGCAGCTAATCAAACCCACGCGAGATGATAAGCACAGGAAAGTTGATCTTCGTCCCCTTTGTAATTCAAGTAAGATTATTTTATGTTACATCCTAGCATTCATGGTTCAGCCATTTTAATAAATACTAACCAAGCATGTTATATCAGATGACCCAGCTAGCTCGGTTGATACATCAATCTCGCATAATGAATCAACATATCCTCCTAAAGCTACGTGAGCGTCTGATGTAATTGCAGATAAAAATATAAAAGGTAAAATGATTGTGCTTTTTCCATACTCGTTTGCTGTCATGTTGTTTTTACCTTTCGCTTTTGAGAGAAACCCAAGGAAGACATCAGTAGATAACTTGAATGATAACACAGAAAATACGCAAGTAACAGAAGAAGAACGCAAACGAGACCGTAAAAAAGCTTTGAGGAGAGCTGCATATCGGCAGAGAAAAGATCGGAATCTCCAAGATGAACATGCACAGGCCCTTATTTTATCTGGTAACCTCTAAAGGTTTTGACCATTATATTCAGTACCCGACTTCATGTCTTAATGATTAAGTTTTCCACATGTTTTCATCAATTTGTTTAACCAGCCAACCCAACTAGCTCCAACTATACATCATTCTCGTTTGATGCGACGGCATTTCATGCTACAACTACTGTCACATCTGGTCTCATTAATGACATGGAGGTACAAGGTAATCGATTTGTGCGTACTCCATCATCAATTGCTATCATTGTTATGTTTTATTGTCTAATGTCCTGATCGATATCAGATGTGGTCTTGAATAACACCCAAGAAACAAAGCAAAAAACCGACGAAGAACTCAAGAGAGATCGTAGAAACGCCCTGCGGAGAGCTGCTTATAGGAGGAAAAAGGATAAGCTTATCCATGATGAAAACATACGTCCACTTTTGTTATCAGGTAAAACATGATCTATATTTTCACCATGACTTACATATCTTGTTTTGCTGCTCATAGCTAAATATTCTTATAGCCACCATCATGCTCGATGCGTACAGTTTAATGCTGCATATTAATGCACCATCATGGTTTTTTTCCTATAGACGTCTTAAATAATATTGGTTCTAACTATGTTTTAAAATCATTACGAAACCAGCCAACCCTAATAGCTCCAGCTATATAGAATTCGAGGGTGACGCAGCAACATTTCCCCATTCAACATTAGACGCGTCTGTTGTCACTCATGACAATGATCTAGCTAGGATGCAACGTGATAATGAGCAGAAAAGAAATTTAACAAACGCGCAAAGGGAGCAAATAAACGCACAGAGGCGTGCAGATTATCAGCGAAATAAGGACAAGGTATCTGTTGATGTCAGAGAAACAGTGAATGAAAAAGTACGAGAGAAGCGAATGCAACATCGCAAAAGCATGTCAGTGATTGAGAAGGGGGAGTCAAGTGCTCAGAGGAAGGCCAATTATGCCAGAAGAAAAAACACCCCATGCAACGAATCCATCGCGCTCCCACGTCCAGACCTAGCAAACTCAACCTCTGAATGTCCCACTTTAATCTGCCGCGCATCATCCGTCTCTCGGGTCGCCGAAGATGATTCATCTGATGGCGACCCTCCGACGAACAAGATGAATTACATTGTTGGTATCGAAGGTATGAAATTGCTAATGTCACTTTCTTCTGCTCATTATCAGCAACCATCTTCTAACATGATGTTATCTACTGTGACATTCGCAACGACGAATGTCCAGAGGACATCGAATTTTTACAAAGCGGCATCGTGGGCGATGAGCCGACAGCAGCCGAATTGATGGATGAGGAGTACTACATGTTTCGCAACGAAGATATGGTCAGATATGAAGTAGGACGGCGTGCATCTATATTGTAGTTAATTTTTTTGTAATTTTTGTTTTGAACGTTATGTTTCAACAAATGCTCGTAGGGTCCGATCATGACAACATGGATGATGACGAGGAAGGGAGCATGTCGTCTGCTATACCTAGCGAGGTTGATCCATTAGAATTTGTTTACACAAACATCCCCGACACCACTCACATCCTGAAGCTCGACGCAAACTGCAAACACTGCAAGGCCAAAAAGTTTGTCTCTGAGACCGACGGGTTCTGCTGTCACAATGGCCAGATCGAACTTAAACAACCGGAGCCAATCCCAGAGCTGATGAGGCTATGGTCAAGCATGGATGCAGATTCTAGACATTTTCGGGAGAACATACGGTTCTTCAACGGGCATTTCGCCTTCACAACCCTTGGCGTCAGCCTTGATGAGAACTACACAAACATGAAGTCTGGGGTGTACACATTCCGTGCGCACGGCTCCATCTGCCACAATGTGCATTCGTTCGGGCCTAGCTCCCGTCCAGAACATCTGCAGTTGTACTTCTATGATGACGACCCAACCATAACTCATCGTAAGGTGGCCACCAAGCAATTAGACCAGGATGTCGTGAAGAAGTTAGTAGACATACTCAAAGAAAACCCGTACTCCCAGCAATTTAGGAGTTTGGGTGCACACAAGGACAACCTCGATGATTATAGGATAGACCTAAACACCGATAAGAGGCTTGACCAAAGAAGATATAATAGACCGTTGTCATCTGAGGTCGCTGCAATTTGGGTTGAGGGCAACGACCTAGCAAAAAGGTTTGACCGGAGGATAACACTTTGTGGTAACAACAACGAAAGGCATAGTATACGTGTGACCTCCGGAGCATATGACCCGTTGTCTTATCCCCTATTCTATCCAAGGGGGGAGCTAGGTTGGCATCCAAAGCTACTTAAACGTAATGTAACGGAGGAGGTTGTACTACATTCTCAACTGGTCCATGATGATGATGAGGATGCAGGTATGCCGTCTGCGTCCCATTTTGCTACAAATAATATCTTATTTCTCGAATATATCCTCATTTTGATGGTACTCAATCATGTGCAGAGGGCAACAGCAGGTTGTGCGTCTCTATCAGAGACTACTACTGTTACATGCTGCAGACACGGCCTGGAATCTTCAATCCCATACTCTGTGGAGCACGCCTCTTGCAGCAATGGGCGGTCAACATGTACGTCAAGATTGAAAGTTGTCGGTTGAGGTGGTACAGGAAAAACCAGACGCAGATTCGTGCCGACTTGTATAAAGGAGTTGTTGATGCAATCACATCGGGGGAGACGCGAGCAAGCGCTGTTGGGGTAAGAATAGTGCTCCCTGGAACATACCCTGGTGGCGACCGCGACATGAAGAAGAGGCATATGGATGCCATGGCAATTGTCCATACATACGGGAAGCCTGACATCTTCTTGACCATGACTTGCAATCCTAAATGGGAGGAGATAACGAATGAGTTGCTGCCTGGTCAGACGGCGCAAGACCGACCTGATATTGTGGCTCGCGTGTTCTACGGCAAGCTAGAGGCTATGAAGGACATGTTGTTCAAGAAGCATATCCTGGGTGTTGTTGTCGCATATGTATACGTAGTCGAGTTCCAAAAAAGGGGCCTCCCCCACGCACATTTTTTTGTTGATTTTGGACTCTAAATATAAGCTTATCGTCCCGGAGCAGTATGACCGACTCATTTCCGCAGAGCTCCCAGACAAGCATAAGTATCCGGAATTGTATGCTATGGTGGTAAAACATATGATGCACGGACCATGCGGTGCTCTCAACCCGAAGAATGTTTGCATGCAAGAAAACAGATGCAAGTGCAGATACCCACGGCCGTTCAATGAAAACACATCACAGGGGAAGGACTCGTACCCAATTTATCGGCGTAGAGACGATGGAAGGCGTGCTAAGGTCCGAGGGAAGATGTTGGACAACAGATGGGTTGTGCCTTATAACCCATACCTGCTGCGGATGTTCAATTGCCACATCAACGTTGAGGTCTGCTCCAGCATAAAGGCCGTCAAATATCTTTACAAGTACATTTACAAGGGCCATGATAAGGCTTCTTTCAACATCGACCATCCCGACGCCGGTGGTAACATTGATGAGATCAAGAGATACGTTGATGCAAGGTGGATCGCCCCTCCGGAGGCTATGTGGAGGATATTTGGCTTTCCACTTTGCGCCAATTACCCACCTGTCTTGCAGTTGCCTCTTCATCTCCCGAATATGCACAGGGTCGCATTCAATGCGCAGGCTGACTTGAAGAATGTTGTCGCCTCCGAAAATAATTCAAAATCCATGTTAACGGAGTATTTCAAGGCTAACCAGGAACACCCTCGGGCTAGGCATATATTGTACAAGGATTTTCCCGGAAGCTTCACGTGGCAGAAGAAAAAGAAGTTTTGGAAGCCGCGGGTCGAGCGTTTTCAAATAGGTCGCATCGTGTCTGCCAATCCTGCCGAGGGTGACCGATACTACCTGCGTGTGTTGCTAAACCATGTTACGGGCAAAACATCCTTCGACGACTTGCTCACCGTGGACGGCGTTCTATGTGGGAGCTTTAGAGAAGCTGCTGAAAGGTTGGGACTCATCGAGGCAGACAACACGCTCGACAACTGTCTTACTGAGGCTGAGCAGTGGGCGATGCCATGTTCTCTTAGGAGGCTCTTCGCAACCATCTTGGTGCACTGCGAGCCAAGCGACGTGCGTGGTTTATGGGATAGGCACCTCGATCCTATGTCAGATGACTATCGTCGATCACGCACGTCCCCTATCGAGGTGGAGCAGATGGTGTTGCTTGACATTAGGGGTATGTTGCAGTCCATGGGTAAAGACATTGTTGATTTCGCTCTTCCAAGCATAGATGATGCGTTTGACCCAACCGAGGGTGAGGCAAGAGAGGTCATCGAGGAATCAACTGTTGAGTTTGACGTGGATGATACTAAATTGGCATCTTCCCTGAACTTGGAGCAGAGGGCCGCATATGAAGAGATACTAGCGGCTGTTGAACGCGGTGATGGGGGTGTATTCTTTGTTGATGGCCCTGGAGGTACAGGGAAGACCTTTCTATACAGGGTGATGCTTGCCAAGGTGAGGAGCGATGGCAATATTGGTATCGCTACCGCGACGTCGGGCGTCGCCGCTTCTATCATGCCTGGCGGCAGGACTGCCCACTCGAGGTTCAAGATCCCATTGAGTTGCGATGATGGAGCCTCGTGCAGCTTCACGAAGCAGAGTGGGACCGCCAAGCTGCTTAGGATGGCCTCATTGATAATATGGGATGAGGCCAGCATGACGAAACGACAAGCGGTCGAGGCATTGGACAATAGCATGCGCGACATCATGGGAATACGCGACCGACCCTTTGGAGGAAAGACTGTTGTTTTTGGCGGGGACTTTAGGCAGGTGCTTCCGGTCGTCAGAAGGGGGTCGCGGGGCCAGATAATTGATGCAACCCTACGAAGTTCTCATCTATGGAAGGGTATGCGGCAGCTTCGGCTCATCACCAACATGAGGGCTCATAATGACACGTGGTTTGCAAATTACTTGCTAAGGGTCGGCAATGGCACTGAGGAAGTCGACGATCAAGGCAACATACTACTCCCTGAAGACATTTGTCTGCCGTCTACAGGCGAGGTTGACGACCTGGAGAAGCTTATTCACCACGTGTTTCCGAGTCTAGATGACAACATGTCTGATTCAAATTACATGACATCCCGAGCAATCCTTTCCATGACAAACGACAATGTCGACAAGATAAACATCCGCATGATAGAGCGTTTTCAGGGAGATGAAGTAATATACCATAGCTTTGACAGTGCGGAGGACGACCCATATGGCTACTACGCTCAGGAGTTTCTGAATGGATTGACTCCTAACGGTCTTCCTCCGCATGCACTCAAGCTAAAGCTGAACTGCCCTGTCATACTTCTAAGGAACATTGATCCAGCAAATGGATTGTGTAACGGCACTAGGCTTGTTGTTAGAGGTTTTGAGAGGAACACCATTGATGCAGAAATCGTGATTGGACAACACGCTGGCAGGAGGGTCTTCCTTCCTCGAATACCTCTCTGCCCATCTGAAAACGACATGTTTCCGTTCAAGTTTAAGAGGAAGCAATTTCCTATAAGGCTTAGCTTTGCTATGACCATTAACAAGGCTCAAGGGCAGACAGTCCCGATTGTTGGTGTCTACCTACCCAATCCCGTGTTCTCTCATGGTCAACTCTATGTTGCTTTGTCTCGAGCCACCGCAAAGAGAAACATAAAGATACTCATTCAGAAGGAGAAGCCGAAGGAGAAGTCCAACAAGCAAAAGGACAATCCAAAGAAGCGAAAAACACCGACCGTGTCATTACTAACCTCGATGAAGAACATCGTCTACAAGGAAGTCCTTACAGGCTGAAGTCCGGTCTTAATAGACCGGCAGGTTATGTAATGACACAACATTTACTCTTGTGATGGTCAAGATTTATTGTAATTCGTTTTTTTACATATATCTTTTTTATTTGGTATTTTGATAGTTGGAGGTATACTCCATTTAGTTGAGCTACTAACTGCATTTCAATAATCAGCCGTCATGTTGGCACCATCATCGTTGTTATATCTTTTCTACTATCACAATGTTTCTGGGAGTGTACATGTCACCCACCGTAGTATTTCATGTGTAATATGTGATTCAGATATAATGATTGGCCTGAAAAATACCTGGAACATGCAATGAAACTTTTGTGTTACGGCAAGTGATCATATCCATTGTTATTATTTTGATATTTTGATAATATGGTTGAATGTAAATTTATTGGCGTCCTTATTATCCCTGTATTATTCTGATAGGTCAGAAGTATAGGATTATGATTGGTCTGAATTATAAGACCAACACACGCAGAAGGGAAGTTTGTGTAGCTTTTCAAGATATATTTTGCATATGTACATCTAATAAATAATAAAATGGTAGCATGCGTACTTGCAAATATGTTCAAATGCCCGTGCGACTCTGGAGAATGTGACAATGCACGTGTCTGATCGCTAAAGTGTGCAATCTTTGGAAAAAAGATTGATTACTTGTACTTTCACGCGTCTGAACTAATTATTTATCAGTTCAGTTCAAGTTTCATTTTTATTTTTTGCATTGGTTCATGTACCTTCATGAGTTTACTGCGGATCTGAAAGAGTTCTAACCTATAAAATTGTACAAGGCTGCATTAATCTAGGACCTGGCGAGGATTGGTTCAGAGAGCAAGCATCGTTCTGCAGTATCTTAAGGACGCTGGTTGGGCTGAGGGTGGTCGACTTATAGGTTGCACCCAGCCAAGACGATTGGCTGTGCAGGTATCAACTGTTTAAATGTTCATCAAAATGTGTATCCTTCTCTAGATGCCATATAATACTAGGTTTCTCTTTTTACCTTCTGATCAGAGCATGCACCAGATTATTCTTTTGGGTACGTCCCTAGCAACTAGCATGGCGAGTAAGGATCTTAGCTAATTATCTAGAGCAAGCTTCTGTATTACTTATGGATATTCTGGTGCAACATGAATCAAACCCGGGCAACATGAATCTAAGAAATAAATTATTAGAGATAGATAACTCCTAAAAGATAAGCTTGGAGGATTTTCGCAGAGCTCCCAGCCACGAAGATTTATCCAGCTTCCCCTTTGTGACCTAGCCGTTTGTGACAGGGTTGCCATGTGGTAGTGGCCATAGTGCCCAAAAGTGTGTCTGTAACAGGAGACTTCATCCTGCAAAATTATTCATGTGCTCCGGCAGTGATTTCTGACATCCTATACGGAGCAGTCAGCTGATAGAACCATATCTGTACTAATTAGAAGATGGTAGCTGAACATTTTGTTTACTGCATTGGTATTACTAATTTCCATATGTTTGAATTTTTTTACAAGGTAGGGGTTGCGTTCTATTTTACATTTGTTGTCAATGTATTTTTTATGTAATACTATGTCACTACTATATAACACTGATTTTTAGCGTAGATATCCATGAAGCCAGCCTCATGACACTTGACGAAACACGTGCGTACGTCAATGGTGTTGTTCAAGCTAGGAACAATGGAGGCTAGAAGTATCTGTGTACACAAGTGCACAATTTGTCTTAGATATAAAAATGTATGAACGCTTTGCATGCAACATTTTGTTGCCAATTGTCACATTATGAAGTGTTCGCTTATGTCTTGGAGGTTTAATAATATGTGATATTCAATAAAAAAAATCTATTTAACAGTGTCGTCATATTTCGGAGCCATATACTGTGAAGTTCAGAACTATATATTTGACTAATATATATTTGATGACCAAACTGTCAATAATGGACTTCAAATGGTAACCTGTCTACTCTCATTTGAGCTACACATATGAATCTCTTTCAGTGTAGGTTCAAATTTTTTAATATACAGTGCAGCGCAAAAAGGAAAATACGTTTACCTTGACAGATGCTATCGCATGCTATCATGCATTATGACATTCCAAAGATAATATAATTAATTTTGTACATGGAATCAAGGATTGCCGTATGCCCGTGCGTTGTGTTTCTTTCTACACACGGAAACAATAGTTCTTCAAGTGGCGCGGGCTTTTTGATCGTGGTGAGGAGGACAAAAACAGAAAAAGAAAAAACGTTGTGTTTCTTTATATTTCTCGGACGCCCGTGTTTGACGTATATTTGGGAAATAAATTAATTGTTTCTTTCTATATATCTGGAGGCAAAGTTTGGAAAGGAGACATAAATTAGGAAATATATAATCCGGCGTTGATACATTTGCCGGGTGGAGCATGCAACCAAAATAATTTTATTCCATGTTTTCCTATAGTTTTTGTTATGGAATATTGTAACTACGGAAGGATATGGGCCACCTTCCGAGTACATGCCCACGATTCCTCCCGGCCAGGATATGTCAATTAGAACTATAATTATCCTTAAAGTCATTTCCTTCCAAAACGTTATAGTGTCCAATCTCCCGGTCCAGCCTACCATACGTTCAATGGGTTTCCCAGTGTGGCCATTAATATTCCCTTAATCGGATTTGTTTATAAGGAAAGTTAAATTATGCTTCTTCCGATCGGGAAAGGGAGACATATATAATAGATATATAATCCGGCGTATATTTATTTGCCCAGTGGAGTATGGAAGAAAAACATATGCTTGTCCTTTTATTAGCAAGGATTTGTAATGAAACATGCACGGATGGAATGATAAGGGGCACCTTCCAATCCATACAACATGCTAATGCGTCACCGACCTGGTGCCGGACGATTCCCCTCCGACACTCATATATATGGTCCGGCTGTGAGTCCACCGTTGTCCACTGCCCCCTCGCTCGCTCGTCCTGGTGCTAAGACGACTTTCTGCCCGTGCCAATGGCTGCAATGCCGATTTTTGATGGAGTGAACGACGCAGTCGAGTACATATACAACTACGTCATGCTTTCCTCAGTCGAGGAGCAGTTAGAGTTTGTTCTGGCAGCCCTAAACTCTATCTATAATTTATTTGCAATTGTTAGCTGCAGATCAGTACCATTATATTATGCATTATCGGCTTCTTATTTTAAACCCGAGTAAAAATCTGTTCTTTCACCTAATCCACGTCGATGGGTTGGTCACGTTCATGAGTTGTTGCATGCATGCACTGGTTAGGATCATGCGATCCTTTCTAAGTCCATAAGGTTCTTAAGATCTAACGTAGTGGTTGCAAAAATCTGGTCATGCGCTAATATTATCCTTTTACATTACGCCATGTTAGTACCATCCACAGCACGTTATTTTAAACTACAAATTTTCTATGAACTGTAGTATATTGCAACGGGTCCTGGTGCATGATACATGTACCATCTATAGATTTTAT
The DNA here is from genome assembly GCF_002575655.3 of Aegilops tauschii subsp. strangulata. Classification (NCBI taxonomy): domain Eukaryota; kingdom Viridiplantae; phylum Streptophyta; class Magnoliopsida; order Poales; family Poaceae; genus Aegilops; species Aegilops tauschii. The sequence goes on from NC_053038.3 coordinate 207,582,587, forward strand.
CATAACTGTAATAGGAACAAGTTGCAACCGAACATATCATAATAGATTTGGTTATCTTACGAAATAGTACTTATGTCCTCAAATGACACTACAACTCCAATTTTTAGGTACATACATTTCAGACCTTTCTAAAGTTTTGAAAAAATATACTATTGTTTGCCCACACATTGAAGTACAATATTTTTATGATACCCTGATTTTATCATGCCGGTTTGTTTGCAGCACAATATGGATAAGGAGCCCTCGTCCATTCGTGATCGAGTTAAGTCTACGGACTATCCAAGACACCATGCGAGGTGATACATGGGTCAATCCGAGCTGCTTCGATCTTGCAGTGCGTAAGAACGCAGGAACAGACTTTGTTGGCTCCACGCATATGTTTGATTTGCAATTCCATGGCCTAGCACGGGTGCTGAGTCAGACTGGCTTATGCCAAGCTGAACGCACCAACTTGTTGATTAACAATGTCATTGTACGGCCTTTGCCGAAATACAACGTGCTCATGACCCCGTCCATTGTAAGGATTTTCCTTCTTAAAAGTTGGTGTGTATACTATCTGTTCACCATTAACTTTGTATACCTATTGCAGTACCTATTGCCGTTGTATTTGGTGGATTCCTCCTACGGCCTCCTTGCAGTTAATATTGAAAATAGGAGGACTCTCCTGATTGATCATTCTAACGAGTCATTCCTAGGCTCAGAGGACTTTCATGACAAGGAACTTAAGAAGGAAGCCCTGATAGTTCTGAAAGAATTTGGCAGTGTATTGCAACAGGAGAGGCCTGGTTTGAATCCCCAACTCGTGGATTGGCCACAAGATCATACCTATATTACAGCCCCGCGGTAATAGTTTTAATTGGTCATGCACAATACAGCCTCACTGGTATAGGTTCTAACATATGGAGTTTTTTTGTCACAGCCTGGACTCTGGATTCAAACTCCTACAGGAGATGGCTCACCAAGATGATACTCTCGGGCATAACATTTCCAGGACTTCGGTAGGTGCATATATAACAAGTTTCTCTCTTCCATATCATTGTTGAATATAAATTTATGTTCTTCCACTCACATAGGTTTGTTGTGCAATTCATTCTTCAACAATTTATTCCCTACATATATATATATATATATAACAATTCATTTTTTTTATGTTTTCTAGGATTCAATACAGCTCAGAAAGAACTTGCTGGTCCAGATGCTGACGATCAAAGGCAATGAAGCAGCTGGAAACATCCCAGCTGAAATTACAGCGGCCTTGAGGTTTTTGGACGAATGACTATGGACTGATGCATATTGAAATGTCGCAGATATAATAAGCCAATAGAGCTTTGTTAGGGATCAAATATCAGATTTATCCTTTTGGCAATATGAATAATGTATTGGATTATATATATGTAGGGAATAAATGCTTCGATGGCACCCTCTAGCTTCGTATTCGCTTCAACGTTGTCTGCTTGTTTTGGTTCTATCTATATAATTTGGCTTGTATGTATATTTTGTACTATAATACCTGTGCGGTCAGGAGCAGGTTTGTTGCTCCCGGTGAACCGGAGGCATTTTGAAGGTAATAATCTTTTTGAATGCCCGTGCTGATCAGATGATCAGATGACATTTTCTGAAATATTTTTAAAGTTTAAAGAGTGATTGATGGTGGCATCCACTAGCTATGTTGGTTGTATATCTATCTTTCCTTCTATCTAAATTTTATGGTTGTAGACCAGACAGTTTGGACCAGGTTTGCTCCAGGTGAACCTAAGTACTTTTGTGTTGGACCATGGCAGGTTCACAACATACTCAAAGTCCGGCAGGTGATGTTTTCAGAAATTCCGTGCCTCGCATCATATACTACCTCGTATAGTATAACTCCATCCTATACGAGGTTTTCTTCATCGGAAATAATCAGCTAGAGAATAGTCAACAAACATATGACGGTCATACAGGCACCATATACTACCTCGTATAGTATAACTCCATCCATACACGCACTGTTATAATACGAGGTTTTCTTCGTCCGAAATAATCACATTCCAGCTAGAGAATAGTCAATAAACATATGACGGTCATACGGCACGTACCTTGCATATATTCTTAAATTTTGAAGTTGTCCTTGATCTTGCTCTCTCGCCGTTGCCTTTAATTCCAGCTAGCGAATAAACGCTGATTATCTTTTATGTGCTCCTGAATAGAGTAACAAAAATGAGAAGGAATAGTTTTTCTTATTGATCAGTACCTACAGTAAACAAGTAAAACCACGGTAACAGTAGATATGTTAGTGTGCAGGCTGTGAATTTTAATGAGTTGCATACAAATCAATGATAACTTCATAATTTAATGAGTTACATACACCGCGGGTGCCTTGGTGTAAAATACGTCCTCAAACCCGTTGCAAGTTGTGAGCAAGTTAGCTAAATTCCTCAGCGTGCCACTGACTGAAGAGGAGGATAGAGCTCTGGTGTTGCTAAAGAGGTGGTGAGACTCTCCAGTTTTGAGACACTTACCAGCCTATAAGTTAACCAGGTTGGGGCCGTTAGCCACGGAAACAAAGTTTAATTTGGTAATTCCTGGTTTATAGGAAATCAGGAGTAGGGGACTGGGTGAACCACATGAGCCGCGAGATGGGCGAGAAGTTAGACTGCATCAGCCAACAGAAGCTTCAGTGGTTTGGGCTTGTGCTTCAAGTCAATTTTGTTATCTGTTCTGCTATCAATATCCATAAGCACATTACAGAATGTTCCCTACTTATATCTTACTCAGTCTACTGTATAATGTTGTCAAAAATCTGATCCCAGTGTTGTGCAACAAGATTACGAGTGTGTGCATTTTATCTGATACCTGTGTCAACTGTACACCATAAGCAAGCTGGCATTTGAAAACTACGGTCTTTTGTAAAGAAAACAAATTAAGTAACCATTTGATCTCAACACATTTTGCCCGTACACTTTTGCAGGATCTTCAGCAAGTAGGGGTGATGAAAATTAGATAAAAAATGTTTTGTTTAGGTTTGGCCCCCTCAGACTTGTCCATCAACATTCTAAAACCATCAACCCTGGGGGTCTTATCTGAGGTTAAGTGGTTTCAAAGATGACAGTGGCCTTGTATTTGACTCAGGCCGGGCTAAGTGGTTTCAAAGGGAACCTGGTGGGCTGGTTGCTGTTGTACTCACAATATCACAGACCCCCACACATATATAATCCCAGGCTTGCATATCCGGTGCAGTGATTGTTCGACATAAACTTGCGAGTACAGGAACCTACTACTACTAAGCTACTATACTAATCAAGTCACATTTTGTTCAATTTGCTACCATGTAGTTGTGTAGAGGATGTACCTGGCTGGGCAAAGTCGCTCGAGTCTGCTCTGTCTCACCATCAAAAATCACCACCGTGGCCGTGTCTTGGCCGTCGGGGATACGTCTTCGCCCTGGCCCTTCCTGTGAGGCCGGGTCACGGCTCCTCGATACATCAGTGAGGAGGATATCAGGTCATGGAAGCAAAAAGGAAGAATTTTCTTCAAGTTGCTACCATGTAGAGGATGTACCTAGCTGGGCAAATTCGCAGGAGTCTGCTCTGTCACAGATGGGCTGCAGCAGTTCCACGCCCCCTTGTGACCTACGGCCGCTCGTACTCAGTCGATGTCGACCTTGCAAAAGATCGATGATGCATTAGGTGCATTTGTGTTTTGATTGTGCAAACAACAAAATCCGAAGGCTGTTAATTGCCATCTTTCAGAAACAAAACATTTAAGATTGTTTGTTTGTTAATTTAACTTGATTTATAGTACATGTTGAACTAATTAAATACACATAAAATATATAGAAAGTTCATGTTTACCTCTTCAAATTGAACAATATTAAAAAAAGAATAAATATTTAAATAGACAAATAAGATATTTCGTTTTTATATGGGAAGATTTTAGAAGAACAAACAAGTAACTTAGTGGCATGCAATCAATGATAAGTTGTTTATTTAATTAATACAACAATTTAATTATTTAGTAAGTTCTGATTTCTGACATATTTTCTAATTTATTAAGAGGTGTGCGTTTCATGAAAAAAGGAAAGATATCTGCACCATACATAAGTACATATCTGAAAAAGGAAAGATATCTGCACCATACATAAGAATATATCTGAAAAAGGAAAGATATCTGCTACCCAACCTTCCCCTGCATGGCCTACCTATATATGTTAACCTCATGTGCCATCCCTCATCCCCTCCTTACTCTCCCTTCCCCCATCACAGATATCAAAGGATCAAAATACCCAGACTTGGAGGACAAATTCCCGAGGAGTATCTTCTGTAAGCAAGGGGCATCAAGAAGGCGAGTTCCTCTAGGTATGCAAATTTCTAGATCTTCCTCTTCTGTAAAAGGGTAACAGTTATTATATTAGGATCATGTTTGGTCAGGCATACCATCAAATTCCGAAAAAAACACCAGTGGATATAGTGCCATCTTATAAAAATATCATAGCCAATACAATTGACTGTAGATCTAATCAAGCAGTCCTATTAGGTGGGCTGCAACTGAATACAAACAGTTCTTTCAGATATTATAGGCTAATAGTCTATTCTGGACATCGCACGTGTGTCATACACCTAACTTTTGAAGTCATGACCATAGTTGACTGCCTAACTTTTTAATGAAATCTCATATATATATTCGAGCCAGAAAAACAAACAAATAACTTATTAAGTGTTTCAACATGCCAGAAAACAAACAAATATAATAAGACTGCTTGAAGATATATATCATCAGAGTCATAATATTAAGTCATTACATGTAATAGAAATTGCTTGAGGACAAAATGCTTCGATGGAATAGTCTAAAATTATTCACAATGGATATGTAATACTCTAATACCAACTATATCCCAACCGAATGAATCTACATTATCACGATAGAGCACGTAATACAATGAATATAACAAATTGAGGACAATGTCAAAGCACAGCATCTGGACAAGCAAGCAATAAAAGCAAAGTTGGGCAGGAAGATCTGTTGCTGTATGATGCAGTACGTAGAAGGTTGCATAGTTAAATTAAAATAAACTACCACTGGTTTTGAATAGAAAAACTGTACAGAAGTCAAGGGGAGTGATTGTATATGACATAAATAAAAGAATATATAAGGAATACAGATTCAGGCATAAGTTCCAGGTAAGCATGGTACAAAGTACAGAAAACAAGATAATATGCTGCTCATAAAATTATATACAATTTACCTGCTTTCCAATTCTTTGTGAATGTTCTCTTTCTCTTGAAGTACTTTTTGAACTCTTTGTACAGCAGCTCTAGCATTTTCAATCTCCATGCGTGCATTAGTTCGTTCTTCCTCAACAATTCTCCTAGCATCTTCAGAAGCCTGTGAACGATATAGAAAGAGTGATTTGTGAAAATGAAAAAATGGGAATATACCAAGATTAAGCATACTTGATATGGATAAATGATGTTTATAAAAAAATACTAAAACGACGCGCCAATCCAAGAGGAATTGGAACATGCTTTACTCACAAATCATTGCCAGCATGTTATTTTCTTAACCATGGTAAGAAAATCAGGCAGAACTCCTAAAAATTTCCTGTTCAACAAACCATCGGCAGGCCCCTGAAAATTTGTTGTGCATTTGCAAGGAAAGAACACCATTTCAAATTTGTAGTACTGTTTGATAGTCTGTTTCAGAAGTCCCAACAAAGGCAAAACTTCAGCTTGGCTTGCTTAATCATGGCAGATAATTTACATTTAAAAACGACGGAACTAAGTTTTCCTCCAAAGCCAGTAGCAAGCAGGGAAAATACACATGACATTTGATAGTACATTGTAAACAGAGAACACAGAATGGATCATGGTACTAAAATGTGCTTACAAAGGTCCATAGAATAAAGATACTTCCAAAGTACGAGGATCAACTCACCAGTTTGAGTGAACTCGCTATTCTCGTGACCTCGGTTTTCTGCTGAAGCAACTCATTTTCTCTTTTGGACAGCTGAACTGCTAAAATATCCACCTATAGAAAGTGTCAAACTATTAAAGTGCTCACAAACAAAGGGATGATTTAGGCATATATATTTAGCTGGAGACTTCTTTTAAGAAACCATATTAGTTAGTTTAGAACACTTGCAGCGTCATTAAAGATACTCTAAAAACACACTGAGGAACAATAATCCTTCACGTGGTTGTAAATATGGTTCAAAAGAAGAAAAACCAACCATAGATACTGATTCCTCAAATTCATCCTTATATTTGCCAGCTACTTGTCCTCTCAGTGACTCCAATACACTCTTTAGATCTTCAGAAGGATGTCTCGCTCCAATAAAGCCACTTGTTTACATTTAACCTGAGAGTTAAAGCCAATGCAATAACTTAAGGTCTGTAATAACTGGACCAATTGCTAAATGAGTGTTCAGGAATCAGGAAGACCCATACCTCATTAGATAATAATGTGGCAGTACTGAGGCCCTTCTCAAATTTCATTGCGAGCTCGCGGACTGAAAGACGCTGACGCCGATCAAGCAGATCTGCTGTCTCTTTGGCAACAGACTCCTTAAGTCATGGCGTTTCTGGCTCATCAGCAAATTTGATGACTATCCCATTCGTACCATTCTTGTAGGTAGGGAATTTATTTCTGATGACATTTACTAGGCGCAACGGCCCAGACCAGTTGTTCTGACCTTGTGTCTTCCGCCGAAAATCAAGAGTTGATGCCCGAGTCATCGATAAGTAATTCTCACCCCTAATTCCAAAAAAAAGCGTCAGTATCTCAAAAGATCACTGGTGGACACAATGAATAAATCATTGGTGAAAATGGTTCATACATCACCGTTTTCTGTTTTAATGACCCATCGACAAACATAAAAGATGGAAAAGGGGAACCCAAAAAATATCACCGAAATAAAAATTGTCAAACTGCAGCATGGAAGCTGATGAAAAGGCAGAAGCAAGTGGAAGAGTTCTCCCCTCCAAAAGAAGGAGAACAAAAGCCATACGAGTTCATCAAGCCTTCGGCATGTGCTACTACCAACCCTCAAGTGTTGCAGTTATAATCATCGCAAGATCGTACAGAATCACCCACTAAACTCAGGACTACAGACCTGCATTAGAAGCAACTGGGATCGGGAGAACCAACTAACTTCAACTAACAATCACGATTTGCAAAAGTGGGAACTGAGAGAATTATGTCTCAATTAAGCTTTGCAAATCATCAACAAAATCCCAATTTGATGCTACTTTCATAGAGGAACTAAAGAGAAAGCATGCTTGGTTACTAGCAACAACATTCCATAGAAGATCCACAACAAAGCATACTCTTTGATTCAGATTTGTTGCTCCCATCCTCTTTCCGCACCTCCTTCTTCTCCTTCGGGAAGTCTGAACCATTAAGGGCCGAATCATCAATACAACCACCAACTAAGCAGATGATTTCTCATATTACATTCTTGAAAGGAAAACACACTCTCTAAAGAATAAACGCGACACCCATTTTTGTTCCATTTTATAATATGAATTGCCAGTTTTTATATTCAAATGTCATATCTGGATGTAGTATGGTTAAAAATTTGCATATGCTACCTGATTAGTTAGTGTAGGCATGAGAGTCATGCACTTTGAAAGATCGTGGATGTCGCCTAGAGGGGGGGGGGTGAATAGGCGCTTTAAAATAATTACGGTTTAGGCTTGAACAAATGCGGAATAAACCTAGCGGTTAATTTGACAAGCACAAAACCTACAACAACTAGGCTCACCTATGTGCACCAACAACTTATGCTAAGCAAGATAAACAACTAAGTGATAGCAAGATATATGACAAGAAACAATATGGCTATCACAAAGTAAAGTGCGTAAGTAAAGGGTTCGGTTAAGAGATAACCGAGGCACGTGGAGACGACGATGTATCCCGAAGTTCACACCCTTGCGGATGCTAATCTCCGTTTGGAGCGGTGTGGAGGCACAATGCTCCCCAAGAAGCCACTAGGGCCACCGTAATCTCCTCACGCCCTCGCACAATGCAAGATGCCGTGATTCCACTAAGGGACCCTTGAGGGCGGTCACCGAACCCGTACAAATGGCAACCCTTGGGGGCGGTCACCGAACCCGTACACTTTGGCAACCCTTGGGGGCGGTCACCGGTACCCGTCAAATTGCTCGGGGCGATCTCCACAACCTAATTGGAGACCCCGACGCTTGCCCGGAGCTTTACACCACAATGATTGAGCTCCGAACACCACCAACCGTCTAGGGTGCCCAAGCACCCAAGAGGAACAAGCTCAAGGGCACCAAGCACCCAAGAGTAATAAGCTTCTCAACTTGTAACTTCCACGTATCACCGTGGAGAACTCAAACCGATGCACCAAATGCAATGGCAAGGGCACACGGAGTGCCCAAGTCCTTCTCTCTCAAATCCCACCGAAGCAACTAATGCTAGGGAAGAAAATGAGAGGAAGAACAAGAAGGAGAACACCAAGAACTCCAAGATCTAGATCCAAGGGGTTCCCCTCACATAGAGGAGAAAGTGATTGGTGGAAATGTGGATCTAGATCTCCTCTCTCTTTTCCCTCAAAAACTAGCAAGGATCCATGGAGGGATTGAGAGTTAGCAAGCTCGAAGAAGGTCAACAATGGGGGAAGAACACGAGCTCAAAGGATAAGGTTCATTGGGGAAGAAGACCCCCTTTTATAGAAGGGGAAAAATCCAACCGTTATGTGCTCAGCCCGCACACGAGCGGTACTACCGCTCCACGAGCGGTACTACCGCTCTGGCGGAAGAAGCAGGGAAAAGGAGCAACCAAACATGAACCTTGGGGCGGTAGTACCGCTTATAAGCGGTACTACCGCGCACCCCAGCGGTACTACCGCTGGAGGAGCAGAACACGGGACCAAAAAAACAGTAGCGGTACTACCGCCCGACCGGAGCGGTACTACCGCTTATAGGCGGTACTACCGCCCATCAGGGCGGTACTACCGCTTATAGGTGGAACTGCCGCGCCTTACTGCCGTGCAACTACTGCAAAACTCGACACGAAAAATGCAAGACCCAAAATCGAGGCGGTACCAGCGCGGAACCGTAGCCGTACTACCGCTTATGGCCATAGGCGGTACTACCGCTTTGGACAGCGGTACTACCGCTTGGGGTGATAAGCGGTACTGCCGCTCTGGCCGCGGTACTACCGCTAGGAAACCAAGACTGCCATAACTTCTGCATATGAGCTCCAAATTGAGCAAACTCAAGCTTGTTGGATCGAGAAAGACGAGTAGCATCAAAACAGCGACTGGTTATAGTAAGAAGAGGCAGGGGAGGTATGCCAAAAAATAGAGGAGTGAAACCTCCAACCGAGAAGAACCGGCATAACCTCCAACATCGAAAACATCATAGAAGATGCGAGTGAACCCCGTTTTCGATGAACTCGAGCTTGTCATCAAGATGACCATAAGCTCCAAAACTCACAAAGAGAAGAACCAAACCAGAACCAACAAAGATGATGCAAGGATGCAATGGTTTGAGCTCTCTATGAACGATACGATCAAGCTACTCATCGAGAGCCCCCCTTGATAGTACGGCAATCGATCCTATAACCCGGTCTCCCAACTACCATCATGAGACCGGTAAAATAGAAAACCTATCAAGAGCAAACCTTTGCCTTGCACATGGTCCACTTGAGCTAGATGATGACGATCTTGACTCCCTCAAGTTGGACCACCTTTCTTGGTTGTGTTGGCTCGATGAAGACTAGTTGATTGCTCCCCCGTACTCCACTATGGGTGAGCCACTCTTCCGCACATCTTCACCAGTCCATTGTCACCACAATGGACGACAAGCTTCAAGCATTTGATCTCGTCATGATGCTTCACTTGAACTTGCGCACCGCAACATCTTCACAAGTCCATTGTCGCCACAATGGACGGCAAGCTTCAAGCATTTGATCTCTTCATGATGCTTCACTTGAACTTGCACACCGCAACCTAACCCCACAAAGAACTCTCACGAAGATCATGGGTTAGTACACAAAGCGTAATCGACAATGCTTACCACACCATGGGATCGCTTGATCCCTCTCGGTACATCTTGTGCGCTTTGTGTGTTGATCAACTTGATTCACTCTTGACTTAGTCTTGATCAACCTTGACTCTTTCCAACTCTCTTCATTTGGATGATGTCTTGAAGGTAAACATGAATGATCACACAATCTTCTTCGTCAAGACATGCTTGCAATAAGTTCTACTCTCACATGACCAATCTTTGGATAATTCCTTAATAACACCTTGGTCACCACATAAACTCCTTGAAACCAACACATGAACTTCAAGAAATGCCTATGGACAAATCCTTCAAATATAACTCAAGGCAACCATTAGTCCATAGAGATTGACATCAATTACCAAAACCAAACATGAGGGCACCGCATGTTCTTTCACACTTCTTGTTCCAGTTTAGCTCTTGAGAAGCACATACCACTGAATCCCTCTTCAATAATAACTCCTCCAACTTCCTTTCTTTTATGAAGATAATGTATCATCTTTCAAAAAGATACTGCATCATGTGAACTCTTGGATCCACTCACAACCAGAAGGGGCCGCAATTTAGAGCAGAATAATACTCAGTTAAATCAGATTTTCTAACAAAGCCCTTTAACAGAACAAAATATGGACAGTCTTGAAAAGGAATATTCATGGTGATATCTCAGTGAGGCGATGCACCTAGCGACTAACCGAATTGACGGGGAGGAGCATACGGCAGGGTCAGGGAGAGAGAGATTACCTGGACCTAGACGATCGCGCGGGAGAGGGTGGAGAGGCTCATGTTGGCGATGGCGAGGGAACCAGGAGGATGGAGGGACCCAGCGTCGCCGGTGAGCATGCCGACCTCGAGCGCCTCCTCGAGCACTTCGGGGCCGGATTGGAAGGAACAGGGTAGAGTAGGGCGTGCAAGTCCTGAGCCTCCGCGTCCGCATCCAACGGCGCCTAGCACTGGCGCGAGCATGCCGAGCTCGAGGACCTCCTCGGCCACTTCTGTGATCTGATTCGAAGGGGAGGGGCGGCCTGCTAGGGAGCGGCGACGCTAGTGACGAAGGGGAGGGCAGCCTGACCAGGGAGCGCCGGCGGTGGTGACGAAGGGAAGGGGGTGGCCTGACCAGGGAGCGCTGGTTGTGGTGGAGAGAATGGGGAACGGAGGAGATTGTGAGGCAGTGGTGGGGAACTATCCAGAGAAGAATGTGAGGCGGCAGTGGAGAGGATGACTGACGTTTTTTTTTTGAGAAATCTGACGTTTTTTTCTTAATACTACTACGTAGACTACTGTACTAGGCAGTGACGGGGGAGAGATTGTGATTGATCACGGCGTTGTCCGATCCAAAAAAGAAATGGTCTTCTTTTTATCGGCCGTGTCTCATTCACCTCACATTGTTCTAATAAAATCCATTATTTTTATAGTCATAATCATTTGATGCTTTAAAAGGTTTCCTGTATAAATAATATCTATAAAAGTTGAAAAAAATACTGGTAAAAAACACATTTGATATATCTAAATTTTAGTTGAGGAAATGAGTATGAGTAAATAAATTCAAACACGAGCCAAAAGCTTTGATGTTTTCTTGATTATTAAGAAGATTGTCAGGCCCCGCGCTACTACTAACTAATTGGGAATTAAAATAAATAAATTTCATCCATGGTTGCTGCTGCTGGGCGTCATTACTATTTTTTCAGATATTATATATGATTATATTATGCAGTAGAAAACATCATTTATATTTCATCATATATATTTCATCGTAGATACAAAGTGATGGGTTCCGACATATGCACTGATATAACGATGACAGACCGCACTGAAACACCACGAGAAGAGGTGCATATAGCTAACCTTCCTCTGTATGTATATTATACATGAAAACACGAAAGGTCTATTTTTATATTTTTATTTTTTCAGAATATAGGAGACATGGATATGGACTTTGGAGATGCACGGAAAGAATCCATTGAGGGTTCATATGCGATGTTGCTGCAATGGGACAAAAATTCACAACATAAAAATGTCGAAGAGGTTATATCTCATAACAAACAAAAAAGGATGCTAATTTACATGTTATCTCACAAGGTATTTTTTAATATTACTATCAATCTTATTTTTGTGATATTGCCTCTTGTATTCAACTATTTTTGCTCAGTTTGATTGCTAAATTGGCTCATTTATTTATGAATTCGACAGACTATGTTTGTACCCCTAGGGATATTACAGTCATCGAATCAATCAAGTCTGCCCCCAAGAATACCCAGTTCGTGGACATTGGAGATGCCTTGTTATCAACCGACGATTTGGAATGCCTTATGAAAGATGATATGTTCTTACATAACGGTGTAAGACCAATTGCACAAACTTTGTAATTAATAATATGAACAATATTTAATATTATAAAATGTACACATAATCTAAATGTTGATTACAGGTGATAAATGCTTACATATATTGCATGCTTGCTGACGACCATCTACAAGACAGAGCGGGTGAAAAGGTACACGTTGTTAGCACGTTTGTATCTGGCCAGATAAAAGAAGACGGGGAAAGAGACATAGACCCATCAAAATATCACCGCATCGTGCATCATGTTAATACTTATCTACAGCAAGACATGGTTAGTTTTTGTCTCGTTATCCATGCATATAATTATGTATTGTTTTTATTAATTCATATGTATAATAATTTATTAATATTTATATCTAATTGCGACCGTGACTTGTATGATATTTACACCAGTTATTCATTCCGATTAACATGCCGAGCTACCATTGGTATCTAGCAGTCGCCAATGCCAAAAAACGTGAGATTCAAGTATTGGACTCACTTGGTTCTCGGGTCAAACGCAATGACCTTGCTACTACGGTAACTATCTATTATTTTTATTCATCTTAACATATGTTTTTGTTTGCCTTGATCCCTACTATTTCTTATATATAAAATAGTTACTAGGACTCGAGAAGTGTCTGAAACTTGTAGAGCATAGACCGGATTTTATCAGAGGTCATAAGTGGCCCGATCTGAATGTTACAAAATGGACGGTTGTAGAGCAGTTTCATGAGGCAATACAAACCGATGGGTAAGCACTTGTTACAATGGTTTGTTTATTTGATTCATCTGTGTAGTATTCTAAAGCATTATTGTATAATATTATAGCGTATCATGTGGATTGTTTATGCTAAATTATATGGAATACTGGACATCACGTGCACTGTCAGACCAATTCACCCAGGTATTTCGTTTTTATACATTATCTCGTTATTTTATCTCAAAATAATATATAAATTGTTTTTATATATATCTTGTAGGAGGATATGAAACATTTTCGACAAAAATTAGCTGTCATTTTGCTCGATTCAGAGCTGAATAAGCTAAAAGGAGGTCCCATATACCATCAACCTGACGATCAAGAAAATTTAGCTAATTCTGATCTCGAGATACTGGACAATCCATCTGACGTAGTCAAAGACAAACGTCCTGCACCAATCACTATCATACCCACGGACCAACGTGAATTACTTGCCGGCCTCTGCAACTACATCATGTCGATCGATGATGCCGGTTGTTTGGAGTAAGTATCAGGTATCAATAATTTAATGTGAGGTTGTATATTATTGTTCTTCTTACCATCCAATTTATAGGAAGGTATGGGTCCGGAGCTCGACACCCGATCCAATGGGCTTAAGTCTTAAGAAACTTCAGTGCATACTTAACATAGAGCAGCCCATGGACAATGATTGCTTCAACACAGCCGTGCGTATGCTGGCATGTGACGAGGGAGTATTGTTCACAGACCCTCCTGTGCACTACATGGATCTACGGTTTTGTGTAAGTTATCGTAACTCTTCATTCTATGTGTCATTAGCATCAACATGTTGAAGCAATATTTCTTTTTTTACTTAGTCCATGATGCTAGAGTCAACACGAGGTCAGAAGTTTTGCGAGAAGAAAACTATCCAGACGTTGGCAACATTATTTGATAGCTGGCCTGGGATGGACAATGACATCTCATCGTGCAACAAGGTAAGTAAAGTATTTTGTCCATTGTTATCATGGTTTATTGTTGTTTCTAATAGCTCCACTTGTAGATTTATCTTCCCTATGCATCCATCGGCCGATACATCTTGTACGTCATCGAGAAAGAGGCACGTCGTCTATATATTCTGGATCCTATTCAAACATCACAATCGTTAGAGGAAAAAAAATTGAGGCATGCACTGAAATTAAAAAGTTTTGCAAGGGATTTCAAAGAAGCACTCGAAATAAAGCTGCCTGGTTGGAATTATGATATACTAAATGGCAACGTTTATTTCCGTTCGGTGTTCCAACGAGTATAGACGGGTAATGGATTCATAACAAAAACATTACTTTTGTTATCACTACATTCTATATATTATTAATCTAAAGTTTTGCAGGAATGTGTCTAGCTATTTTGTTTTTCATTTCATGCTCTGGTGGAACGGTAAAGAATTGGTCAAGTCGATTTGCACGGTGAGTATTGTCAGTTACATGTTTTAAGACCTTCGGCGTGAAATTTTCATAATAACTACATGTATTGTTTGTGCGGGATGGGTATGAATTGAGGAAGCAGTTTTTATTACACTTGCTAAAACATCGTGGGAATGAAGCTAAAGGAAACTTTCCTGATATTGTGAAAGAATTACTTAAGCGCATCATCTAGATATTAATAGTTTTGTAATAGATGTTTAGTTGGAACATCGCTCGGTTTGTTACATGGACATGTCGTTAATTTTTCTTCATGTTATCAATTTGCATTGTAAAAATGAACTTCAGTTATTAAATAATTGTATTTGTGTTTTATTGTTTGTACGTGTGGAATTTAACATGTAACTCTTGTAAACTATTTCAAGAGCCCGTGGCAATAGTAATAGTAGAGATTCGGATCACGACCCCTATATTGGGCCCGATGGACTTGTTCCCGAACTCCCGAACCTAGCAGTGACAGAAAAAAGCCCACCCTCCCTCGATCCCCCATCATCCCCGATCCCCCACTTCCCGCACCTCCCATCCAAAAAAACCACCCCACCCCACCCGCTGCCCCGATCCCCACCTTGACCTCGCTCGATCCCCTCCCTCGAGTGCCGCCACCCTCGCTGGATCTCGCCGCCATGCACGCCTCCTCCCGCCGGCCAACCTACCCAAGGCGCCGCCGCCCCCCGACCTACCAGCGCGGGGTCGCTGGGCGCCGCCCACGCCACCGGGAACCTGCTGCCGCACTTCCGCCATGGCCGCACGCTCCTCCGCGGCCCAATCGTCGCCTCCGCCAGGGATCCTCGAGCACCATCATCCTGGCATGCAGATCATGGCCGCCTCCCCACGCAGTCCCCTTCTTGCTGCCGACGTGAATCCTGTCAACCCCTTCCTCTTCTCCTTCTCTTCCTCCAGTGATCTTTGCTGGATTCTGCCGCCGTCAACACCAGGCATCGGAACCCCGTCCCTGCACTCCATCGCCGCGCCCTGTCTTCTTCTCGCTGCGGCTGCTCCACATCGCGTCCGCCCGCCGTCGCGACGCCCCCAACTCGTCTGCTTTCCCCAACCCCTGCTGGTTGACCTTCTCGCAAAGGCCACCTCGACCTTCTCGAGGAAGGTTACTTCCGAGGATCCGGCTCGCAAGGTGCACACCATCTCGTCCTAGCTGCTTGTGTGTGAAGATCCGCCGGCCTGAAGATGCAAGAGGTAGCCTTTCTAGCTAATGCTACTGCTATTCTGCCAATGCTATTTTCTTCCTCCTAATGAAGTCGACGCCTTGATTTTGATGGATAAGCAAGAACAAAGGGAGACACAGAGCATGAGTAGAACATGGACTGCTCGCACGCGCCGCCACGGACTACTCCGCTGGCATCCCTACTGACTGAACTCATCTTAAGAGTTTTGTTCACATAGATAATAGACTGGTTCATACAAGTTACCAGTATTATTACAATTATAAAACAACAAGTTGCAGGTGTCATCAGTTTGATAGTTTAATAGGCTTTTGTTCTGGACAAGAATCACCCATCCCCGCGCATATCCGAATCTCTCGATCCACAACTAGCTAGTCGTTATATCTTATAGCAAGATGCCAATTTTTCTATTGTTTACCAAAAGGAAAAATAACTATGTTTAAGTGTTCCCCTGATGACCAGGGGATTGGGAGACAGACATATAAACTTGTCTTCAGAAACAGATCACAAGCAAACAAACTGAATTCTGTTTTTCTCACAGGTTAATTGGTAGTAGCCCTGTTTTCAATCCCAGAGCACCTGCCTGCCTGGGTTTGGGGGACTGAGGTCCTGCTTCTCACAGGTTTTGTTTTGTTTATCTGTCGCTTCATTTTCTCGCTATTTTTTCAGACCTATCTGCCCAGCAAAATGCTGCACTTTTGGTGCAATACGGTCAAGATGAACTCAACAATCTCTGAGGCGATGGCACAACCGGAAAGTATGAGGAGTGGGACCGTGTGTATCGCTATGACTACTACAACGACCTCGGTGAGCCAGACAAGGGCCATCCGCGCCCGGTTCTCGGCGGCACCCATGAACTCCCCTATCCCCGTCGTTGCAGAACTGGCCAACCCCCATCAAAAACAGGTGAGTCCAGTGCAGTGTATATGTTTTCTTTTTCACATGTTGACAACCATGTCACCTTGCAATAGGACTCATATCAGGGATTTGATCTTTTCGCCAGACCCTAGATCGGAGAGCAGAATTCCTCAGTACAAGATACAGGAGGCCCTCAACATCACTGTTCCGCGTGATGGTATTTATGCATGTTCCTAGTTGCTACGGCAATGCTGGATTTAATCATCCTAGGAGAGAAGAAGCAAAAAGACAATCAAAGTGTGAGAGAGAACACGAACAATGATGAGAGGACAAAAAATGTGTGGTGGTGAATAGCTCCACTGCATTGCCATTTGGCCCCATTTTGCCCATTTAGCCAGTGTCCTTTTCAAAGTGTTCATCTTTAAAGATAATGGATCCAATTTCTTTAGTATATACTTACAATTGCAACTCTGGACGTCTGTGTAATGTTTGTAAACTTGTAAAGAAAACGGAAGTTCAGGGCGAAACCAGCAAGTCCATGGAACAAAAATCCAAACTTTTGAAACAAAGAGTGAGTAAATTTTGGAAAAAGTAGAACACTTACAAAACTTAAAAAAAGAAAATTCTTTTATGTGAGAGAGAAGTCTGAACCTTCGATGTCGGGGGAAATGACACCTATGGGATCACGAGGAATCCCTTTTGCAACGGTTGGCGGGCGCGGGGCTGTGAAAAGAGCGGGATTGAGAGATCAACGCAGGGGGGGGGGGGGGATTATCCAGCTTCGGGCCGCAAGTGACGCGTAATACCCTACTCCTGCTGGCTTTTGTTTATCTGGTGCTCTTGGAGTAGCTACAAGGCGTGCAGGGTTAAAGAGTCTGAATCCTCTCCCAGTACGCCGCGGGCCTCCTTTTATAGACAAAGGGGCTACCACAGTGGCACACAGGAGGTGAAAAGTTATACAGTGGTCGAGCCTATCCTCTGTCACCATAGGACAAATGCATTTAATGCGCTGTCGACGTGCCCTTCTTGCTTTATCGGGGACGGCAAGGAAGCTCGTCCTAGCTGTCGCCGTCTCGCCTGGTTTCGACGCGCGTCCGAACTGACGAGGCGAGTAGTGCCATGCTGGCTGGCTGGCTGGTGAGTTGGTGCGGTGGCAGAGCCTTCACAAAGATCTGCATGCCACCACACATGTGCTTGGTGAGTCGGCCTAAAGGCCGCACGTCGCCACGCAGGTGTTCACCTAGTTGGTGGGCTGGCAGTTGCATGGGAACGGCGGCAGAGCTTTGGCAGATGTGGGCCTGGCTGCGGCCCTACGGATGTCTTCGGCAAGAGTCTTGCCGGGGCCCTGGCAAGGGTCTTGCCGTGGCGTCGTGGCGTCCCCGGCAAGGGGCTTGCCGGGGTCTCGTGGGTATCCTTGCAAGGATCTTGCCGAGGATTTTCGTCTTCTGGTTATTTATCTAGTCTTGTATGCTCTTGGTCTTCACAAAGATCTGCATGCCACCACGAAGGTGCCTCCCGAGCCTTGATTCCATTGTGGTTGAAGGCATTGGAACTCTCAGGCTCAAGGGTGGCAGCCCTGCTGGCGTTGGGCGAGTTGCCCCGGCAAGGCTCTTGCCGGGGCTGTGGAGGCCGCCCCGGCAAGGGCCTTGCCGGGGGTGTCCACCTCGCCCTTCTGCTCTTTGTGTTTCCGGCTCGGCGTTGGTCTGGTCGTCTTGTACCTTTGCTTCCTCTGCCCCGCCAAGCGTGGCTAGGGGCGTGGGGCTGCGACTGCCCGCGCACAAGTAAAGGGGTGCAAAAAAGGACCCCTACTTTTGTACACCGACAGGAGCCCCAGGGCCTGGGCCACATATAAGCGCAGGGCGTTATTGGGCCAGGCCCAGAACGACGCGCGGGCGCGCGAGCGGCGGAGTTTTTACCGCAGTAACTCCCTCGCCCGCTTGCGCTTCCCCATGACCCGCGTTGAATGCGCGACGTGGGGGTCATGCGTGGGGCGGTTGCTGCCCTCATGCATCACATCATAGTAAAGAGGCGGCTCACGCCTTCCCCATAAAAAAGAGGAAAACCCAGGGGCGCGACTCATTTACTAAGTGGACTCGAGTCGTGGCCTTGAAGGCTCCCGCACCCCACGATCACGGGGTGGAAAACGGTCGCCTTACTCGTGTCCTCGATTTCAGCTTGCTCGCCATGTGTCCCCCATGCCTCGAAGATGGTAGGCGGTGGATGCGGGGGGGGGGGGGGGGGCACGGGCCTTAAATGATGAGGCGGGGAACCAGGTCGTCGCTGGTTGGAGCAGCGGGTCGGTCTCGATTCCTTGCGCCCATGGTGGCTGGATTGGTTATGTGGGGCGGCCGAGCCCCGGCCCCGCCCCTTTATAAGAAAGGGAGGGGGATGGCACCCCCCAATCTTCCATCATTCATCTCCTTCTACCTTGACTCCTTCCTTCCTTCTGCTATGGCGAGAGGGCGTGCCGGCACTCCGATGGCGGCGACGAGGGTCTTCGCTCGACAGCGCGCCCCTCCTTCCCAAGAGCTCGTGGCGGTGGAGCCGGCTGCGAGAGGAAGGGGGAGGGGGCGAGGTCGAGGTCGTCGTGGCACTCGGGGAAGAGGAGGACGGGGCGACGCACCGGCCTCGCCTCCGCCAGCGGCCCCTCCCCTAATGGAGGGCCACGTCGGGGACAAGCCCTACGAGTTCGTCATCAGGCTGCACCGGCCAGTGCGCCGTTGTCTTCGTCTCCCTACTCCGTTCGCTCGGGAGATGGAGCTCGAGCCGCCACAGGCTCTGAGGTTGCATATGAGGGGCTGCGGGAATGGCAGCATGCGGGTCGATGTCGACTTCCCCGCCCCTCACGTCATGTA
Source organism: Aegilops tauschii subsp. strangulata (assembly GCF_002575655.3). Lineage (NCBI taxonomy): Eukaryota > Viridiplantae > Streptophyta > Magnoliopsida > Poales > Poaceae > Aegilops > Aegilops tauschii. Next base: position 207,601,985 of record NC_053038.3, read on the forward strand.
TCTTCGTCGCGGATGGAAGACCTTCGCTCGTGCCCACAGCCTATCGGAGGGGCTCGTTCTCCACTTCAAATTAATGGAGAACGGCTTGCTCTCCGTCAAGTTCTTTGGGCACTTGGGAACTCGCCTAAGGTGTTGTATGGAGAGCTCCTCCGAGGATAAAGACTCCTCAAGTGGGAGTGACGAGGAGGACAGCGACAGCGACGATGAGGGCGTCAAGCGGGAGGACGCTGACTCCGACTGACCGCGTCGCCCTCCTCCCTCGGCCACGCGCCCTGCCGAGGGTCTTCCTCGCTAAGCTCTCCATCGGCGCGTTCCCCGTCGCCTCCTTTTTGCCTTCACCTGCCGCACCTCGGAGGAAAAGGGCAAAAACGGGGATCACGGGGCACTTATCTTTTTTAGTTTTTAAGCCTGCGGGCACTTGTTAGATTTAAACCTCGTAATCCCCTTACTCATGTTTACATTCCGTACGAACTGTAACTGTTTGGAACGTATTAATGAAAAAGGGTGTTTGCCGGGTTTTTTGTGCGTGGGCGAGGCCCATGCAAGGAACAAACCCTTGTTATTTTTAGGATAAACATTGTCACCTGGCAACAGGCCTTGCCGTCCCCTTACTTCATTCACGACCATACTCACGCCCTCGGCGGATGCAGGGGCGAAGTAGGGTTAGGCCCTTCGTTTGCTTCCTTGTCACCGCAACTAAAACCAAGTTCCGGCCTAGGGAATAGTTCATGGGCACAGGAAAGGGGGAGCACGGTGGCCTATGAATAAACAAGGCTTCATACGTCCCAATTCCACACGGAAATGCATAACAGGGGATAAAGGACATTTCTGGATTTGCAGCCCCCGGCAACCTTGGCTTGCCGCGGTCGGGTGCTTGAATCTGCAGCCCCCCGGGAATGGCTTGCCGGGGTCGGGGATGACGATCCGCCCTCCTGCCCTTAAATGGCTTAGCAGAAACGCCTGTGCAGCCTGCGAACCAAAGACAAGACTGGAAAGGATGGAAAGACACACGCCCGACCTCTATGCTAGGGGTTAGTTGCCGCCGGGCACTATCAACCCTACCAAAGAGAGACTTAACCTAGCATGCATGCTAAAACTTAGGGCACCAGCGCTTCATTTATTTATGCTCAGGGTCTGCGCCTGACTTTGTACAAAGGGTTACATGCCTTGTTGGCAAGGCTTGTACAAAAGGTGGCTTGCCGGGAGACCCGGCAACCACGCCTCATGGGTAAAACTTACGAAGATGTTCAATGTTCCAGGAGTTGCTCACTGGGACACCATCTTCGGTCTCCAAGCGGACTGCGCCAGGCCTGGTGACTCGTATTACCCGATAAGGGCCTTCCCACTTCGGCATCAACTTGTTGGAATTCTTGGCCGACTGAACGCGCCGAAGAATAAGGTCGCCTTCCTCAAGACTTCGGGCATGAACCTTGTGGCTATGGTAGCGGCGAAAGGCCTGCTGGTAGCGTGCAGCTCGCACAGCCGCCCGAAGACGATCTTCCTTAAGGAGCGTCGCGTCATCTTGCCGCAACTGCTCTTGCTCAAGCTCGGCATAAGCGAGCACTCGAGGTGACCTGTATGTGAGTTCCGTGGGGAGAACTGCTTCTGCCCCGTATACCAGGGCAAAGGGTGTCTGGGCGGTGGCTCGATTTGGCATCGTTCTGATCGACCAAAGAACCATCGGCAACTCATCAATCCAGTGCCTTCCACACTTGTGCAGCATGTCAAAAGTCTTTGTCCTCAGGCCTCGCAGTACATCAGCATTTGCCCTCTCCGCCTGGCCGTTGCTCCGTGGGTGTGCCACCGAAGCAAAACAGACCTTGCTACCGAGGTCCTGGATGTATTGCATGAAGCTGCGGCTTGTGAACTGCGTGCTGTTGTCGGTGATGACCCTGTTCGGCACACCAAAACGGCAAACTAGCCCCTTGAAGAACTTGACGGCTGACTGTGTTGTCACCTTCCTCACTGCCTCCACTTCGGGCCACTTTGTGAACTTGTCGATTGCGACGTACAAGTACTCAAAGCCCCCGACAGCACGGGGGAAAGGGCCCAGTATGTCGAGCCCCCAGACCGAAAATGGCTAGGAGAGAGGGATTGTTTGAAGGGCTTGAGATGGTTGATGAAGCTTCTTCGAATGGAACTGACACGCTTCACACTTGGTTAATCGCGCAGCTGCATCCTGGAGGGCTGTGGGCCAGAAGAAACTTTGCCGAAATGCCTTGCTGGCAAGGGCCCTTGACCCTATGTGGGAGCCACACATACCTCCATGTATTTCTGCCAACAGCTCTAGTCCGTCCTCTCGAGGAATGCACTTCAGCCTGACTTCGTTTGGACTCCTTCTGTACAGGGTATCATCCACAAACGGGTACATGTTGGACCGACGGGCTACTTTCTCTGCTTCTTCCTGCTCCTCGGGGAGTTCTCCTGTTTGGAGGAAACGGACGGTGGGCTGCGCCCATGCCGGAGCCTGGGGCTCGACGGCAAGGACCAAAGGCACATCTTCGGCAGCAGGGGCAGCTGCCTCTACGGCCAGGGCCTGGGGCCCCGTCGGAGGTAGTTGCCCCTCGGCAAGCTTGGGGTACCCGGCAACCTCCTAGCCGGCGGCTCCTGGGAGCTCGGTGGGAAGGTACTTGTCGGGGCTTGTCTTCCTTCGCTTGTTCTGCCCTACTGATGGCTCTACGGATGGTTGTACCAACTGAAGTACAAAGGTACCTGGTTCCACAGGCAAGTTGAGGGCAGCGCGTTTCGATAGGTCGTGGGCAATGCTATTCTCCGCTTGGGGAACATGTTCTGCCTGTAGGCCGTCGAAACGTTCTTCCAACTTCCTCACTTCATTCACGCAGGCCTCCATCAACGGGCTCTGGTAATCCTTGTTGACTTGCTTGATGACGAGCTGCGAATCACCCCTGATGATGAGCTTCTTGATTCCGAGGTCTGCAACGATCCTGAGACCGGCAAGCAACCCCTCGTACTCCGCCGTATTGTTCGTTGATTTTTCCCGGGGGAAGTGCATCTGGATTACGTACTTGAGGTGCTCTCCGGTGGGTGCGACGAGTAGCACGCCAGCACCAGCACCTTGGAGTGAGAAAGCTCCATCAAAATACATAATCCACTCACTGCTCATCTCCTTGCCGGGAAGGGCGGTCTCTTGAACCTCCTCGTCGGGCGTTGCGGTCTAGTCTGCTATGAACTCCGCCAAAGCTCGGGTCTTGATCGTTGAAGTACTTTCAAACGTGAGGCCAAAGCTCGACAGCTCCAATGCCCACTCCACAATCCTCCCTGTCGCATCTGGGTTGTGCAAAATCCGTTGCAAAGGGATGCGGGGACGACGGTGATCTCGTGCGCTTGGAAATAGTGGCGCAGCTTTCTCGAGGCCATGAGAAGACCGAAAAGCAGCTTCTGCATTCCAGAATATCTCGACCTAGCGCCCTGCAAGAGGGAACTGACAAAATACACTGGGTGTTGCACCATCTTCTTCTTCTGTCCCACTTCGCCCATCCGCTCAAGCTCTGCCTCGCCGGGTTCGGGCCTTGCCGGGGGTTCTAGCTTGCCGGCGTCAGGATCTGCCGGGGAAGACCCCGGCCCGCCATTCGACGGCTCTGCTGCAACTGCTGCTTCTCCCTCAGGTTCCCTCTGCACCACCAGCGCAGCACTGACCACTTGATTCATTGCTGCTAAGTACAGCAGCAACGGCTCTCGTGGTTAAGGCGTGACTAGTATTGGTGTGGAGGAGAGGTACCTCTTCAAATCCTGTAGTGCTGCCTCTGCCTCCGGAGTCCATTTTACTGGACCCGCCTTTTTCAAAACTTTGAAAAGGGGGAGGGCGCGCTCAGCAGATTTGGAGATGAACCTACTCAGGGCAGCAATGCAGCCGGCGAGCCTACGGACGTCTTTGACCCGTTTCGGCGCCTCAATCTGCTCAATCGCTTTGATCTTGTCGGGATTTGCTTCGATTCCGCGTTGAGACACAAAGAACCCGAGAGGTTTGCCGGAGGGGATACCGAACACGCACTTCTTTGGGTTGAGCTTGAGGTTGAGCTTGCGCAGGTTTGCGAATGTTTCTTCTAAATCTTGCACGAGCGTGGCCCTGTCCTTGGTTTTGACCACTATGTCATCCATATAAGCTTCCATATTTCTATGTAGCTGGGGCTCAAAACCAATCTGGACTGCTCGGGCAAACGTCGAACCAGCGCTCTTTAACCCGAAAGACATTCGTACAAAACAATATGTACCACATGGGGTGATGAACGCGGTCTTCTCTTCATCTTCCTCCATCATGAAGGTCTGGTGGTACCCTGAATAGGCATCGAGGAACGACAGCAGGTCACACCCGGCAGTGGAGTCTACAATCTGGTTGATGCGCGGCAGAGGGAAAGGATCCTTTGGACATGCTTTATTGATGCCTGTGTAGTCAATACACAGCCTCCACTTTCCGTTTGCCTTACGCACCACCACCGGATTGGCCAACCATGTGGGGTGGAGTACTCCTCTTACCAGGCCTGCCGCCTCCAACTTCCTGATTTCTTCAATGATGAACTCTTGTCGCTCCAATGCTTGCTTCCAGACCTTCTGCTTGATGGGCCGCGCGTGAGGACAGACAACAAGATGGTGCTCAATCACCTCCCTGGGAACGCTCGGGATGTCAGATGCTTGCCATGCAAATACATCGACATTCGCCTGCAGGAAGGCGACGAGCGCACTTTCCTATTTGCTATCGAGGGTGGAGCTTATAGTGAAAGCCCCGCCCGTGCCGTCCTCCTTGACGGACACCTTCTTGGTTTCTGGTGGTGCAGCCTTGGACTTTTTGCTCTTGCCGGTGGAGCTCTCTGGCACGTCCTCAACGGGAGCACAACACTCCGAAGAGGTGCGCTTGCCGGAGTGGGTGCAAGAGGTCTTGCTGGAAGAGGTCTTGCCGGCCTTCTTCCTCCCTGGGGCTTCAGCGGCAGGAGCGAGTGCCCTGGCGGCAGTTGCTGCAACTGCCTCTCGGTAGAGTTGGTCGGCGCAGATGAGTGCGTCTTTCTTGTCAGAGGGGACGGTGATGATGGTCAGCGGCCCCATCATCTTCAACGTGTTGTAGGCGTAATGGGACGCCGCCATGAACTTGGCCAGCGCTGGGCGGCCAAGGATCCCGTTGTATGGCAATGGGATCTCGGCGACATCGAAGACGATCTTCTCCATCCTATTGTTCAGCTCGCCCCCAAACGTAACGGGCAGCGTGATTTTACTTTTAGGCTGGCTCCTTCCCGGGTTGACCCCTTGAAACGTGCCCGTTTCTTCGAGGTCTCCATGAGGAATCTGCAACTTCTTGATCACAGCGGGTGAGATCAAATTCAGACCGGCCCCACCGTCAACCAGCACTTTGGTCACCTTGAGGTTGTGTATTGTTGGTGAAACCAACAACGGCAAACACTCAACCGCAGTTGTGTGGTCAGGGTGATCCTCGCTGTCAAAAACGATGGGCGTGCGGGACCACTTCAGTGGCTTCTGGGCATCGAACGACGGCTCCGCCGCAGTGACCTCACGTGCCCACTGCTTCAGTTGGCGGTGTGAGGTGTGCAATGAGGCGCCACCGTCGACGCACATAGCCTCTGTAGCCTTCCGGAACTCGTGCTCGCCGGACTCGTCATCCTCGTCATGATCATCATCCTCCTCTTTCTTGTCGCGGCCCCAAGCGGGCCTCTCTTGTTGGTTATCTTTGCCGCGGCGACCCCCTTGGCCGCCATGCTTCTTGCCGGATCCCTCAGCACCATCCTGACCCTTCTCCTTGTCTCGCCTTTCATATTCAGCCTTCTGCTTTTCTGCAAGCAGCTCAACTTGTCGGCAGTTCTGGAGGTCATGGCCCTTGGTGCGGTGGATCTTGCAGTACTGCTTGTCGAAGCCTCCTGGCTTGCCGGCGGCCGCCAGGGCCAAGCAGGCGGCACACCCGGCAACCTCCTTGCCGGGGTCGTCATCCTTGGCCTTTTTGGCGGCGCCGAGCTCGCCGGATCCCTCAACGGCAAGCATAGTCTTGCCCTTGCGCTTCCTGTTGCGGCGTCGGCCTTTCTTTGTTGGGGCATCGGTGTCTTCGTTTATGGAGTCGGTTTCCGCATCGGCGTCCTCGCCGGGGTACTTCCTCCCCTCTTCAGCTCAAGCACATCTATCGGCCAGAACATAAAGTTCAGCCACATTCTTGACCTTGTTCATCGCCAACTCTTCACGCATCTTGCGGTTGCGCACATTCTGATGGAATGCACTGATAACGGCGGTGGGATGAACATCTGGGATGTTGTATTGCACCCGGCTGAACCTCTGTATGTACTTGCGCAGGTTTTCACCTTCTTTCTGGGGGATAATATGCAAATCGCTTGCCTGGCCATGAGCTTGGTGGCCTCCAGTGAAGGCGCCAACAAACTCATGACACAAATCCGACCAAGAAGAAATGGAATCCACTGGCAAGTGCATCAACCATGACATGACGTTGGGTTTGAGTGCCAACGGGAAGTAATTGGCAAGCACCTTGTTGTCGCGAGCTCCAGCAGCTTGCATCGCGATGGTGTAGATGTTGAGGAACTCCGACGGGTGGGTCTTGCTGTTGTACTTCTCGCAACATCGGGCTTGAACGTGCGGTGGGAGGGCCACTGGAACTGCCGCAGCTCTCGGGTAAAGGCTGGACAACCCACCTCGTAAGGCAGGTCACCGCCTCCCCCGGCGCCGGGTGGTCCATAGTAGGCCATGCACGTCGATCTGACTGATGGCGCGTCTCCCGTTGTCGCTCGATGGTAGTTCGAGCGTCTTCCTGGGCCCGTTCCCAAAGGACTTGACGTTGGTCGCGGCGTGTTCGCGGGTCGGATGACGTTGTGGAAACGTTGTCACCGATGTCGGGTCGACGGGCCGGTGGCTGTTGTCACGGCCGTGGGGGGGGGGGGGTGCACCGTGGTCGCAGCGTCTCTGGTCCCCCCACCGCTGGCATGCACTGGCTCGTCAGGACGCCAGTGCGTGGGTCCCGTCGGGAGCGGCTCGTCTTTGTTGGCGAAGCTGACAAGGCTTTGGATGGTGGCTCTCCACTCATCGAGCTTCTCCGCAGCAGGGGGAAGTTGAGGAGCAGCTGTATACGCGCCAGCGCTTCTGCTGGCGTAGGCGGCGACGAGATCTGCGTAGACCGTGACGCGCTTCGGCTTCTAACCGGGTTAGAAGGGGCTCTGTCGCGGTCCCGCGGTCACACGCCGCTTGCACCGCGTCTGAGCGCGCACGCCGGCCTGGTTCGTCCTGTGAGTGGCGCATAGGCTCTTTCCGCGGTGGTGCCCGGGGGCTCCGGCATCGCGGTGTTGCTCATCGTGCGTGGCCTGGGAAGGGCGCGGCGCGGGTGCCAGCCGGGGTGTCGTAGAGGCTGCTGCACCGCCCGCGAGCAGCACGGCCCTGCCCCCGGACTCAGCGGCGCGTGGCTCGTCGTCTCGGACTCGGACGATGCCGCCTGCCTGGCTCCGATTGCCAGAATGTCGTGGATGCTCGCAGGCTACGTCCCCGGCCCCATCCGTGGGCACCCGTCTGCCTGCTCGCAGTGGCGTGGACGGCCCGGCCCCGGATGAGCCGATCGTTGTGATCCCCTTTTTCTTGGGGGCCATGGTGATGATGAAGTCGGTGTGCTAACCTTCAAACCGGATTTTCATAGCTTGCGCCCCCCTACCTGGCGCGGCAAAGATGTCGGGGGAAACGACACCTATGGGATCACGAGGAATCCCTTTTGCTATGGTTGGCGGGTGTGGGGCTGTGGAAAGAGCGAGATTGAGAGATCAACGCGGGGGGGGGGGGGGGGGGATTATCCAGCTTCGGGCCGCAAGTGACGCGTAATACCCTACTCCTGCTGGCTTATGTTTGTCTGGTGCTCTTGGACTAGCTACAAGGCATGCAGGGTCCAAAAAGTCCGAATCCTCTCCCAGTACGCCGCGGGCCTCCTTTTATAGACAAAGGGGCTACCACAGTGGCACACAGGAGGTGGAAAGTTATACAGTGGTCGAGCCTATCCTCTGGCACCGTAGGACAAACACATTTAATGTGCTGCCGACGTGCCCTTCTTGCTTTATCGGGGATGGCAAGGAAGCTCATCCCAGCTGTTGCCGCCTCGCCTGGCTTCGACGCGCGGCCGAACTGATGAGGTGGAAAAGCCTTCACGACGATCTGCATGCCACCACCTACGTGCTTGCTGAGTCGGCCTAAAGGCCGCACGTCGCCACGCAGGTGTTCGCCTAGTTGGTGGGCTGGCAGCTGCATGGGCACGACGGCGGAGCTTTGGCAGATGTGGGCCTAGCTGCGGCCCTGCGGATGTCTTCGGCAAGAGTCTTGCCGGGGCCCCGGCAAGGGTCTTGCCATGGCGTCATGGTCGTCCCCGGCAAGGGGCTTGCCGGGGGTCTCGTGGGTATACTTGGCAAGGATCTTGCCGAGGATCTTTGTCTTCTGGTTATTTATCTAGTCTTGTATGCTCTTGGTCTTCACAAAGATCTGCATGCCACCACGGAGGCGCCTCCCGAGCCTTGGTTCCAGTGTGGTTGAAGGCGTTGGAACTCTCAGGCTCAAGGGTGGCAGCCCTGCTGGCGTTGGGCGAGTTGTCCCGGCAAGGCTCTTGCAGGGGCTGTGGAGGCCGCCCCGGCAAGGGCCTTGCCGGGGGTGTCCACCTCGCCCTTCTGCTCTTTTTGTTTCCGGCTCGGCGTTGGTCTGGTCGTCTTGTGCCTTTGCTTCCTCTGCCCCGCCAAACGTGGCCAGGGGTGTGGGGCTGCGACTGCCCGCGCACAAGTAAAGTGGTGCAAAAAGGGACCCCTACTTTTGTACACCGACATTCGCTGTTAAAAGTTGACATAAAAAACTATGGTATTTTCACACGAAGAAACTCAAGTGAAAAAAAGAAGTAACTCAATGTTTAGAGGAATTTTTAAGATTAAAAAAAACATTATAAAAATAGAAGTTCAAATTTTATTTAAAAAAATGGCTTTTCCCCATCTCTAAGAAATCCTAGAGGTTCAAATTTATCTAACTGAGAAGTTCAATGTTTATTACAAAACCAAGAAGGTCAAATTGAAAACACTTACAAGTTTAAATATAAAATAATAGGGAAGGTCAAAAAACCTAGAAGTTCAAATTTAAATAGCGGAGCGATTTCGATGTTTAATATGAAACATGGATTCCTCGTTACTAAAGAATATACTAAGAAGTTCAATTTTTTTAAAAATACTGTAGTTCAAAATTTATAAAAAAATGGATTTTCCTCTTTTCTAAAAAAACCATAGAGGTTCAAATTTAAATAACGAAGATGTTGAATGTTTATTACAATACCAAGAAGGTCAAATTAAATAAACCGAGCAGTTTTAAAAGTTTATAAAAACAAAATTCCACTCTTTTCAAAAAAGACCTAGAAGTTCAAATTTAAATAACTGAGCGGTTCGATATTTGTTACATAACTAGGATGTTTCCCGTTACCTAACTAGAAGGTCATGTATTGAAAGTATCCAGTACGTCAAAAAAAATGGAGACCACAATTTTGTGCAGTAATTAGTACGGTTGTGTTGCTCTTCTTCATTCTGTGTTCAAGTCCAATGTGTTCTATTTGTTTCCGGAACTCTTCCTTATGTGAATCCCATCCGCTTTGGAGAAAAATGTACTTATAATTCGGGTAGAAGCTCATGTTTTGTTAAAAAAAGGCACACAAAAAGGTATCCTTTGGCAAAAACAAACACAATACACAAAGCGTAGAAGTTCAAATCAAAAGCAAAAGTGAAAAAATTCTTACAAGCAGGGTAGTTCTTCCAAAACACATGTGAAAAAGTACGCAAAAAAATGAAAACAGAAAACTCATGAAATTAATAGCACGCGAAGTTCTTGTTTCAGAAATTCCGAAGTTCACGTGTACCACATGTAGAAGAAAAATCATCAAATGAAAAAAGGGAACGCCTAGGCCATTTCACCGAAAAGCAAAAAATGCATAAAATGTCGCGACAAAATTCTATAAGAAGTTCAAATTTAAAAACCGAAGCAGGTCAACGTTAAAAAAATGAAGTTTTTAATATCTAAAAGACAAATTTGGAAGTTCAAAAAAATTGAGCAAGAAGTTAAAAAAATTGTTCAAAAATCTTTATAACGGATTTTCCCCGTTTGTAAAAAAAATAGAGAAGTTCAAATTAAAAAGAGGAGCATTTCAAAAAGATTGTATAAAAACCGATTTTCCCTATTGTATAAAAACTAGAAGTTGAAATTAAAATAACGGCACGGTATCATTGTTTATATAAAAAAACATTTTCCCCGTTACTAACCAATAAAACTAAGAAGTTCAAATTTAAAAAATGGTGAAGTTCGATGTCTATAAAAAGATTAGATTTTTCACATTATCAAAAAATAAAAACCAAGGAGTTCAAAATTTTAAAACAAAGAAGTTCAAAAAACTTGATTTTCTTCGTGACTAAGGAATAAAACTAAGAAGTTCAAATTAAAATAACAGAGAAATTCAAAGTTTATAAAAACCTGAGATTCTTGTTTTAACCTGATGGATATGAATAAAGTTATAGCCTAGTTTCAAGTTTAAATTAGGTACAATTTTAAATAGCAGCAATTAAATTAGGGGAAAATTACGGTGTGCAGGTCATTACGGCGCACACGGTTAATAAAGCACAGCGTGTGCGATATACATCATAATCTGACACGGTTCACGGAGAGGAAACGTGTGTAACAATGCACACAGTTGCTGTTTGCAAATGGTGTGTGATGTCAGACACTATCACATACGGTGCGGGAAAACTAAATGTGTCTGATTGTCTACCTATCGTACACGGTTTATAATTATGAACTTTTTGTGATGCGTCAGGCATCATAAACGTAGAGCCAGTTTGGTACGTGCCTGGAATCTTCCTGGTTTTAGGTAAAACCACAAAACTCCGACTGCGATGGCAATGCGAGCACAAACGAGTAGCAAGGATGAAGCATATGGGATATTCGAGATATCGGAAACGGTTATATAGGGACAACTGTATGCACCAAGGCTCCCTATCCCCGACGGTTTCTGGGTCGTGTGGGAAGGACCCCCCTATCGCCCACACTTACTTGGCGATGGTTCCAAATGCCGTCGCGGAAAGGGGTTAAAACCCGTTTGTATAGCACCGACATGCACCAGTATTAGGTGAGTCTTTTCTGGGCACGTGGCAGCTCGCCTCTGAAGATATGGCTTTAATGACACCCGTCCAGGTGATGTGTCAAGGAAATAAGAGGTAGATGGGCGAACGACACAGAAGGAGAGACCACTCTTACCGAGGAGCTCCATCCACAAGACACCTCACAGCACAATAAATGTGTTTGACCTACCCGTCAGAGATAGGTATTTGGCATTGTATCCACTATTTACAGTGTTTATTTACCATTTGGCTCTGTGGTGACCCCTTAGTCTATAAAAGGAGGCCCATGGCTACCTTAGCAAAGGTCGAAACCCTGTCCATTTGCACATGTAATTGCACCTTTCCGGGACGTGCGCACCTTGTAACTAGACACATACACACCCAATATACAAAGCAGGAGTAGGTTTTTATGCTTCTCAGGGGCCCAAACCTGGGTAAACCTCGTGCATTTTTGCTAGCTCTGCTCATTGTGCTCGTCGATCGCTCCAGTCAAACCGCAAAGGGATCGCCATGATCCCATAGATGGTCGTACGCACGACAATAATTATCTTTGTTTATCATTTACCTACGTGAGGAGGAGAAAGAATTAAGCTTGGGGGTGCTGATACGTCTCAAACATATCTATAATTTATTTATTGTTTCATGTTGCCATATTATCATTATATATACTTTTATTATCATTTTACTTCATTTATATTATTTTTTGGACTAACCTATTAATTTATTGCCAAGTGTCAATTCATGTTTTCTACTTGTTCTTTGTTTCATAGGAAATCAATATCTCCACAGGTAAAACTACGTTGTTCTTCCATGAGAGAGAGAGAGAGAGTCGTCGTTGTATTGGCGGCCATCACACCACCCATATCCTGGGATTCTCCGCAGTCAAATCCATCCAACACGATGCTGGGTGATAGAGGCAAAGATGTCCTGTCTTTCAATGAGATGGTGATTATCATTTCGGAGGAGTAGACTTTGACGATCCGACTACGAACGTTCGAGGACGTCACACCTTATCAATCGCTAAACCAACTCTGAGAGGTTATTGACCATGCCGAAGCACGATCAACCTGACCACAAAGGTCTATTTCCTGCAAGCAAACAAAGAACAAGCAAGAAAATAAGATTGCAATATGGATATTGAGAATATAAGATGAAATCTTTATTGATCAAGGTGGGGTTCTGTGACGTCTTGGTCTGGTCGTTGAACACAAATGAAGTATGCGAAGTTGCAGCTATGGCGAACTTTTAATCTAAACAAAACCCAAGGTCTAAACGACGCCCTAAGGGCTGTATATATGGAGGAAGATGGGGGAATTTCGTGACCCCTTGTAGGAGGGGTCCGAAACGAACCCTAACTCTCTTTTCCCCACACATACGGACTCTAAAAACAGCCTATGCTTCTGTATTTTGAAATTACATTGGCCTGGCCCAAAAATAAGGTGGTGCAGCACCTAAAATAAGCTATGGACGAAATTTATGAATGGGCATCTTGTATATTTCGCCCATGTCCTTGTAGGCTTCAAAGTGCTCAAATATGCACTAGAAACGCCATTCTGGATCCCTTCGCGTGCGCCTTCATCTCCATGCTTGATCTTGCTCTAGTGTTCATTCCTCTTGTCCATGCTAGGCCCTTCATTAGTAATCAACACAAATGTATCCAATTTAGGCAGCATCATATTCTCATGAACATTAGAATTGTCACGAAGAAACGAAAGTACCTGGTAATTCAATTGGCATGCGCGAGCTCCAATAATTAGTCCAGTATGTATAGCAACACGGGCTGTGGGTGTAACAATGGTATTGATGTCCTCATCGTCACCCCCTTCTTGAAATGAAGTTGTCCTTGACGGAAGCTCATCTTCCTCACCCAAATAAGGTTTCAAATCTGCAATGTTAAAAGTGGGACTAATCCCAAAATCTGCAGGCAACTCAAGTTTATATGCATTATCATTTATTTTCCCTACCACTTTAAAAGGATCATCATCATGTGGCATTAGCTTTGATTTGCGCAAATCAGGAAATCTATCCTTACGCAAATGTAACCAAACAAGATCTCCAGGTGCAAAGACAACACATTTTCTACCCTTATCTCCAGCAAGTTTATATTTAGCATTCATGCGGTCAATATTTTCCTTAGTTAACTCATGCATTTTTAAGATCAATTCAACATGTTATTTAGCATCAAAATTAACCTTCACTAAAGATGGAACAGGAAACAAATCAATGGGTGCACGAGGTAGGAAACCATACACAATCTCAAAAGGGCACATCTTAGTAGTAGAATGCAACGAACGATTATAAGCAAATTCAATATGAGGCAAGCATTCTTCCCACATTTCAAGGTTAGTCTTAAAAACAACCCTAAGCATAGTAGACAATGTTCTATTGACTACTTCAGTTTGTGCATCAGTTTGGGGGTGACATGTAGTACTAAAAAAGCAGTTTAGTCCCCAACTTAGCCCATAAACATCTCCAAAAGTGGCTAAGAAATTTAGTATCACGATCTGAAACAATTGTATTTGACACACCATGCAAGCGAATAATTTCACGAAAGAACAAATCAGCAACATTAGCAGCATCATCGCTTTTATGACATGGTATGAAGTGTGCCATTTTCGAAAATCTATCCACGACAAAAAATATGCTATCCCTCCCCTTCTTTGTTCGAGGTAAACCTAAAACAAAGTCCATAGATATATCCTCCCAAGGAACACTAGGTACAGGCAAAGGCATATATAAACCATGAGAATTGAGTCATGACTTAGCTTTTTGACATGTAGTGCAACGAGCACCAAAACGCTCAGCATCCCGTCTCATCTTTGGCCAAAAGAAATGTGTATCAAGTATATCCTCCGTCTTCTTCATGCTAAAGTGTCCCATTAATCCTCCTCCATGCGCCTCCTACAACAATAAAAGACGAACGGAGTTAGCTGGAATGCATAGCTTGTTAGCACAGAACACAAATCCATCATTAACGACCAACTTGTTCCATGTTCTTCCTTATTTACAATTTTGCGTTCCATCTTTAAAATCACCATCATGCACATATTGATCTTTGATGGTCTCCAAACCAAATATTTTGAAGTCAAGTTGTGAAAGCATAGTATAGCAATGAGACAATGCATCAACAATAACATTTTCTTTACCCTTCTTGTGTTTAATGACATAAGGGAAAGTCTCAATGAATTCAACCCATTTAGCATGTCTACGATTCAGTTTAGCTTGACTTTTAATATGTTTCAAAGATTCATGATCAGAATGTATAACAAATTCTTTGGGCCATAAATAATGTTGCCATGTGTCTAAACTCCGAACAAGAGCATATAATTCTTTATCATAAGTAGAATAATTCAGACTAGGCCCACTCAATTTTTCAGAAAAGTATGTAACAGGTTCGCCATCTTGTAATAACACATCTCCTAATCCAATTCCACTAGCATCAATTCAAGCTCAAAAGTCTTATTAAAATCAGGAAGTTGGAGTAAAGGAGCATGTATCAACATATTTTTCAACACCGTGAAGGCCTCTTCCTGTGCGGTACCCCAAACAAAAGGCACATGCTTCTTTGTAAGCTCGTTGAGAGGTGCAGCAATGGTGGTGAAATCTCTCACAAAACGCCTATAGAAACCAACGAGACCAAGGAAACTCCTCACTTGTCTGACCGTTTTGGGCTGCGGCCAACTTTCAATAGCTTCAATCTTGGCTTTATCAACTCCAATTCCCTGTGGAGTAACAACATAGCCAAGAAAAGATACTCGGTCGGTGCAAAAGGTGAACTTCCCAAGGTTACCAAACAAACGTGCATCCCGTAGAGCAATAAAAACATCACGTAAATGTTCCAAATGTTCTTCCAAAGATTTGCTATAAATCAGTATATCATCAAAATAGACTACCACAAATCGTCCAATGAAAGCATGTAAAACTTCATTCATTAATCTCATGAAAGTACTAGGTGCATTAGTTAACCCAAAAGGCATGACTAACCACTCATATAAACCAAACTTAGTTTTAAATGTTGTTTTCCATTCATCTCCCAATTTCATACAAATTTGATGGTATCCACTACGTAAATCAACTTTGGAGAATATTGTAGAGCCACTCAATTCATGAAGCATGTCATCTAGCCTAGGAATAGGATGACGATAACGAATAGTAATATTATTAATGCCTCTACAATCAACACACACGCGATGTACCATCCTTTTTCAGCACTAAAATAATAGGAACAACACAAGGTGATGCGGAGCATCCCTTGACCATCCCCATGGACACTCCGTCACCACTGCAAGCACTAAGAGGACCAATGACGAGAGCTCGCGCACGTGCCATCGAAACCGAGGTTAACTCCTTCCTCTTCGAGCTCCATTCAAATTCACACGAGAACTGGGTCCTGCCTCAACCGGAAGTGTTATGCATGCTTAGGTACCAAAGTGATGATCATGAAGAGGCTAGCGCGGAGGCCCGGGCACCTATGGACAAGGAGAAGGAAGAAATGAGTGAGAAGAATGAAGAAGGAGAGGTCCTGGACACTCCGGGTGCCTGGCCACTTTGGCCCCGGAGGCCCGGCCCCCCCGGGCGCTGCTCCCAGCCGGCCCCGGGTGCTCGGCCTACAACCTCGGGTGCCCGCCCCCCACTGCCCAAGCGCTGCCCCGGCCTGCCCCGGGTGCCCGACCCTCCACTTGGGAACTAGCAGCCGGCCCGGGTGCCCGCACCTTTGACCCCGGGTGCCCGGCCTCCCTCGTCTGGGTTCTAGCAGCCCACCCCAGGTGCCCGGGCTATCAACCCCCGGGTGCCCGGTCCCCTACAGCCGCCAGCCGGGCGGAGGCCCTGATCGGTCCGGGTGCCCGGTCATCCTTCCCCCGGGTGCCCGGCCACCCCCTGCGCTAGCCTCTGTCCGGTCCGGGTGACCGGACCCCTTTATCCCGGGTGCCCAGACCCCTCCGAGAGTGCGTGCATGCACTATGGGCTTTTGACCCTTGTACCCCTCTTTCCCTCATATTTCGTCTCTAGGCTATATAAACTCTTCCCCTATCTCATTTGAGAGGTTAGCAAAGTATTTGATAGACACTAGAGAGCTTTGCTCCTTGTATCCCCTCCTCTTGGAGATCAAGCCCCCACCTTGGGAAGAATCCTTGTGGATTACCAAGGCCTCCTCTTGGAGAAGATCAACATCAAGAACTCATCTCCTAGGAGTGGGAAGAACTCTACCCTAGTGCTACTTTCCTTGAATTGTTCTTCTATACTTGTGGATCTCATGTATGTTACTCTAGTGGATGTGTTATTTGGGTTTGTTTGAGTGATTTGCTCCTTGTGTTCTTGTGTGTTCTTCCTCTTTACCCCCTCCAAGTGTGAAAATACCCCATCTAGGGTTTCACCCTACAACATCTTGGTATCATGAGCAAGGTTGATTCACATCTTGGAGTCCCATCCCCCCATTTGCTAGCTTGATCTTGTTGTTTTTCGTCCTAATTAAAAAATCCCCAGAAAAATAGCCCCAAAAAAAATTTCTTGCAATTTGTTGGATCTTGTGAGATTTGGTTGTTTTGGTCCATGGATTTGTTTTTTGGCAACTGGATCTAGCCCCTACCCATCAATCTCCACCCTTCCCACCACGAAATCCACCGAATTTGGCCATTTCCCAAAGATTTCCGCCCAAATCGGAGACCACCAGGTGCCCGCACCTCCGGGCCAATTTCCCTTGACCACCCCGGGCACCCGCACCTCCCACCCCCAGGTGCCCTTACCCCTCTGAAACAGCCCAACTACACCACCAATTTGGCCATAACTTTCACCTCCCAAATCCGTTTTTCGTGTTCTTTAGCTCGTTTGGAAGCTCTTGACATCCCCCATCCACATATATCATTACCACCACCATTTTCCTCCATTAAAAGTTTCACCACAAAAACATCCACCTTCCGCATTTGACTGATTTTGAGTTGCGGTTTCTGTTTCCTAAGGTGTTTCGGCTACTTAGGAACGTGTGATATCGACATCATCGCCTCGGAGTCGTCTTCGCCAACGATTGCAAGGACGGTAACCTCGAAGACAATTAGTTCATTTACTTGCTTTTGCATTGATAACCCGAGCCATTTTGCGTCACTTACCCATCGAGACTAGCGAGTTGAGAATTGTCGGGCCATGCTATATTGTGCACCATAGTGATCTTGCTATCATCACTGTGCCCTAAGTCTCTCCCGTTCATATCTTACATACTTGTCTCATATCATACTTGGCTTGAGCATCAAGCATAGTGAAAAAAGAGCTTTTAAGCAAAAGAGGAGAAACAAAGAACTTGTAAGCAATAGCATTGAGCCATTTCGCATCGAAACATCATCTTGGTCATCACATACATACCATAGTTGGGATTGAAGACGACACCTTTCTCTCATAGGTTGGTGCACAAGCGTATCTTGCCCATTTGAGCAATCGAACTAGCGTCTCTCTAGCATCCGTACAACAAGAGCATTTTCCGTGGTTACACATTTTGAGCTCACTCCTTGGTTGTGCGGATCCCATCTATCTTCCGTGTGTGTGTTCCTAGTGTTATTCTTGGGTTTGATCTATTTTATTTAATTGGAATTTTGTGAACCTTCTCTACCTTATCGATATCTTGACTAACATTTGCTTGAAATTTTGTGCCACCATCCTAACCAAGATACTCCATAAGCTTTACTTGTCTAGGTGTGAGAAACAAACCCGGTACCAATTCTCCTATTGTGGCATTACATTGAGCGATACTTGGTACATCCACAATCCCCGGAAAAGGTAACTTCGGTATTGTTCTCTCATTTTCCTACTCACCACACTTGGTTATGATGGATAGGCCAAGTTCTTTGGCTAACCCACTTTTCGAGGAGCAAGGTGATGATCACGACTACGTCACCAAGAACCACTTCTTCGTCACCCAACGAGCTCTACATCAAGAAAGTGAAGCTTTGGGTGAGCGCCTCGAGCAACTCGCCACCGACCTTCGTCAATCGGAAGCAAGGAACCGCGACTACCTCGATGCCAAGCTCACCACACAAATGGAAGAATTCCGCAACATGATCGTGAGCCGCGCGCCTTCCTCAACCTCTTCGCCAAGACGGCGCCAATAAAGCCACCGCTCAAGTCGTCAATCTTTGGACTAATCTTCTTATGATGCAAGTCCTCCAGGAGCTCGCTTTGATCGATGTGATGATCCCCAAGGTCGCCAAGCTCAAGAAAATCCATTCCATGGCAATGGCTTACAAGACCGAGGTTGAGCACGTGATAGGGCGTGACGACAAGAGCAAGAATCAATGGAGCAAGAGCAAATAGCTCCACAAGTGCAATGTCACGAACCTCAAGACGATGATGCAATACGACAAGCACAAGAGCGCCGTGAAGCACAAGCAGTTGACCGTGAAGCACAAGCACTCGAAGCACAACGTGTACTCCGCGAGGCCACCAGAGCAGTCGACAAGCGCAACCACCAAGTGCGTGAACAAGAGGTAGCACTTCGTCAAGCACGACAAGAAGAAGCCGCTCGACGTGAAGAGCAACAAGAAAGGAGAAACCAAGCACATATGCCTCGTCCTCCACGACAAGAACAACACCGGCAAGAGCGACATCAAAACCGCCACTATGATGAAGAACTACGCTACGGCAAGCTCAAGTTCACCATGCCCAAGTTCTCCGGAAGCAATATCTCTCATGGGCATTGAAGGTGGACAAGATATTCCACCTTCACAACTACGACGAGGAAAAGAAGATCTCCATGGCCTCCCTCGAGTTTCAAGATTATGTCCTCATTTGGTGGGAACAAGTGATCGAGCGACGACAAGCAAGAGGCGAACCACCAATTACAACTTGGACGCAAATGAAGGATGTCATGAGAGCTCGCTTCGTGCCTACACACTACACCCGTGATCTTTTCAAGAAGTTGCAACTCCTCAAGCAAGGCACGAAGACGGTGGAAGAATACTACCAAGAAATGGAGGTTGCCATGATAAGAGCCAATGTCAAGGAAGATGGCGAGCCAACTATGGCACGCTTCTTGAATGGCCTCAACCACCCAATCAAGCGGATCGCCGACTTCCAACCCTACTCCAACCTTCTTGAGCTAGTTCATCAAGTGACCAAGGCCGAGCTACAAGTGCAAGATGAGTTCAAATACGCCAAGTACTCTTCCAAGACCTACGGCTCCTACACTCAAGCTCCCGCAACTTCGGCACCTCCTACCTCAAGTAGAGCATCACCAAGTACCGGCAACAAGTCAAGTTCCAAGCAAGTTACGCCTTCCTCGACTCGTCCTTCGGCAAGCACCTACAAATCCAAGACTCCCTCATCTTCAGCGCCACCGAATGACCCTGTCAATACAAGTTCTATCAAGTGATTCACATGTGGTGGCCGAGGGCACAAGTCCTTCGAATGCACCAACAAGCGAACCATGATCTTCAACGATGACAGCACATACGACTCCATGAGTGAAGAAGAAATGGAAGCCCTTGAGCACATGGCCATGCACCGGCGCGTGAACGAAGATGAAGATGATCAAGTCTTTTGTGACAATGACTCAAGTCCCTCTCTCATGGTCTCCAAGGTCTTGACACTCCAACACCACCAAGAAGAAGACCAACGGTGCCACATCTTCCACACCAAGGCCGGCATCAATGGGCGTTCCGTGAAAGTCATCATCAACGGAGGAAGTTGTCACAACTTGGAAAGAGAAGATCTACGTTCCAAGCTGCAATTGGTCAAGAAGAAGCATCCTCGTCCCTACAAGGTCCAATGGTTAAGCGACACCGGCAGTATTCAATTGGAGCATACGGTGCAAGTTTCCTTCAAGGTCAGTGCCTACGAGGACACCTTGGAGTGTGACGTGGTTCCTATGTTTGTGTGCCATCTTCTCTTGGGAAGACTGTTGAATGTATAATTTGGCCGCTAGGTATTCTATGGGCCAAATTAATTTAAATGTGTGGTTGACATATATGTTTTTGGACTTGCTGTTTATTTTGAAATGCAGGCTTGTCAGGCGTAGGAAGTTATTTTACCCAAGACAAGTATATAGAATTATGTATGGACTAGCGGCTACATGGACAAATTCTCATGTGCTGGGATAAACCGTGGTTGCTAAGATGAAGGAATTTTAGCATGGGCAATGAAGTCACCTAAACAAAAGCAAGCACAGATGGTGGGTCATTAGTCCTTATTATATAGTGTGATAGCGAACTTGCCGGAATATTTTATTCATATATCCAAGAGTCTTTGTACATGAATATGGCCTAGATACGTACTACAGATAGCATGCAGATTTTATACGCATGTATTACATGGTAACCGAATCGAGTCCTATTCGGTTTTAGTTTTGGAGTTGTATTCCTCTACAGCAAGGCATGCTACGTAACCAGGTCTTGCCTTGTATACGCAAAGTCCAGCATACCTTATTTATAAGGCCACGGCCGACTGGAAAAAGTCCCCAACAATCGATCTATCAATACAAACTACTTTTTCACGTACGTCTATTTTCTGTCGCTACTTCCTGCCGAGCCCTAGCAGCCCTAGGGTTTGGCGATCTTTGCCGTTTTGCGCTGGAAAGCGGCCGGTTCTCCTCCACGAAAGCGAGGAAATCTTTGTTGCTTTGCTCGTAAAGCAATCGTTCGTCGTCACGAAAGCACGAAGGTTATCCTGGTGTTGCGCGGCGATTTCGCGTGCCAACACAATTGGCGACTCCGCTGGGGACGAGAAGAAGAAGAAGAGGTACACGATGAGTACCGAGTCCAAGAACGGGAGCGACATCGACCCGAAGAACGTCATCGCCATCACACTCGATGATCTGTCGGAAGATGTTCGGCGCGAGCTTGAAGAGGAGCTTGAGAAAGAAAAGGTTGAGAGGTTGAAGCTGAAGTTGGCTAGATACGCGAAGACGAGGAACAGTGTCGTCAAAAAGGTAGTTCCGAGCCCTTCCGGTGCTCAGGTAAAAAACTCAACCGAAGAAATTGCTCATCTAATTGATGTGTCTGTAGCTAGTAAATATGGTTCTGATATGGAAAATACGACACGTACAATTACTCGAGTAGTAGCTAATAGACTTGAAGAATTTAAGATACAATTTAATAAAGATCTTGAAAATTGTCTACCTGGTCATGTATGCTCATTAGTGCTGCAAGTCAATGATGAATATTCTGGGAAAAAGCCGATGTCACCACAAAATAGCGGATTCATTAATTTGCCTAATCATATACATACACCTAGTGCATCGGCTAATGTTACGCAACTTCCTGTCCCTTTAACAAATAATCAAGATGGCCGGAATTATGTGGGCACTTCGGCTAATAATTTTGTTCCTAGTACCACTGCTCCTATCGTTTCGAGTTCGGCTCCACAAAATCACAATAGCAATAACCAAAGTTTTGGTTTTAATTCTAATATGCAGCAGCCTAGTTATCGGACAGTGGCATATAGTACGCCACCACTACTGCCTGTTGGTACCGGGGTTCCATACGGGCCGGTACCCGATTCATACTTTAGTGGGTCTCCGTTGCAAACTTCACATGCTCAAATTTCGTTGCCGGAGCTTCCGCCACGTGCTTGTGTTCCATCTGATCCACAAACTAGTTCTCTACAGCCCAATGATAACTTTAAGGATCAGCTTGCTAGTATACTTAGAGAATTTGGTTTAGAACCTAAGGGTAGAGCACGTGCATATCAAAAACCATACCCTGATTACTTTGACTCGACACCATATCCTCGTGGTTTTAGAATTCCAGATTTTGTTAAATTTACGGGGGAACATGGTAGATCTACTTCTGAGCATGTAGGACAATTTTTAGCACACTGCAGCGAGGTCGGCACATCTGATGTTTTTAGATTAAAATTATTTCCTTTATCTCTATCCGGTACTGCATTTACTTGGTTTACATCGCTTGCTCCTAATTCTATTTCAACATGGGCACACTTGGAGCAAAAATTTCATGAGTATTTTTATAGCGGTGAAACAGAACTTCGGCTTTCAGATTTAACTATGGTTAGGCAGAAATATAATGAGCATGTTCATGATTATATTAGGAGCTTTAGGGATGTCAAAAACCGATGTTTCAGCTTGACCATAGCCGAAAAGGACTTAGCCGATCTTGCCTTTTCGGGTTTACTCGCTCATATTAAGGATAAACTAGAAGGGCAAGAATTTTTAGATGTTAACCAAGTTTTGCAGAAGGCTTTGGCGCAAGAACCGGGCTAAGGAAATTAAACAATATAGCCGGTTTAAAGATAACAGAAATAAAGAGAAAGATAATCATGCGGTTAATGCCTTAGATTATGATAGTGATTCGGCTAGTGAGGATGATGTTAATATATGTGTAGCCGAATGGGTTCAAGCGCCAAAGTCAAAACCTTTTGTATGTTCTGCTTTAAAACCTACACCTGCTAGAAGAGATGAAATTAAATATACTTTTGATGTAAGCAAGTGTGATAGAATTTTTGATATGTTACTGCAAAATAAATTAATTAGAGTGAGGGAGGGTCATGTAATTCCACCTCCAGAAGAATTGGGTAGAAGAGCTTATTGTAAATGGCACAATTCTTTGTCTCATGCTACTAATGATTGTAACGTGTTTCGTCGACAGGTGCAATCGGCCATCAATGAAGGACGATTGACGTTTGCAGAAGGTTCTAAGATGAAGCTCGACAGCGACCCTTTTCCTATCAATGTGGTCGAGCTTGAGAGTAAAAAAATGCTTATTCGGTCGGATCAGACCGAATCCGCAAGAGAGAAAAACGTTGTTGATAACAGTGCTCCTCCAAGGATGATCAAACCAAAAAATCCAGAAATAGGAGTGCGGAAAGTCAACGAAGGGAGGAGACAAGCTCCAAGGCCAAAGCCGGCAGTTAGCATGTTGTTGGAAAATTATACCTCACACAAGACCAGCAATGTGTTTAATCGGCTCGGAGGTAATAAGCGTCCAAGATCTCCTTCTGGACCTCGCAGTCATGAGCAAGGCAAGCCAGTGCATATGACCAACAACCGTATTTTGCAATGGAGACGACATATTGGGGTTGTGCACCTCCTATGTATCCGCAGTTTCCTCCATGGGGGTTTAATCCTTGGGCGCCATATCCTACAGGGCCAGCATGTTTTTTTCAGCCGAGATGGACTCCGCCAAGGCCTATGTTCAAACCAAACGTGCATGAGAAAAGGGCTCGGTTCAATGAGGAAGCTAGATCACATAATGCCATCGAGATTCGAGGAAGTCGATCACCGATACGCAATGCAGATGGCAAAAACAGTAAGGGTGGTCACAAGAGCATGTGGGTGCCGGTGAAGCGTGCTGAAAATAAAGCGGCAAAAAATTCAGATGATTTAGATGTTGATCATGGTCTGAAAATAGCGGAACACCAGTCAGATGAAGGTGTTGTCAATTGTACAGAAACAAGCAGTGTCTCGAAAGAAGCACTCGGTACAGAGGAGAAAGGTAATGGCGTAAAGTTGCGGCAAGCTGGCCAGTCTGATCAATTTGAAAAGCAAACTAATTCTGGGCATGACCCGCATGCACGGCCAGATACTATATCCTCACGTATTATTCAGAAGCCTAAATCGGCTAACACACAAGCTGATTTGATCATAAAGAATTGTTGCATAGGAATGTCCGGGAGTTTGCCTCCGAGGAGTTTCAAGTATAATACTAGTGCATCTACATGATGGGACTCAGGCAATGTACGCGTCCAGGGATTTAATGCCAGTACCGTATATGATCAGCAGAGAAGTTTTTTGGCCAGAGATAAAATGTTTGCCAGAAAAACAGAAGTACGTCAGTATAGGCCGAAGGACCTGGGGGGCAGCCAAATTAAGTCTGTCACGTGAGGGACTAAACCAGCACCACAGTGGTGCCCGAATGGACTTACCCACACTCAGAAACGACATGTACAGCGACTGCGGACATTGGAAATAAAGGAAGAGATAGCTGAGAAGAAGTGCGATAGATGGTTCAATCAGGATAAACCAATGATGCCTACGAAGACTTGGAAGGAGAAGCGCATCGCAGCAGAGGAAAATAAAAATACGGATGACACCATTATTGCAGAAAATTCAGAGAATATTAAAGATGTACCAACTGATATGGATGTTAATATGGTGTTCGCATTGCCTGCTGAATTTCGCGCGCCCGAGGCAGAAATTGCTGAACTTGTTCTTGGCCCAAAGAATGCTACATTTGAGAAACCAGAGAAGCATGGGCAGCACCTAAAGCCATTATTTATCAGAGGTCACATTGATGGTAAGCCTATTGGTCGCATGCTTGTTGATGGCGGTGCAGGTGTTAATATTATGCCCTTTTCGGTATTTTCTAAACTGAACCGAAAAGAGAGCGAGTTAATGAAAACCAACATGGGACTTAGTGGGTTCTCAGGAGAATTGTCCGAGGCTAAGGGTGTTGTTTCCATGGAGCTCACAGTCAGAAGCAAAACATTGCCGACTGCGTTTTTTGTTGTCGATGTCAAAGGCCGGTATAATATTCTATTGGGACGCGACTGGATCATGCAAATTGTTGCATCCCTTCTACCTTACATCAGTGCTTAATTCAGTGGGTTAATGATGATGTGGAGGTGATTGAGGGCGATAATTCTTCATGCATTGCTATGACGGACGCGCCGGTTGATTGGCAACACGGTGAGATGCGATGTTTGACCGGTAGGGTTTATCGGACTATGATTATATCAGTATTGGTAGAGATGGTTTTGTACCTATAAATGCACAGCCGGCTAATGTAGCTCGGCTTAATGATTTATCTATATAAATGATGAATAAAGACGACAATATTAAGTGGCTGCAAAGACGCACGGAGGAGTATCGTTCCGGAAAGAACGATATGCATGAGACCATTGAAGATTTTGATAACATGGAAAAGCTTGGACAGGGATTCTCATCGGCTGATCCACTTGAAGAAATTGATATTGGTGATGGAAGTATTCTGAGGCCTACATTTATCAAAGCTAGCTTGAAAGCCGATCAGAAAAGTAAGGTATGTTTATTACTTAAAGAATTCGTTGATTGCTTTGCTTGGAATTATACTGAGATGCCCGGTTTGAGTAGAGATTTGGTAGAACATAGATTACCTATTAAATCTGGTTTTAGGCCGTATAAACAACCTCGTAGAAGTTTCAATCCTAATTTGTATGACCGCATCAAAGAAGAAGTTGATCAGTTGTTAAAAGCTAAATTTATTCGGCCGTGTAGATATGCAGATTGGGTTTCTAATATTGTGCCTGTGGAAAAGAAAAATACTGGAAATATTAGAATCTGTGTTGATTTTAGAGATTTGAATAAGGCTACTCCAAAAGATGAATATCCTATGCCTATAGCCGACATGCTTATTAATGATGCCTCGGGACATAAAGTAATTAGCTTTTTAGATGGTAATGCAGGTTATAATCAAATATTTATGGCCGAACAAGATATGTCTAAGACTGCTTTTCGTTGCCCAGGTTTTGTTGGTTTATTTGAGTGGGTCGTTATGACATTTGGGTTGAAAAATGCCGGCGCTACATACCAACGAGCTATGAATTTAATTTTTCATGATCTTCTAGGCATTGTACTAGAAATATATATTGATGACATAGTTGTTAAATTGGATGGGTTTGATCATCATTTAACCGATTTAAGATTAGCTTTTGAAAGGATGCGCCGGTATGGATTAAAAATGAACCCACTCAAATGTGCTTTTGGCGTGTCGGCTGGTAAGTTTTTAGGATTCATAATTCATGAAAATGGCATAGATATTGACCCTAAGAAAGTGGAGGCAATTAGAAATTTGGAGGAACCCACGTGTAAAAGGGATGTGCAAAAGTTGTTAGGAAAAATTAATTACTTGAGACGATTCATATCTAACCTTGCAGGGAAAATTGAATCGTTTGTTCCTCTACTTCGGCTAAAGAATGAAGCCAAATTTACTTGGGGGGCAGAGCAATGAGATGCTTTTAATTATATAAAACGATGCTTGTCGAATCCTCCAATATTGCGGGCGCCTAAGTCCGGTGCGCCGTTTAGGCTGTACATTGCTGCAGAAGACATGGTGATCGGTGCGGTGTTGGCGCAAGAGGTCAGCGGGAAAGAATACATCATTGCATACTTAAGCCGTCGTTTGCTCGACGCCGAAAGTCGGTACGTGTTTATTGAAAAGTTATGCTTATCTTTATACTATGCATGTACCAAGTTTCGGCCTTATCGTCTTTCTAGTACGTGTGTAGTAGCTTGCCAGGCTGACGTCATTAAGTATATGTTGCAACGACCGATTCTTAGTGGTAGGATTGGAAAGCGGGCTTACGCACTAATAGAATATGATTTAACATATGAATCGTTGCGTGCTATGAAGGTTCAAGTTATTGCCGATTTCATTGTTGATCATAGGATTAAAGATGATGAAAACATTAATTATGTTAGTGTATGCCCATGGAAGCTTTATTTTGATGGATCGGTTTGTAGGGAAGGGCAAGGCGTCGGTAATGTTTTAGTTTCACCTAATAATGTTTTTTATGATACATAGGTCCGTTTGGAATATCCTTGCACTAATAACCAAGCTAAGTATGAAGCTCTACTGTTTGGTTTACAAACTTTAGTTGATATGGGCGTAAAGGATGTAGATGCTTTTGGGGATTCTCTTTTGGTAGTACAACAAATTAAAGGCGAGTTTCAATGTTTTGATGGATTATTAAATAGTTATTTGGACCGATGTTTAGATATAATTAAGTCTCTAGATATGTTCACCATCCATCATATACCTAGAGAAGAGAATTCTAGAGCTAATTGTTTAGCACAGCAAGCATCCGGTTATCACATTAGTAAAGGAATGTTTTTTATAATAGACAAGCCGATGCATGTTGAGTCTATAATGATGGATACTTTGCCACAGGGTGCACTTGGGCCTAGTACAGTTGAACAACTAGCTGTACAATGTACTGCAGATTCGGTGCATGGGTCACAAACGACCGAATTAGCAAATAAATTAGAATTAAGTGATTGGAGAGTTCCTCTAGTTAATCATTTAAAGGATCCAAGTCAAACAAGAGATAGGAAAATTCGGCGACAAGCTTTAAAATATACTTTGTTTAATGACGAGTTGTATCGCCGAACAATAGATGGGTTATTTTTAAAATGCTTGGATTCTGATCAGTCTAGAATAGCTATGGGTGAAGTGCACGAAGGAATATGTGGAACACATCAGTCGGCTCACAAAATGCGATGGTTATTAAAACGAGCAGGGTTTTATTGGCCGACTTTGTTAGAGGATTGTTTTCGGTATTATAAAGGTTGTGAGGCATGTAAAATTTTTGGTAATGTACAGTTAGCGCCCGCGCCTATGTTAAATCCCATAATTAGGCCATGGCCATTTAGAGGATGGGGTTTAGATTTTATTGGTGAGATACATCCTTCGTCTTCTAAAAGACATCTCTTCGTCCTAGTTGCTACAGATTATTTTACTAAATGGACTGAAGCAGTTCCTTTGAAAAATATGACTCATAAAGAGGTTATTAGTTTTGTTTTAGAGCATATTATTCACAGATTCGGTATTCCTCAAACTTTAACTACTAATCAAGGTGCTTCTTTTATGTCTCATCAATTTCGTGAATTTGCCGAATCTTTAGGAATTAAGTTGTTAAATTCGTCGCCTTATTATGCTCAAGCTAATGGACAGGTCGAATCTAGCAATAAAACTTTAATTAAACTTATAAAGAAGAAAATTGAGGAACATCCGAAAAGGTGGCATGAGGTACTTTCGGAAGATTTATGGGCTCATCGGATATCTAAGCACGGAGCGACTCAAGTAGCACCGTATGATCTAGTATATGGCCAGGAGGCGGTGTTACCCGTAGAGGTTAATTTACAAGCTCTTAGAGTGGCCAGACAAAATGATTTGTCGGCTGTAGATTATAATGACCTGATGATGGATAAGATAGATGACATTTCAGAAGATAGATTAAGAGCTTTGCGAGAAATTGAGAAGGAGAAGTTAAGAGTAGCCAAGGCTTATAATAAAAAGGTGAGAGAAAAATCGTTTCAAATAGGAGATTTAGTGTGGAAAACGATTTTACCTATTGGAACTAAAGATAGGAAATTCGGCAAATGGTCGCCGAGTTGGGAAGGCCCGTATAAGGTTGTAGAGATCGTTCCTGGAAATTCATATTTTGTACAATCTTTGCAGGGAGAGAAGTTGCCCAAAGCTCTCAATGGGAAATATTTGAAGAAGTACTATCCTAGCATGTGGCAGGAGGCTTGAGCAAATTTGGCCGATATATTATTTGAGATATCGCCCTAAGAAATTTTGGCCGATGTATTCTTTGAACATCGCCCTAAGAAATAATATGGCCGGTGGATTGATCAACATCGCCCTAAGGTATTGTTATGGTGTTTTTGATAAATCCAATTGTGACAAAAATAGGGAGGCATGTGTTGAATGTATAATTTGGCTGCTAGGTATTCTATGGGCCAAATTAATTTAAATGTGTGGTTGACATATATGTTTTTGGACTTGCTGTTTATTTTGAAATGCAGGCTTGTCAGGCGTAGGAAGTTATTTTACCCAAGACAAGTATATAGAATTCTGTATGGACTAGCGGCTACATGGACAAATTCTCATGTGCTGGGCTAAACCGTGGTTGCTAAGATGAAGGAATTTTAGAATGGGCAATGAAGTCACCTAAACAAAAGCAAGCACAGATGGTGGGTCATTAGTCCTTATTATATAGTGTGATAGCGACCTTGCCGGAATATTTTATTCATATATCCAAGAGTCTTTGTACGTGAATATGGCCTAGATAGTACTACAGATAGCATGCAGATTTTGTACGCATGTATTACATGGTAACCGAATCGAGTCCTGTTCGGTTTTAGTTTTGGAGTTGTATTCCTCTACGGCAAGGCATGCTACGTAACCAGGTCTTGCCTTGTATATGCAAAGTCCAGCGTACCTTATTTATAAGGCCACGGCCGAGTGGAAAAAGCCCCCAACAATCGATCTATCAATACAAACTACTTTTTCACGTACGTCTATTTTCTGTCGCTACTTCCTGCCGAGCCCTAGCAGCCCTAGGGTTTGGCGATCTTTGCCGTTTTGCGCTGGAAAGCGGCCGGTTCTCCTCCACGAAAGCGAGGAAATCTTTGTTGCTTTGCTCGTAAAGCAATCGTTCGTCGTCACGAAAGCACGACGGTTATCCTGGTGTTGCGCGGCGATTTCGCGTGCCAACAAAGCCCTTGGCAATTCGACCGCGGCGTCATCCACAATGGAAGAACAAACCACTATAGCTTCAAGATGAATGGCAAGGAGTACGTGTTACAACCTATGTCACCGAGCCAAGTGATCGCCGACAAGCAAGCATCCACACATCATGGAGAGACTAGTGAGAGAGTGAACCACCACAAAGAAAGTGAGCGCCACAAGCCCTAATTGAGTGACTCTTCGCCACGAGAGAAAAACTTAGTCCTCCTAGCCACCAAACGAGAGATGAAAGAAGTGTGTGAGAACCCATCGAGTGTCATCCACTATGTCCTACTATGCAAACATGAGGTGGCAAAAACTAACACTTCAACCCTCTTCCTCTAGTGTTCTCTAACTTGTTGCAGGAATTCGCGGATGTCTTCCCCGATGAGCTTCCTCCGGGCTTCCTCCTATACGTGGCATCGAACACTGGACAAAGCTCCCTACCTTGTCAACCCCGAAGAAACTAAGGAGATCCAACGACAAGTACAACAACTCATCGACAATGGTCATGTACGTGAAAGCTTAAGCCCTTGTGCCGTTCCGGTTATCCTTGTGCCTAAGAAAGACGGTAGTTTTTGCATGTGTTCCGATTGTAGACCCATCAATGCTATCACCGTTCGTTATAGGCACCCCAGTCCTCGCCTTGATGATATGCTAGATGAGCTTAGCGATGCCACCATTTTCTCAAAAAATGATCTTAAAAGTGGCTATTACCAAATCCGCATTCAAGAAGGGGATGAATGGAAAACCGTTTTTAAAACTAAATTTGGCTTGTACGAGTGGCTAGTTATGCCTATGGGTTTATCAGAAGCTCCCAGTACTTTCATGCGTGTTATGAATTTTGTGCTTCGTCCATACATTGGAGTGTTTGTTGTGGTCTACTTTGACAACATACTTGTGTTTAGAAAAGCCATCAAAGATCATGTAACTCATCTTAGGGCCGTCTTGCAAACTCTTCGAAAGTAAATTCTTTATGCCAATATGGAAAAAATGCACTTTTGCTGTTGACAAGCTTGTTTTCTTGGGTTTCGTTGTTTCTTCAAAGGGTGTCTATGTTGAGGAGTATAAAATTGAAGTAATTAAAACTTGGCCTCAACCCACTAATTTGCAACAAGTGCGTAGTTTCCTTGGTCTTGCGGGTTTTATCGTCGCTTTGTAAAAGACTTTAGCACCGTTGCTGCACCGTTGCATGCCTTGAGTAAGAAAAATGCACCCTTTGTTCTGGGATATTTGCAACCTACCGCATTTGACGCGCTCAAATCTTTGCTTACTCATGCTCCGATTCTTGCTTTGCCTAACTTTGACAAAACTTTTGAGGTTCATTGTGATGCTAATGGTAATGGAATTGGTGGAGTTTTGATGCAAGAAAAGCGAGCCATTGCATATTTTAGTGAAAAACTCTCCGGTGCTCAACTTAACTATCCCATCTATGATAAAGAATTGTATGCTTTAGTACGTGTATTGCATGTTTGGGAGCATTATCTTTGCCCACATGAGTTTGTCATACATACTGATCATGAGACTCTTAAATACCTTAAAGGTCAAACCAAGTTGAATAAACGACATGCTAAATGGAGTGAATTTATTGAATCTTCCCCTTACATGATCAAGTACATTAAGGGCAAAGAAAATGTTGTGGCGCATGCTCTTTCCCGCAAATGCATGTTAATTACTCAACTTGAATTGAATGTTGTCGGATTTAATCATATCAAAGATTTGTATGAGCGCGATGTGACTTTTGCTACTCCTTTTGTTAAGTGTGTGACGCATACATCTTGGGAACGATATTATATCAAAGATGGTTATCTAATGAGAGCTAACAAACTATGCATCCCCGAGTCTTCTCTTCGTTTGTTACTTTTGCAAGAGGCTCATGGAGGCGGACTCATGGGACATTTTGGATGCGACAAGACTTTTTCCACGCTCTCCAAGACCTACTTTTGGCCCAAGATGTTTCGCGATGTCTCACGCTTCACCAACCGGTGCTCTACATGCCACAAAGCTGAGTCACAATCTCAATCCCATGGTTTACATATGCCACTTCCTATTCCACATCAACAATGGGAAGATATTAGCATGGATTTTGTGCTTGGATTACCTAGGACTCAAAATGGCAAGGATTCCGTATTTTTTGTTGTGGACCAATTCTCTAAAATGGCTCATTTTATCCCATGCAATAAGATAGACGATGCTTCACATGTTGCAAATCTTTTTTGTAGGGGAATCTTGAGGTTACACAGAGTGCAAAAGACAATTGTGTCAGACCGACACGTCAAGTTATTAAGCTACTTTTGGAAGACGTTATGCGCCAAGCTCGGAATCAAGCTTCTATTCTCCACGGCTTATCATCCTCAAACCGATGGCCAAACGGAAGTCACCAATCGAACGCTCTCCACTCTCCTCCGCGTGCTGATCAAGAAGAACATCAAGGA
Organism: Aegilops tauschii subsp. strangulata; assembly: GCF_002575655.3. Classification (NCBI taxonomy): domain Eukaryota; kingdom Viridiplantae; phylum Streptophyta; class Magnoliopsida; order Poales; family Poaceae; genus Aegilops; species Aegilops tauschii. The sequence goes on from NC_053038.3 coordinate 207,633,755, forward strand.
GTGGGAGGAGTGCTTACCCATCACCGAGTACGCCTACAACCGTGCAAGACACTCTACTACCGGCAAGTCCCCCTTCGAGGTTGTCTATGGCTTCAACCCTTTGTCGCCATTGGACATCCTTCCTCTACCGCTACAAAAACGAGCAAACATGGACGCTAGCGCAAGAGCCACCTGCCTCAAGAAGATGCATGAAGAAACAAGGTCCACGATCGAGCGTCAAGTACACCACCTCGCCAACAAGCTCAACATCAACAAGTCACCGACGGTGTTCCAACTGGGAGATCTTGTATGGTTACATCTCCGAAAGGACCGCTTCCCTAAGGAGCTCAAGTCCAAGCTCCTTCCGAGAGCCGACGAACCCTTCAAGGTGCTCGCGCGCTACAACAACAAGCCTACAAGATCGACATTCTAGGTGACAAGTACAACATAAGCAACATCTTCAACGTCAAAGACTTGGACACATACCATGGTGTGATAGCCCGGCTTATTAGGTATGATAGACTACTCTATCAATAAGGAATTCCTTCTTTTCCGGGAGCCCATTCAGACGGAACTCCAAAGTTAAGCGTGCTCAGCTTGGAGTAGTTTCAGGATGGGTGACCGACCGGGAAGTTGCTCCCAAGTGCGCATATGAGTGAGGACAAAGTGCGCAGAAAACACTAGTATTGATCTGTGGGGCCAGTCTAGATCCCGCGAGGATTAACGACCACTGGCGGGTATGTCCGGGGCACTACAAGTTGGTTTCAGAGCCCACCCTCGCGGTTACATGGATGTTTGCAGACATGTGTGCGTCATGTTGTGCATGATGTTTGTGACCCGTCGCAACACATGGCATGGCACATGTGCCGGACTACAAGCATAGACGTATGTGCCAAGAGGGAACGTTCATGTGGCCCGACGAGGACGTCAGTTCCTCTGAGTGGGGGTGTATGTGATAGCCTGGCTTATTAGGGATGATAGACTACTCATATCAATAAGGAATTCCTTCTTTTCCGGGAGCCCACTCGGACAGAACTCCAAAGTTAAGTGTGCTCAGCTTGGAGTAGTTTCAGGATGGGTGACCGACCGAGAAGTTGATCCCGGGTGCGCATGACTGAGGACAAAGTGCGCAGAAAAGACTAGTATTGATCTGTGGGGCAAGTCTAGACCCCACCAGGAGTAACAGCCACCGGCGGGTGTGTCCGGGGCGCTACACATGGTGATGAAGAAAACGATCCACGGACGGATCTCTCCCGGGGGGAGATGATGCGGAGCATCCCTCGACCATCCCCACGGACACTCTATCACCACCGCAAGCACTAAGAGAACCGATGAAGAGAGCTCGTGCACGTGCCATCGAAATCGAGGTTAACTCCTTCCTCTTCGAGCTCCATTCAAATTCACACGAGAGTTGGGTCCTACCTTAGACGGAAGTGTTATGCATGCTTAGGTACCAAAGTGATGATTATGAAGAGGCTACCGTGGAGACTCGAGCACCTATGGACAAGGAGAAGGAAGAAAGGAGCGAGAAGAATGAAGAAGGAGAGGTCCTGGACACTCCGGGTGCCCGGCCTCTTTGGTCCCGAAGGCCCAGCCTGTAATGCCCAATATGCAACTATACTCCATACGTGTCGAGGCACGACTTGGGTATAAGCGCATATTGGTATGGTCGCAAGAGTGGTTGTATCTTTGCTCATCTCATGTACTCAATAGATAGAATATGAGCTTTTGCTTACAATTGCCACAATGTCACACAATATCATCAAGTTATACAATCCTTCAAGATGAACACAAAGTCCGGCTACAGACGAAATCAAACAAATAAAATACAACCACCCATGCTAAGTCCCGATCGGCCCTACTAGGCACCACTACTGATCGTCCGGAAAGGAAACATAGTAACGACCACGGTCTTCGTCGAACTCCCACTCGAGTTCAGTGGCACCACCTGCATCAATCTCGTCGGTACCTGCAACTGTGGTTGTAGTATTCTGTGAGCCACGGGGACTCAGCAATCATATCACCCTCGGTATCAATACTAACAAAGCTTAAATGGGAAAGGTATGGTTAAGTGGTGGAGTTGCATCAAGCTCTAAGCATATGTATGGTGGCTAACTTACGCATACAAGAATAAGATGAGAACCTACACAACAGTCGCAAAATAATAATGATCAATAAGTGATCCTGAACTACTTACGTTCAAACATAACCCCACCGTGTTCTCTTCCTGACCCTCATTAAAAAGAGACCATCAAGGTTACACACGCGGTTGGTGTATCTTAATTGAGTTTGGTTTCAAGTTCACTACAATAGGATATTAAAAACTCCCGTCTGCCACATAACCATGGCACGACTTTCGAAAGATTAAACCCTACAGGGGTGTCCCAACTTAGTCCATGACAAGCTCACGATCCGCGGAGACAATCCTCCATCGCGGGACCCTCCGATCAAACTTGGAATCCCGGTGCACAAGACATTTCGACAATGCTAAAACAAAACAGCAAGACCTCTCGACGTGCCGACACCCCTATAGTAGCCGCGCGTATCTCCTCTCAGGCCATGGTTGGATGAGCTAAGCTTACGGGTGCTGAGACCCAAGTTGCCAAGGGGGTGCCGCAAGGTGCTCTAGTTTGGACCAACACTCATGAGGAGCATTGGCCCGGGTTGTTGATTAAGAATCCTCGGGTTAATTACATCCTATGCAAATTTTAGTTGTTATCAGGCAAATGGTAAAACCAATGTTGGGACTTGCTGGAAGAGTTTTATTCAAAGTGAACTGTCAAGAGGGGACCATAAACCCTCACCGTGTTAGGGACGCAAAATTCAAGGAAGATAACACTGGTATGACGGAAACTAGGGCGGCAAGAGTGGAACAAAACACCGAGCAAAAGGCCAAGCCTTCCACCATTTACCAAGTATATAGATGCATTAATTAAATAAGAGATATTGTGATATCCCGACATATCCATGTTCCAACATGGAACAACCTGCACTGCACCTGCAACTAGCAACGCTATAAGAGGGGCTGTCCAAAAGCGGTAACATAGCCAAACAACGGTTTGCTAGGAAGGTGGGTTAGAGGATTGACATGGCAATATGGGTGGCTTGATAAACAAGTGGTAGGTAGCGCGACATAGCGATAGAACGAACAACTAGCAAGCAAAGATAGAAGTGATATCTGTGGTAATGATCATCTTGCCTGCAAAGTTTTCAAAGGTATCGTATGCTTGCTCCTCATGAATGTACTCGACAGGGTCCTCGAACACGAACTCGTCTCCCGGAACTACCCAAAGAAAATACAAGCATATAATGAACAACCACTCATGACAATAACATGTTCTATATGTAAGACTAATGATGATGCATAATAAAAACGGCATGCATGGAGTTACGGATCTAACGGAACGAAGGGGAATGACCATGTGAAGGAAACGGTGGAGACAACATGGACATGGGAAGAATCTTGGTAACCCAAGCATGCCACTGGAAAGATTGAAAGATTTCGGTTGAAATCGATATGAAGATCATCGGAAACGGATACACGGTTTGCAAAAGACGAGCAAAACAAGATGTAATGCAATATGTGGAAAACAGCAACATAACAACTTAGATGCAAAGTTTAAATATGCTACAGCACCCAAACATGAAAACAAAAAACATGGCAGTGAAGTACAGGTGAAGGTCTACAAATGATGAATAGTGAGCTACTCCTAGGACTCCCTAGAACATGTTTAAAACAACATGGAGAGAATGCAAATGACAACAGCTTAACTAACTTAGAGAAATTCGCTGATCATGACAGAAACAACATCGGGTTGCAATGTTTAGAGCCAACAAACTACATGTTACAGTAACCTATCATGGAAAACTTAAGCATGGCATGCTAGTACTAAATTCAATTAACGGAACTCCCTTACTGAACTTGTTCCAAAGATCTACAGATGATAGCACCAATGCAAACATGGCAAGTGATATGACAGATTTCAGACGGTAGAATTTAATAGCATGGCAGAAACAGATTCATGATAGCAACTTTGCAAGCTTGTTTAACTCAATATAAAGCATGTCATGGCATATAATAAAATCTAGCATGAAGTAGGCATTATGGAGAGCATGTTCTTGTGCAAAACTACCCCATGTCATAATGGCATAAATATACACATAAATGACAAAACAGCAACATGATGTAAAATGACATATGTGCAAACTTGCTCAAATGCATAAACTAATACCACCAATGGATTGGTGGTATTTTTCTACCCCAAAAACATATATAATATGTCTAGGTTGCAGTAGAAAAATCCCCACAACTTTGCAAAACAAAACTGCCTATAATGGAATTAACAGAAATGGCAATTTCCAAAACTGAAAATATCCAGAAATGGACTAGCCCGAAATGGAAAGATTCCTTTCTCTGAAATGGAATATTCGCTGGGTTAAATAAAAGAAAAAGGAATCAGCGGGTTTGTGGGAGTGACAAGTGGGGCCCTGCGGTGTGAGAATATCACATGTGGGGCCTCTGTGTGAGCGGCTCAAGTGAAAGAGAAAAAAGAGGGGGGGGGGGTTAATTTCGCCCATAGGGATCGAACCCGGGTCGCCTGGGTGGAGGCGCAGCACGGGAACCCGGGTCGCCCGGATTATTGCGAATTGCAGGAACCATCCTGAAGAAGATGACATCCGTTAGAACCACCATTGAATTGATAGATAAGTTGAAACAAAGGCTAGACATGTTGCAACATATAGTCTTGACAATAAGCATCCGAACAGAGTGGTTGAACGAATGCATTCCAAAGTTAATATGATACGACCATTATGATAAGAATCCACTTAGACAAAGGTTGATGAATAAAACAACAAGGTACGACTGGAACAAATAAATGGTAAAGATTCCCCAATCTCATACCAAATATATGTCGGAAAGATAATTAAGAGCTACTTGAATTCCCACCTATAAACTCCCGAAAATTTCTTATTATGCAATCTGGTGTTGGGGATAGAGGGAGGCACAAATATCTCAAACAACTAACAAGCCCTACGCTCCAACTGTATCCATCCGTCAACACATAACCAAGAGATCTCCGAAAATCGTGTACCTCAGACCTTCAAAAAGCATCCGCTATAGGCAATACTCCCGAACTCCCTCCCCGGTACTGGGTGGCGTCGAGGTTATCTCACCACTAACACGCATAGAAGAGATTTTTGATGTCGGCGAGCTCAGGTATACTGGAACTGCAATGATAAAATTGTTACGACAACACCTCGGAGCTCAACTCCCCGGGACACTGCCACAACCCCTAAATGACCGGAGTCACCAAGAACAATGTTCTCGTCACAACAATATCAGAACGATCCCAAGATACCCGCGTGATCCTAATTTTTTTTAGTGAAAATGAGGAGAGGGAAGTCAAAACATCTACGTCAGGAGTCCTCAGCAGAGCGAAGAAAGGGATAAGGAGTAAAAAGTATCCTACTCTCCGATATATATATTCCTAAGACTCAAAATAGTTTTGTTCTAGACTCAACAACGTCAGCGGTTCGATCAAGCAGGGGCTCCTAAGTCGGGGTGGCTCTGATTACCAACTTGTAACGCCCAATATGCGACTATACTCCATACGTGTCGAGGCATGACATGGGGTATAAGCGCATATTGGTATGGTCGCGAGAGTGGTTGTATCTTTACTCATATCATGTACTAAATAGATAGAATACGAGCTTTGGCTTACAATCGCCACAATGTCACACAATATCATCAAGTTATACAATCATTCAAGATGAACACAAAGTCCGGCTACGGACGAAATCAAACGAATAAAAGACAACCACCGACCCTACTGGGCACCACTACTGATCGTCCGGACCATGGTCTTCGTCGAACTCCCACTTGAGTTCAGTGGCACCACCTGCATCAATCTCGTCGGTACCTGCAACTGTGGTTGTAGTATTCTGTGAGCCACGGGGACTCAGCAATCATATCACCCTCGGTATCAAGACTAACAAAGCTTAAATGGGAAAGGTATGGTTAAGTGGTCGAGTTGCAGCAAGCTCTAAGCCAATGTATGGTAGCTAACTTACGCATACAAGAATAAGATGAGAAGCTACGCAACGGTCGCAAACTACTAATGATCAATAAGTGATCCTAAACTACTTACGTTCGAACATAACCCCACTGTGTTCTCTTCCTGACCCTCATCGAAAAGAGACCATCACGATTACACATGCGGTTGGTGTATTTTAACTGAGTTTGGTTTCAAGTTCACTACAATCGGATATTAAAAACTCCTGTCTGCCACATAACCGCGGGCACGGCTTTCGAAAGATTAAATCCTGCAGGGGTGTCCCAACTTAGCCCATGACAAGCTCACGATCCGCGGAGAAAATCCTCCATCGCGGGACCCTCCGATCATACTCGGAATCCCAGTGCACAAGACATTTCGACAATGGTAAAAAAACCAGCAAGACCTCCCGATGTGCCGACACCCTGATAGTAGCCGCGCGTATCTTGTCTCAGGCCATGGTCGGATGAGCTAAGCTTATGGGCGCTGAGACCCAAGTTGCCAAGGGGGCGTCGCAAGGTGCTCTAGTTTGGACCAACACTCATGAGGAGCATTGGCCCGGGTTGTTGATTAAGAATCCTCGGGTTAATTACTCCCTATGCAAATTTTAGTTATTATTAGGCAAATGGTAAAACCAATGTTGGGCCTTGCTGGAAGAGTTTTATTCAACGTGAACTGTCAAGAGGGGCCCATAAACCCTCACCGTGTTAGGGACGCAAAATTCAAGGAACATAACACCGGTATGACGGAAACTAGGGCGATAAGAATGGAACAAAACACCGAGCAAAAGGCCAAGCCTTCCACCCTTTACCAAGTATATATATGCATTAATTAAATAAGAGATATTGTGATATCCCAACATATCCATGTTCCAACATGGAACAACCTGTACTGCACCTGCAACTAGCAACACTATAAGAGGGGCTTGATAAACAAGTGGTAGGTAGTGTGACATAGCGATAGAACGAACAACTAGCAAGCAAATATAGAAGTGATAACGGGGGTAATGATCATCTTGCCTGCAATGTTTTCAGAGCTATCGAATCCTTGCTCCTCGTGAACGTACTCGACAGGGTCCTCAAACACGAACTCGTCTCCCGGAACTACCCAAAGAAAAGACAAGCATACAATGAACAACCACTCATGACAAGAACATGTTCTATATGCAAGACTAACACTGATGCATAATAAGAACGGCATGCACGGAGTTACGGATCTATCGGAACGAAGGGGAATGACCACGTGAAGGAAACGGTGGAGACAACATGGACATGGGCAGAATCTTGATAACCCAAGCATGCCACTAAAAAGATTGAAAGATTTCAGTTGAAATTGATATGAAGATCACCGGAAACGGATGCACGGTTTGCAAAAGACGAGCAAAACAAGATGCAATGCAATATGTTGAAAACAGCAACATAACAACTTAGATGCGAAGTTTAAATATGCTACATCACCCAAACATGAAAACAAAAAACATGGCAGTGAAGTACAGGTGAAGCTCTACTAATCATGAACACTGAGCTACTGCAAGAACTCCCTAGAACATGTTTAAAACAGCTTGGAAAAAAATGCAAATGAGAACAGCTTAACAGACTTAGCAGAAATTCACTGATCATGACAGAAACAGCATCAGGTTGCAATGTTTAGAGCCATTAAACTACATGTTACAATAACCTATTATGGCCAACTTGAGCATGGCATGCTAGTACTAAATGCAAATAACGAAACTCCCTTACTGAACTTGTTCCAAAGATCTACAGATGATAGCACCAATGCAAACATGGCAAGTGATATGACTGATTTCAGACGGTAGAATTTAATGGCATGGCAGAAACAGATTCATGCTAGCAACTTTGCAAGCTTGTTTAACTCAATATAAAGCATGTCATGGCATATAATAAAATCTAGAATGAAGTACGCATTATGGAGAGCATGTTCATGTGCAAAACTACCCCATAGCATAACGGCATAAATATACACATAAATGACAAAACAACAACATGATGTAAAATGACATATGTGCAAACTTGCTCAAATGCATAAACTAATGCCAGCACTGGATTGGTGGGATTTTGCTACCCCAAAAACATATATAATATGTCTAGGTTGCAGTACAAAAGCCCCACAACTTTGCAAAACGAAACTGCCTATAATGGAATTAACAGAAATGGCAATTTCCAAAACTGAAAATGTCCAGAAATGGACTAGCCCGAAATGGAAAGATTCCTTTCCTTGAAATGGAATATTCGCTGGGTTAAATAAAAGAAAAAGGAATAAGGGGGGTTGTGGGAGCGACAAGTGGGGCCCTGCGGTGTGAGAGTATGACATGTGGGGCCTCTGTGTCAGCGGCTCAAGTGAAACAGAAAAAAGGGGGAGTTAATTTTGCCCACAGGGATCGAACCTGGGTCACCTGGGTGGAGGCGCGGCAGGAACAAGTCAGGCTGTGCGTGTGTTCATGATAGGAGGGGAGCTCGCTCCTTTTGAACCAACTAGAAGCGGGGCTGGCTATTACTGTCGCGGTAGAGGCGACGACATCGTTCGGCGACAACAACAGCTACGGCGGCGCTCGGCAAGTGGCAGCGGGCGTGCAGGACCCAGAGGAACAGGAACTACACTAACAGTTTCATACTACGCCGGAGCATCGAGATCACGGAATAGGTATGGAAGAAGCGACGCCTATGGTGAACTAGAGGGCGCGAGAAGAAGCAGGGACGGAGACGGGGGTTACCTAGCTCACCTAGGACACGGCAAGGTCGATGGAGACTCGTCGGAGACGACGGAAGGGAGCTCTGAACCTTGGCGAAAAAAACCCTGAATGTGACGGAGAGGAAGCAGAGGAGGGGCGTCGAGGAAGTTGGCGTCTCCGGGCTCTGTTTTGCGCGGGAACGGCACGGGGAGGTTCACTCTTGCGCGTGGACGACGACGGGGCCGTCGTTGAAGCTCCTACGACAGAGGAGAACTCTGGCTCTCATCAGCCATGGTGATCGGAAGTGAAGCAGCATGGCGCTTGGGGTGTCCTTACTTGCGCGGCGGCAGCGAAGAAGAGGGAGAGGAGGAAGGGGAAACCCAAGGGAGCTGCGGGGGCTTAAAAGGAGGGGAAGAGACGGCGCAGCCTCGATGTCCGTGAAGCTCACGGCGCAGGCGCGGGCACTCTCTCTCAGAAACAGAGACGGCGACAGCACGGGGCAGGTAGGCGTGAGGAGGATGGTTCGCTGGCAGGCGGGCCCGGCGAGAGAGAGAGAGGGAAAGAGCCAGCGCTGGCGGACTGGATGGGCCGCGACGGGAGCTGCTGCCGTGCCAGGAGCTGGGCCGCTTTTGCGGCTAGGCTGCATGCTGCTACTGCTGCTTCTTTTGACGTCTCCTCAAACAGAAAATAAAAATAAAAACACATGGGAATATGAGAGGAATTTGAGAATAGTGAAAATATAGTCAAGCGCCCGGAATTGTGCTCTATTTAATAAAATTGGTTTGGACATTTTTAAAGGAAGTAAAATAATTCAAGTTTGAATTAAATTCAAACTTGAGCCATTTTAAAACCTAACCAAAACAACTTCAAATTTGATGAAGTTTGGCAGAGAGATTTTGGGCATGGTGCAAGATTTGTGAGGAAGTCTTGAACATTAATGGAGTAGGGAAAATGGCACTTGCCAAATAAGAGAGAAGGGAAGGAGGGGAGAGGTGATGCAAGGTTAGAGAGAGATGGCCTTGGAGTGATGCACATTTCACCACAACAATGTTAATACCACAATGCACATGATGGGCATGATGAATTGCAACATGACAAGAAGCACAAATGCAACACTATGATGAGGCCATGATGCAACAATTAATGGCAAAAAGAAACATGACAAAAAATGACAAGACAAAGCAATTTGAAACAAGGCACAACCCAAAATGAAACCAACAAGGAGGAAAACCACTTGGGATTGATCATGACAAGGTTGGATACATTGCCAAATATGGAAGTTTTACATCTGGGGTGTTACAACTCTCCTCCACTACAACAGGATCTCGTCCCAAGATCTAAGACTGAAAGAACTCCAGATATTCGGAACGAAGGTAATCCTCGTGCTCCCAAGTAGCTTCTCGGTCGGAATGGTGAGACCACTTAATTTTGAGGAATTTGATTGACTTTTTGCAAGTTTTGCGCTCGGTTTCTTCAAGAATGGCAACGGGATGCTCATGATAAGACAAGTCTTCTTGGAGGTCAATTTCTTCGAAGTTGATAGTGCGCTCGGGCGTCTTGAAGCACTTTCAAAGTTGTCACACGTGAAACACATCGTTCACATTTGAGAAGTTAGAAGGGAGATCAAGTTGATAGGCAAGGTCGCCTCTTTTGCCAATAATCTTGAAAGGACCCACATATGTTGGGGCAAGCTTCCCTTTGATACCGAAGCGTCAAGTGCCTTTCATGGGAGAGACGCGGAGATAGACATGGTCTCCAATCTCGAAAGCCAAGTCACGGTGTTTGCTATCATAGTAACTCTTCTGGCGCGATTGCGCGGCTTTGAGATTTTCACGGATGACTTTGCACATTTCTTCGGTTTCTATGATCAAGTCATTGCCAAGAAGTTGGCGTTCACTAGTCTCGCACCAGTTGAGAGAAGTACACCACTTTCTGCCATATAGGGTTTCGAAAGGGGCCTTGCCCGAACTTGCTTGGAAGAGGTTGTTGTAGGAGAACTCGGCAAACGGGAGACAATCGTCCCACTTCATACCGAAAGAGATGACACAAGCTCTAAGCATATCTTCGAGGATTTGATTGACTCTTTCGACTTGGCCACTTGTTGGAGGATGAAAGTTCATCCTGAAACGAATGTTTGTGCCCATGGCCTTCTGGAAGGAGTCCCTGAACCTGGAAGTGAAAATGCTTCCATGATCTGAGGAGATCAATTGAGGAATCCCGTGCAACGAGACAATTCTAGAGGTGTATAGCTCTGCCAACTAAGCTGCCGTGATAGATTCTTTGGCCAGAAGGAAATGAGCCACTTTTGTAAGCTTGTCAATGACAATGAAGATAGCATCATTCCCTCGCTTTGACTTGGGAAAGCCAGTGACAAAGTCCATCTCGAATGATCAAACTTCCATTCTGGAATAGCAAGAGGTTGGAGGAGACCAGCCAGTCGCTGATGTTCTGCTTTCACCCTTCGACAGACATCACATTCATTCATGAATTGAGCTATCTCTCGCTTCATGCGAGTCCACCAATACGACTGCTTGAGGTCATGGTACATCTTCGAACTGCCTGGATGGATGGAAATAAGAGAATTGTGCGCTTCGTTCATTATGACCTTCCTTAGATCACCCTTAGGAACCACTAACCGGTCCTCGAAGAATAAGGTGTCCTTGTCATCAATGCGATAGCACTTGTATTTGGGTAAGCCCTTGGCAACACCATGTTTCACCTTCTTCACCATAGAATCAAGGAGTTGTGCCTTACGAATTTGGTCTTCCAAAGTTGGAATGACTTGAAGGTTGGCAAGAAAACCTTGAGGAACAACTTGGAGGTTGAGCTTTCGGAATGCTTCACAAAGATCCGGTTGGAATGGGTGGAGAATTAAGCTATTGCAATATGCCTTTCTGCTCAAAGCATCTGCAATCACATTAGCCTTCCCCAGAGTGTAATCAATGCTTGGATTGTACTCCTTAATCATTTCGACCCAACAAGTTTTCTAGAGGTTGAGGTTGGGTTGAGTGAAGATATACTTGAGGCTCTTGTGATCGGTGAAGATGTCCACTTGCCTACCCAACAAGAGATGTCTCCATGTGATCAATGCATGGACAACTGCCGCCAACTCAAGATCGTGAGTGGGGTAGTTCTTCTCATTTGGCTTCAACTGACGAGAAGTGTAAGCCACAACTTTCCTTTCTTGCATCAGGACAGCACCAAGACCTTACAACGAAGCATCACAGAATACTTGGTAGGGCTTGGACTCATCAAGAGGAGTAAGGACGGGAGCTGTGACGAGTTTCTCTTTGAGAGTGTTGAAAGCAACGTCACACTCAGGAGTCCAGGAATACTTGACATGCTTCTGGAGGAGGTTGGAGAGAGGCTTAGCAATCTTTGAGAAGTTCTCAATAAATCTTCGGCAATAGCTTGCAAGCCCAAGGAAACTGCGGAGCTGCTTGACATTCTGAGGAGTCTCCCAATTGACAATTGAAGCAACCTTCTCCATATTAACAAAAATGCCCTTGGCAAAGATGATGTGACCAAGATAAAGAACTTCATCAAGCCAAAACTCACCTAAGATAGCACCAATGCAAACATGGCAAGTGATATGACTGATTTCAGACAGTAGAATTTAATGGCATGGCAAAAATAGAGTCATGATAGCAACTTTGCAAGCTTGTTTAACTCAATATAAAGCATGTCATGGCATATAATAAAATCTAGCATAAAGTCAGCATTATGGAGAGCATTTTCATGGCCAAAACTAACCCATAGCATAATGGCATAAATATACACATAAATGACAAAACAGCAACATGATGTAAAATGACATATGTGCAAACTTGCTCAAATGCATAAACTAATGCCACCACTGGATTGGTGGGATTTTTCTACCCCAAAACTCACTAGAAAAATCCCCACAACTTTGCAAAACAAAACTGCCTATAATGGAATTAATAGAAATGGCAATTTCCAAAACTGAAAATGTCTAGAAATGGACTAGCCCGAAATGGAAAGATTTCTTTCCCTGAAATGGAATATTCGCTGGGTTAAATAAAAGAAAAAGGAATCAGGGGGTTTGTGGGAGTGTCAAGTGGGGCCCTATGGTGTGAGAGTATGACATGTGGGGCCTCTGTGTCCGGCTACGAGATTTTCACGGATGACTTTGCACATTTCTTCAGCTTCTGTGATCAAGTCATTACCAAGAAGTTGGCGTTCACCAGTCTCGGACCAGTTGAGAGGAGTACGAGACTTTCTGCCATATAGGATTTCGAAAGGGGCCTTGCCCGAACTTGCTTGGAAGCTGTTGTTGTAGGAGAACTCGGCAAACGGGAGACAATCTTCCCACTTCATACTGAAAGAGATGACACAAGCTCTGAGCATGTCTTCGAGGATTTGATTGACTCTTTCGACTTGGCCACTTGTTTGAGGATGAAAGGTCATCCTGAAAGGAATGTTTGTGCCCATGGCCTTCTAGAAGGAGTCCCGGAACTTGGAAGTGAAAATGCTTCCACGATCTGAGGAGATCAATTGAGGAATCCCATGCAACGAGACAATTCTGGAGGTGTATAGCTCTGCCAACTTAGCTGCCGTGATAGATTCTTTGACTGGAAGGAAATGAGCCACTTTTGTAATCTTGTCAATGACAACGAAGATAGCATCATTCCCTCGCTTGGACTTGGGAAAGCTAGTGACAATGTCCATCTCGATATGATCAAACTTTCATTCAGGAATAGCAAGAGGTTGGAGGAGACCAGCTGGTCGCTGATGTTCTGCTTTCACCCATCGACAGACATCACATTCATTCATGAATTGAGCAATCTCGCGCTTCATGCGAGTCCACCAATACGACTGCTTGAGGTCATGGTACATCTTCGAACTGCCTGGATGGATGGAAAGAAGAGAATTGTGAATTTCGTTCATTATGACCTTCCTTAGATCACCCTTAGGAACCACTAACCGGTCCTCGAAGAATAAGGTGTCCTTGTCATCAATGCGATAGCACTTGTATTTGGGTAAGCCCTTGGCAACACCATGTTTCACCTTCTTCACCATAGAATCAAGGAGTTGTGCCTCACGAATTTGGTCTTCCAAAGTTGGAGTGACTTGAAGGTTGGCAAGAAAACCTTGAGGAACAACTTGGAGGTTGAGCTTTTGGAATGCTTCACAAAGATTCGGTTGGAATGGCTTGAGAATTAAGCTGTTGCAATATGCATTTCTACTCAAAGCATCTGCAATCACATTAGCCTTCCCTGGAGTGTAATCAATGCTTGGATTGTACTCTTGAATCATTTCGACCCAACGAGTTTGCCAGAGGTTGAGATTGGGTTGAGTGAAGATATACTTGAGGCTCTTGTGATCGGCGAAGATGTACACTTGCCTACCCAACAAGAGATGTCTCCATGTGATCAATGCATGGACAACTGTCGCCAATTCAAGATCGTGAGTGGGGTAGTTCTTCTCATTTGGCTTCAACTGATGAGAAGTGTAAGCCACAACTTTCCTTTCTTGCATCAGGACAGCACCAAGACCTTGCAACGAAGCATCACAGAATACTTGGTAGGGCTTGGACTCATTAGGAGGAGTAAGGACAGGAGTTGTGACGAGTTTCTCTTTGAGAGTGTTGAAAGCAACGTCACACTCAGGAGTCCAGGAATACTTGACATGCTTCTGGAGGTGGTCTGAGAGAGGCTTAGAAATCTTTGAGAAGTTCTCGATAAATATTCGGCAATAGCTTGCAAGCCCAAGGAAACTGCGGAGCTGCTTGACATTCTGAGGAGGCTCCCAATTGACAATTGAAGCAACCTTCTCCGAATTAACAAAAATGCCCTTGGAAAAGATGATGTGACCAAGATAAAGAACTTCATCAAGCCAAAACTCACATTTGGAGAACTTCGCGTAGAATTGATAGTCTCTGAGCTTGTCGAGCACCAATCGTAAATGCTTGGCATGATCCTTTTTATTCCGAGAACACCAGGATATCATCGAGATACACCAAGACGAATTCATTGGTGTAGGGGTTGAAGATGAAGTTCATCATTTCAGAGAATGTTGGATGGGCATTTGCAAGCCCGAAAGACATGACCGTATATTCATAAGAACCAAAGCTTGTTCTGAATGTTGTCTTAGGGATATCTTCTTCACGAATGTGAATCTGGTGATACCCCATACGGAGGTCAAGCTTGGAAAACACCTTTGCGCCTTTGAGTTGCTCGAATAACTCATTGATATTGGGAAGTGGGTATTTCTTGTTGATTGTATTCTTGTTCAATGGGCGGTAATCGACGCAAAGTCGTTCCGTGCCATCCTTCTTCTAGACAAAGAGAATACCACAACCCTAAGGATATGAACTTGGTCTGATCAGACTTGTTCATCGAGTTGTTTCTTCAATTCTTTCAGCTCTTCTGGCCCAAGCTTGTATGGGCGCTTGCAAACGGGTTCTATACCTGGCTCAAGGTCAATAACGAACTCGACTGGCCGGTGAGGAGGCATACCCGGAAGCTCTTCAGGAAAGACATCTTGATACTCACAGACAACTGGAATATAAGAAATAGCGTTGATCTCGCCTTTCTCATTGAGAGAGAACAACCGAATGGTTTCATCACGAGCCGTAAAGATAATCACATCTTCAGACGGATGCGTCAATTTAATCTCCTTGGCAGCACAATCAAGAAAAGCCTTGTGCTTAGAAAGCCAATCCATGCCAAGAATGATATCAATATCGGAATCGCCAAGAACCATTGGAGAAGCCAAAAAAAATAATTGCCCATCTTGATGCCAACATTAGCAATCATCGTGGTAGCCCTCATAGGCAAGCCCGGAGAAACAACTCCCATAGGTTTTTTCAACATCTCAGAAATGAAATCATGCTTAGCAACAAATCGTCTTGACATGAAACTATGTGGTGCACCAGTATCGAATAAAAGTTTTGCAGGAATAGAGTTAACTGAAAGGTTACCATGATCACTTCTGAAGAATCCTCTGCTTGAGCTGAATTCACCATGTTCACCCTTGCAGACTTGGGATTGTGCTTGACAACTACATTGCTTGGTGACCTCACAGGAGGAGGAGGCGGAAGGCGCCTCTGGTTGGAGCACTTGTTGGAATAGTGACCCATCATATCACACTTGTACAAGTGACCTCTCAAAGTGGGCGAAAAGGTGGAGGAGGAATACCACCTGTCCTCGGAGCCTAAGTCTGAGACTTGTCTAATAGCTTGGGTTGGGTGGGTGGGAAGATCCATGACCACCTGATTGCTTCTGTTGGTAGGGCTGACGAAACAGAGGAGGTGGAGGAAGCCAGAACTTTGGTTGCTTAGCTGCCACCTGATAGGAAGAGGAAGACTGGACTACAGCCCTGAGTCTCTTTTTGGAAGCTTCACACTTGAGCTGAGCAGCTTCTTGCTTGAGGGCCATGTTATAGAACTGATCGAACTGAGTAGGCACAACAAGAATGAGAGCTAACTGTAGATCCTCTCTGAGGCCACCCCTGAAGTGGTAGATCATGCTCTTTTCATCTGGAATGTCTTGCCTTGCATAGCGAGAAGTTTTTGAAACTTGGTGTTATATTAATACACACACATGCTGCCTTGCTTGAGATTGCGGAATTGCTCATGCATGCCCTCGGTGACACTTGCTGGAATATGATGAGCTCGAAAATCCCGGTAGAAGTCGGTCCAAGTGACCACTCGACCCCCTCTGGAGTCTTTATACTACTGCCACCAATCTGCTGCTTGGTCCTTGAGCTGAACGGCGGCAAACTTGACAAAGTCCTCAGGTCTGACATTGCTACACTCAAAATGATTGTTGATGTCCGCGAGCCAATTTTTGGCATCGATGGCCTTGACACAAGCACTAAAAGACTTTGGATGATTTGCGAGAAACTGGTTGAGGGTAGCAAATTGAGGCTGATTGTTGTTGTTGCCTTGGCCTTGGTTCCCTTGGTTGCGTTGGCCTTGATTCCGCTCTTGCATGAGCTGAATCAGCATCTGAGTGTTGGCGTTGGTGGCCTCCATCAAAGCTTGCCATGCTTGCGGAGGCGGAGGAGGTGGCGGAGGATTCGACTGCTCTCCTTCATTACGGTCCAGATTATTGCGAATTGCGGGAGCCATCCTGAAAAAGATGACATCCGTTAGAACCACCATTGGATTGATAGATAAGTTGAAACAAAGGCTAGGCATATTGCAACATATAGTCTTGACAATAAGCGTCTGAACAGAGAGGTTGAACGAATGCATTCCAAAGTTAATATGATACGACCATTATGATGAGAAGCCACTTAGACAAAGGTTGATGAATAAAACAACAAGGTATGACTGGAACAAATAAATGGTAGAGATTCCCCAATCCCATACCAAATATCTGTCGGAAAGATAACTAAGAGCTACTTGAATTCCCACCTGTAAACTCCCAAAACATTCTGGTTATGCAATCTGGTGTTGGGGATACAGGGAGGCAAAAATATCTCAAACAACTAACAATCCCTACGCTCCAACTGTATCCATCCATCAACACATAACCAAGAAACCTCCTGAAATCTCCTGAAATCGTGTACCTCGGACCTTCGAAAAGCATCCGCTATACTAGCTGTGGCAATACTCCCGAACTCCCTCCCCAGTACTGGGTGGCGTTGAGGTTATCTCACCACTAACACGCATAGAAGAGATTTTCCATGTCGGCGAGCTCAGTTATACCAGAACTACAACGATAAAGCTGTGACGACAACACCTCGGAGCTCAACTCCTCGGGACACTACCACAACCCTAAATGACAAGAGGCACCAAGAACAATGTCCTCGTCACAACAATATCAAAACGATCCCAAGATACCTGCGTGATCCTAATTTTTTTTAGTGAAAATGAGGAGAGGGAAGTCAAAACATCTAAGTCAGGAGTCCTCACCAGAGCGACAAAGGGGATAAGGAGTAAAAAGAATCCTACTCTCTGATATATATATTCCTAAGACTCAAAATAGTTTTGTTCTAGACTCAACAACGTCAGTGGTTCGATCAAGCAGGGGCTCCTAAGTCGGGATGGCTCTGATTACCAACTTGTAACGCCCAATATGCGACTATACTCCATATGTGTCGAGGCACGACTTGGGGTATAAGCGCATATTGATATGGTCGCAAGAGTGGTTGTATCTTTGCTCATCTCATGTACTGAATAGATAGAATACGAGCTTTGGCTTACAATCGCCACAATGTCACACAATATCATCAAGTTATACAATCATTCAAGATGAACACAAAGTCCGGCTACAGACGAAATCAAGCGAATACAAGACAGCCACCCATGCTAAGTCCGATGGACCCTACTGGGCACCACTACTGATCGTCCGAAAAGGAAACATAGTAACGACCACGGTCTTCATCGAACTCCCACTTAAGTTCAGTGGCACCACCTGCATCAATCTTGTCGGTACCTGCAACTGTGGTTGTAGTATTCTGTGTGCCACGGGGACTCGGCTATCATATCACCCTCGGTATGGTTAATTGGTGGAGTTGCAGCAGTTCTAAGCATATGTATGGTGGCTAACTTAGGCATACAAGAATAAGATGAGAAGCTACACAACGGTCGCAAACTAGTAATGATCAATAAGTGATCCTAAACTACTTACGTTCAAACATAACCCCACCATGTTCTCTTCCCGACCCTCATCTAAAATAGACCATCACGGTTACACACGCGGTTGGTGTATTTTAATTGAGTTTGGTTTCAAGTTCACTACAATCGGATATTAAAAACTCCCGTCTGCAACATAACCGCGGGCACGACTTTTGAAAGATTAAACCCTGCAGGGGTGTCCCAACTTAGCCCATGAAAAGCTCATGATCCGCGGAGACAATCCTCCATCACGGGACCCTTCGATCAAACTCGGAATCCCGGTGCACAAGACATTTCGGCAATGGTAAAACAAAACCAGCAAGACCTCCCGACGTGCCGACACCCCGATAGTAGCCGCACGTATCTCGTCTCAGGCCATGGTCGGATGAGCTAAGCTTATGGGCGCTGAGACCCAAGTTGCCAAGGGGGCACTGCAAGGTGCTCTAGTTTCGACCAATACTCATGAAGAGCATTGGCCCGGGTTGTTGATTGAGAATCCTCGGGTTAATTACTCCCTATGCAAATTTTAGTTGTTATTTGGCAAATGGTAAAACCAATGTTGGGCCTTGCTAGAAGAGTTTTATTCAAAGCGAACTGTCAAGAGGGGCCCATAAACCCTCACCATGTTAGGGACACAAAATTCAAGGAACATAACACTGGTATGACGGAAACTAGGGCGGCAAGAGTGGAACAAAACACTGAGCAAAAAGCCAAGCCTTCCAGCCTTTACCAAGTATATAGATGCATTAATTAAATAAGAGATATTGTGATATCCCAACATATCCATGTTCCAACATGGAACAACCTGCACTACACCTGCAACTAGTAACGCTATAAGAGGGGCTGAGAAAAAGCGGTAAGATAGACAAACAATTGTTTGCTAGGAAGGTGGGTTAGAGGCTTAGATGTAGGGTGGAACCCTATACTGCCGATCTTTCATGAAAGGAGCGGATCCCAATTAAGAACACGAAGAACACGAGGGAAAACACAAGAGAAATCACTCAAACTAACAAGATTAATTCACACATGTGCTAGATCCTCGAAACACGAGAGGAGATACAAGATCCACGATCAACAAAGGACGATACAAAAGGTAACCGGTTCTTCTCTGAGAGGAGGTCTTGATGGGGCCACCCAAGAGGGGGTCTTGAATCCAAGGGGGATCTTCTCCATAGAGGGGCCGCGGTCTCTCTCAAGGAGTACATCCGTATGGATGAGCAAAGTTCTATCTCACATACGAGCTAAACCAATGCTAACCCTAGAAAGAGGGAGGAGGAGGAGTATATATAGTCTAGGTGGGCGAAGGGCTACATGGGCCTCGGCCCTTCACTGTGCACAGACAGGCGGAGCTGGATGTCCGGGCCTTCGTGATGAGCTGGATGTCCGGGCTTGCGGGCCGGATGTCCGGGTTGGCGGGGCTGGTCTCGGTGCTCTCTGGATAGCTTGCGCCGGATTTCCAGGCAGGTGCCGGATGTCCGGCCTGTCGTGGGGCGTCGGATGTCCGGGGGTTGGCCGGATGTCTAGTCGCTGTAGAGTCGCCTGGCGTCCGTCTCTCTCTGGTCTTCTTCTGGTTGGTGGCGCCAGATGTCCGGGCTCTTGTCGGATGTCCGGCCGCTGTAGCTCCGCGGCGACTCCACTTGAGGCACTTCTTGATCCGCTTCCGTGTGGACTTGTCCTATTCTTCGAGCATCTCCATGGTTGTCTCCTCGGTTCATGAGCACATGTAGTGCCTTTGCATTAGGTAGCAACCATGTCTCGCATGAATGGAAAGGGGAAGCATTTAGGAGTGGGTTCACCTTGTGTCCAATGGCGTATGCTTGAGGCCTCGTCGTATGTCCACTTGGGGCTTGGGGAGTAGTCGTAGTGTACATGGGGATGATCATAGGATGCTCCACATCATCTCCCCTCCCTTGGTAAAGATCCGACCTCGGATCATGAACCTCATCACCATGGAAACGGTAGTCGTGGACGAACTTGTAGTTGGACGGAGTGGAAGTCATGGCGCAATCCAAGTACTCCAAGGTGTCTCCAGAGTGGTACACATGCAAAAAGAGCAAACACAAACGACACTTGGAAATACAATGGTTAGCGCACACAAGGTGTCCATCATGTAAGAATGAGTCCGTGCGGCAAGATTGTTCGTGGCAAAACGCATGAAGCTTATCAAGATGATATAGAATGATATGCAAAGAGTTCATGGGAGCAAAAGCATTCATTGTGCACACAAATGTATTGTGAATATGATCAATGCAACCACGGTGCAAAATGATGTCATAGTGAGATGGTTTATCGATAGCATGAATATGTCAATGGATGCTCAATATGAATAAGTTATCATGCAATTGATGGTAGGCAATATGATCATGATGTATGAATATACCATCAAGAAAGATCACAACAAATTTGCTAAGGAAGTGCACAAGCTCATATATCATGGATGACATGGAAATAGATGCAAGAAGACAATCATCATGCAAGTCAATCCATGCATAAGGTGCAAATTTGTTATGGGTGGTGTTGTACCATAGCTTAATGGCGTGGTAGAAGTGTTGGTCGGTGGTGCATCCACTAAGTCCGGGCACTCCTCAACTTGAAGGTCCATAGGGACGATCTCCAATGTCGGTCCTCCATCCAATAGATGTATCATGTAGACAAGAAGAAGGAGACAACAATGAAAGAATGACCCATCAAATATGCATATTTGAGGATGGCTCAAATGGAAGGAGTTCACCTTTATGAGGATGTCAAAAATGTTGGTGTTGCGCATCATGTACACCTTCACATGACCAAGGTGTTTCAAGACAAACACTCGGAAAAACAAATGAGGTTAGCGAAAATGCAAAACCAAACATTCGTGTGGTGAAATACCCAACAAGTGTATGCACCATGCTCATCATAAGAAAGGACGAGGGAGTATTTCATAGTATGGAGGCATATGATGCGAGAACAACCAAAAACAAGAAGCTCAATCAAACAAGCATGTGTCACAAGTAAGGTGTCAAAGTCTCCAAGATCAATAAGCATAGTATGGTTGCACTCACTACAAGTAGATATGAGAGAGGCAACTAATGGACACAAGAGGCAATGATCAAGATATATCATGTGAGAGGCATGAACATATATGTCATCAACCCAAGAAAGCGAGTATAATGGAACATGGGTGATGCAACAAAGCAATCAATCATAGTGATCAAGTCATGCATGCTAGTAGTGCGAAGATGCAACGTACTAGAAGGAATCATGGCAAGCATGTCATGTGTGCAAATAATGGTCATGAATAATGCACATGACATATCACAAGCATGAAAGCAAGATATGAGTAAAATAGCATCAATGTATTGGCGAGAGGCCGTATGTAAATCGCAATGGGACATCATGACTCTCCCAACACAACAATCATCAATAGCACGAGATACAAGGAAAGCATGGTAATAGCAACAAGGATCTCCACCAAGCATGCAAATACACATAGAAGTAGCATAATGGTGTATCATGGGTAAATGCAAGCAAGGGTCACAATTGCATGGCAAAGGCATAGAAGCAAGCATAACATGCAAAGTGAACACGATAGAATGGGCATAAGGTGACAAGTGGTAAATAGCCCATAGCTGTGTGAGAGAAAAGTAAAAGAGATGCGCGTAGTCCTTGCGCGAAGGGAACGGTGGTAAGGATAGTCCACGGGGTCCCAAATCATCGTTGCTCTCAGGAGCTCGTTTCGTCAACTCTTGGGATTGAGAGGTTGACGAGTATACGTGAGTACCTACACAAAACAAAGACAAAGGAAAAATTGCGTGTGCGTGGTATATGTACACATCATCCATCATGATGCATACGTGCATGTGGTGGTTAGCACAAAATAGCCAATGCTCAAATAAATGAGATGCGTGATATAAAAACATGTCATTCATCATGAGAGGTTTGGTATTACGTATAGCATAATGGAGACTCAAATTGTGTAATGCATCATGAGAAATATGTAGAGCATTGTTATTCATGGAATGCATATGGTGCAAGCAATTATGGGAGGCATGTAAAGGATAGGATGTCTCAAAATCTCCTAATATGTATGAGGAAACTATGGGGGTCTCCTCATGAGCATTTGTAGAAACATCACATGGAGAATATTGACAACATCCAAAACAATGCATATTTGGAACAATGTGATCATGGCATGGCATAGGAGATGAATTGCGCAAATCATGTAAAGGAAGCATAGCAATATCATCGCATGAAAAACAAAAGCCAAGGACCATCATCTCGTCATCTATGCCATAAGTGCAAATGGGATTTATTTTAATGGGGCATGCATAGTTACTATGTTGAGGTTGAAATGAAGCAATATGGGAGATCTCACTCATATCATATGACAAGTTAAATGGATTGTCAAACATGAAGTGACCAATAGAATTTTCACATGATATCCTATGGAGCATAGCATCACAACTAGGCAACTCAACATGCTCATCATCGTATTTATCATAAATTGGTAAGTCATGACATGAAGAAGTCGCACTAGCATGAAGCATGGGAATAGGTGGATCAACATCATGCAAGCAATCATTGGTAAGATAGTCCACTAGTGGGACAAGAGAAGCACCATCACCTATATTACCTTTGGAGCGTCGCTCATGTGTTGTAGGTGAGGTGTCGAAGACCAAGTCGTGATCATCTTCATCTTGATGGAACCACGTGGGGTGCATCATTGTCCACCGTGGCCATCATCGTCTCCATCGGAGGGATGGACTCGTCGAGGGTAGGCATGTCGTCATGTAGGACACCTAGCACCAAAGAAAACACACTCAGAGTAGAGGTTAAGTTCTTAGAAATCATAGTGGCCTCACATGCCGTGTCAACTACCGCACTCACTAAGTGTTGTGGCTCACTCACTCCCTCTTGGATGCTCTCACTCGTATGGTTGGTGGAGTCACTCAAATGGCTCTCAACCTCACATAGGATGTGTGGCATGCTCTCATGTGTGGGGCTAGTGGTGGTCACACTCATCCTCTCATAGGAAATGCACTCAATGTCACATATGGTGGAGTCACTCATATCACTCATGTTGGGGTGGCTCTCCTCACATGGGAATTGGGGCATCTCTTCATATGTGGGTGTCGGAGGGATGTTGGTGCAAATGTCTCCATGCTCAACTCCTATCGCCGCCTTGGTTGAAGGGATAGTCCCATGCTCAAACTCCTCATCCATAACGCCTCCAAACATGGATGTCGTAGGATGTGGCAAAACATCATTCTCCTCCAAGATAAAAGAGAGTATCTCATGCGCGGTCTCGTAGCTTGACTCGGAGTAGGAGACATATTGGGGCGCCGTCTTCATGTTGTTGAAGAGGTTCGTGCTCGTCGCCATTGTCGAAGGGGATGGCCCTTGCTCGACCGTCTTGTCGCCGTCTTATTGTTGGAAGCCCATATGATGTGGCACCTCGTAGCTCGTCACCATGACCGAAGGGAATTTCCCATGCTCAACCTTCTTCCTTGAGGGGCTTCCGAAGATGGAAGTGTCGCCCTCGCTCGTAGTTGGTCGCCTTGGACTTGAAGATGTCGATATAGGCGAACTCGTGGGAAGTAGGCGACGATGGCGTACGTCCAAAGGCGAAGATGCCTTGATAGCACTTGGTGAAGATGCCGAAGTGGTGGTGGTAGTAGCCGTAGCGTCCTCTTGGTGGTGCTTCTCTCGCGGTCTTCTCTTGTGCTCATGAAGTTTGGATTTGGCGTGAAGTACGGCTTGTGGAGCATCTTCATGATGATGGTGTCGTTGTCGCACTTCAGCTCGTAGTAGATGTTGTTCGTCGTCGTCGTGCACGTGATGCTTGGAGATGACTTGCCCTTCATGACGATGTGGATCACGAACGTGATGTTTGTCGCCATGGAGATGTGGACGTGGACGACTTGCGCTTGCATTGCTTGGGCGCTCCGAAGATGATGGACTTGCTCGCCGTCGCCTTGAGGATGATGAAGGGGAAGAACGGTTGATCTACAAGGTTCGAATCTCCTCCATCCTTGCATCTTGCTCCTCCTTTTGTGCAGAAAGCTTGTTGTCGATGTAGTCCCTTTTCCTTGCTTCGGAGTGATGAATGTCGATGGAAAGGTTCTTGATGCGCTCTCGCAAGGTAGAATGTGCGCCTTGCATTTTTTGTTGTAGGCCGAAAATGGACGCTTTGGTGATGTAGTTGTTCGCACCATCATTGTTGTCGAAGACCGGAGATGAAATGCCTTGCCTATCCATCACAAGACTCGAGAAAATATGAGTGGGAGAAACAGAAGAATTGTACCAAATGTACCTTAACCGATGTTGAAAATGGATCGATGATCACTCAATGATGTAACAAGGAAATAGCACAATTGGTACCGATCTTGTCAATTTCTCACCTACACAAATAAGGCTTATGGTGGAGCTCGGTGAGGATAGTGGCACAAAAAGTTGATGCAAAATGTTAGCAAGAGTTAATAATGTTGAAAAAGATTCACAAATTCGCAAGTGAAACAAGTAGACCAATAGCAACGAATGGCACACGGAAACGCACACACAGATAGATAAATGGGATCGTGCAACCAAGGAATGAGCTCAAAATGTGGAATCCATAGAAAATGCTCTTGTTGCTCAACTCTAGAGAGACGCTACCATGATTGCTCAATAGGCGGATACGACACTTGTGCACAACCTATAGGAGACAAATGCAACGACTTCTATCACAAGTATGATATGTATATGTGGTTCCTGGTGTTTTTCTCAAGATGATCCAAGATGATCAGATATGACACAATATGATATATTGTAATGCACTATGAAAAGATGATATGGCTCTTGCTTACAAGCTTCTTTGCTCTCTTTTCCTTTGCTTAAAAGCTTATTCTTCTTTTTTATGGCCACTTATGCGAAATGCACAAACCAAGATAGCAATTGTGTATATGCGGGAACAATCTTGTGACACACGAGATGATATGATACCGATATGATATGGTATGTATGCAATGGAAGGTGTAGATCACTAATGTGCACAAGTAACGTTGCCGGCAAAACTCAAATGGCTAGTCTTTATAGGCAAGTGACACAAAATGGGCTAGGGGTTATCAATGCAATTGCAAGGGGAATATACAATGGTGTCGTTGAGGTTACCGTCAATGGTTTATCAATGGTGAAGTGGTCAATGTCGATGAGGACCTCGAGGCAATGATGAGTGGCGGTGTTCTTGATGTCGAACCGTCCCTAATTAGCCGAAACACCTTAGGAAACGAAAAAACCGCGAACTCAAAATCTCAAATGTCAAATGTCAAATGGTGGTGGGAAGGCGGTGGTGGTTGCGGAAGCTCAATGGGATTGCGGAAATGCAATGATGGGTTTAGGAGTACGCGATACGGAAGTGGAGGGTAAGGTGGTGGACTATACACGGTGTCGGAGTTGCAAGCACGGTCCCTAAGTAGCCGAAGCACCTTAGGAGACACAACTCACAACACAAACAAAATTGGGTTAAGTTGGGGTGGCGGGAGTGTATGGTGGGTAAGCCTATGCGGAAGTTATGCTGGTGGTTGATGAAGAAGCAATCGTCCCTAAGTAGCCGAAACACCTTAGGAGACTCGAATCACTACTCAAACAACCTCTAATGCTAAGGGGAACAAAATGGGTTAGGTTGCGGAAGTCGGTGGTGGTTATGCGGATGATATGGTGAGAGCCCTAGGCAAAGATGTCAAAGTGCCAAAACTTTGATGGAGTCAAATGGTGATGGAACCTATCTATAGGGATAGAGGATGTCAATAGCTACTCAACGAGCTAAAGAACGCGAAAATCGGACTCCGGATGTGAAAGTTATGGTCAAAACGATCAAACGGGGAAGGCTGAAATCCCAGGGGTCGAACATCCGGGGTCGGGGGTCGGATGTCCGGGATCTGTCTAGTCAGAGAGCGCTGATTTTGCGTTCAAGGGGCCAGATGTCCGGCCGGGGACCCGGATGTCCGGCCCAATGGCCCGGATGTCCGGCCTGAGGCCCGGCCCGACAATTCCAGATCTCGTTTGGGGCGGAAATTTTCGAATTGGGGGCGGAAATTGATGATCCAAGTGCAAAATTGATGGGATTTCATGGATGGAAGGTGGGGAAACTTGGGGATATGCTAGATCCACTTGAAACCAAGCAAATCCATGGGTAAAATCCAACAAAACATCATCAAACCAACAAATCACAACAAAAAATAAAATTTGGGGGCTATTTTTGGTGGAGATTTTCGAATTTAGGATGAAATCAAACAAAACAAGGCTAGAACAGAGGGGGTAGGGTCTCCAAATTCGTGATCAACCTTGCTCTGATACCAAGATGATGTAGGGTGGAACCCTATATGGCCGATCTTTCACGAAAGGAGCGGATCCCAACTAAGAACACGAAGAACACGAGGGAAAACACAAGAGAAATCACTCAAACCAACAAGATTAAGTCACACATGTGCTAGATCCTTGAAACATGAGAGGAGATACAAGATCCATGATCAACAAAGGACGATACAAAAGGTAACCGGTTCTTCTCCAAGAGGAGGTCTTGATGGGGCTACCCAAGAGGGGGTGTTGAATCCAAGGGGGATCTTCTCCGTAGAGGGGCCGCAGTATCTCTCAAGGAGTAGATCTGTCTGGATGAGCAAAGCTCTATCTCACATATGAGCTAAACCAATGCTAACCCTAGAAAGAGGGAGGAGGAGGAGTAAATATAGTCTAGGTGGGTGAAGGGGTACATGGGCCTCGGCCCTTCACTGTGCACAGACAGGCGGAGCCGGATGTCCGGGAGTCGGGCCGGATGTCCGGGCCTTCGTGATGAGCCGGATGTCCGGGCTTGCGGGCCGGATGTCCGGGCTGGCGGGGCTGGTCTCGGTGCTCTCTGGATAGCCTGCGCCGGATTTCCGGGCAGGTGCCGGATGTCCGGCCCGTCGTGGGGTGCCGGATGTCCGGGGGTCGGCCGGATGTCCGGCCACTGTAGAGTCGCCTGGCGTCCGTCTCTCTCTGGTCTTCTTCTGGCTGGTGGCGCCGGATGTCCGGGCTCCTGCCGGATGTTCGACCGCTGTAGCTCCGAGGCGACTCCACTTGAGGCACTTCTGGATCCGCTTCCGTGTGGACTTGTCCTATGCTTCGAGCATCTCCATGGTTGTCTCCTCGGTTCATGAGAACATGTAGTGTCTTCGCATAAGGTAGCAACCATGTCTCGCATGAATGGAAAGGGGAAGCATTTATGAGCAGCTTCACCTTGTGTCCAATGGCGTATGCTTGAGGTCTCGTCATATGTCCACTTGGGGCTTGGGGAGTAGTCGTAGTGTACATGGGGATGATCGTAGGATGCTCCGCATCAGGCTTGACATGGCAATATGGGAGGCTTGATAAACAAGCGGTAGGTAGGGCGACATAGCGATAGAACGAACAACTAGCTAGTAAAGATAGAAGTGATATCAGGGGTAATGATCATCTTGCCTGCAATGTTTTCAGAGGTATCGAATCCTTGCTCCTCGTGAACGTACTCGACATGGTCCTCAAACACGAACTCGTCTCCCGGAACTACCCAAAGAAAAGACAAGCATACAATGAACAACCACTCATGACAAGAACATGTTCTATATGCAAGATTAACAAGGATGCATAATAAGAACGGCATGCACGGAGTTACGGATATATCGGAACGAAGGGGAATGACCATGTGAAGGAAACGGTGGAGACAACATGGACATGGGAAGAATCTTGGTAACCCAAGGATGCCACTGGAAAGATTGAAAGATTTCGGTTGAAATCGATATGAAGATCACCGGAAACGGATGCACGGTTTGCAAAAGACGAGCAAAACAAGATGCAATGCAATATGTTGAAAACAGCAACATAACAACTTAGATGCAAAGTTTAAATATGTTACAGCACCCAAACATGAAAATAATAAACATGGCAGTGAATTACAGGTGAAGCTCTACAAATCATGAACACTGAGCTACTGCTAGAACTTCCTAGAACATGTTTAAAACAGCATGGAAAAAATGCAAATGACAACAGCTTAACAGACAGCAGAAATTCACTGATCATGACAGAAACAGCATCAGGTTGCAATGTTTAGAGCCAGTAAACTACATGTTACAGTAACCTATCATGGCAAACTTGAGCATGTCATGCTATTACTAAATGCAATTAACAAAACTCCCTTACTGAACTTGTTCCAAAGATCTACAGAAATGATGATAGCACCAATGCAAACATGGAATGTGATATGACTGATTTCAGACGGTAGAATTTAATGGCATGGCAGAAACAGATTCACGATAGCAACTTTGCAAGCTTGTTTAACTTAATATAAAGCATGTCACGGCATATAATAAAACCTAGCATGAAGTAGGCATTATGGAGAGCATGTTCATCTGCAAAACTACCCCATAGCATAATGGCATAAATATACACATAAATGACAAAATAGCAACATGATGTAAAATGACATATGTGCAAACTTGCTCAAATGCATAAACCAATGCCACCACTGGATTGGTGGGATTTTTCTACCCCAAAAACATATATAATATGTCTAGGTTGCAGTAGAAAAATCCACACAACTTTGCAAAACAAAACTGCCTATAATGGAATTAACAGAAATGGCAATTTCCAAAACTGAAAATGACCAAAAATGGACTAGCCCGAAATGGAAAGATTCCTTTCCCTGAAATGGAATATTAGCTGGGTTAAATAAAAGAAAAAGGGATCAGGGGGTTTGTGGGAGTGACAAGTGGGGCCCTGCGGTTTGAGAGTATGACATGTGGGGCCTCTGTGTCAGCGGCTCAAGTGAAACAGAAAAAAGGGGAGTTTAATTTCGCCCACAGGGATCGAACCCGGATCGCCTGGGTGGAGGCGCGGTGCGGGAACCAGTCAGGTTGTGCGTGTGTTCATGATAGGAGGGGAGCTCGCTCCTTTTGAACCAACCAGAAGCGGGGCTGGCTATTACTGTCGCGGTACAGGCGACGACGTCGTCACCGGCGACAGCAACAGCGACGGCGGAGCTCGGCAAGTGGCAGCGGTCATGCAGGACCCAGAGGAACAGCAGCTACACTAACAGTTTCAGACTACGCCGGAGCATCGAGATCACGGAATAGGCATGGAAGAAGCAACGCCTACGGTGAACTATAGGGCGCGAGAAGTAGCAGGGACAGAGACGGGGGTTACTTAGCTCACCTAGGACACAGCAAGGTCGACGGAGACTAGCCGGATACGATGGAAGGGAGCTCTGAATCTTCGCAAAAAAAACATGAACATGACGGAGAGGAAGCAGAGGAGGGGCGTCGAGGAACTTGGCGTCTCCGGGCTCTGCTGTGCGCGGGAACAACACGGGGAGGTTCACTCTTGCGCGTGGACGACGACGGGGCCGGCGTTGAAGCTCCTACGTCGGAGGAGAGCTCCGGCCCGCGTCGTGCATGGTGATCGGAAGCGAAGTAGCAGAGCGCTTGGGGTGTCCTTACCTGCACGGCGGCGGCGAAGAAGAGGGAGAGCAGGAAGGGGAAACCCTAGGGAGCTGTGGGGGCTTAAAAGGAGGGGAAGAGACGGCGCGGCCTCAACGTCTGTGAAGCTCACGGCGCGGGCGCGGGTGCTCTCTCTTAGAAACAGAGACGACGACAGCACGAGGCAGGTAGGCGTGAGGGGGGTGGGTCACTGGCAGGCAGGCCCGGCGAGAGAGAGGGAAAGAGCCGGCGCTGGCGGGCTGGATGGGCTGTGGCAGGAGCTGCTGCTGCGCAAGGAGTTCAGCCGCTTTCGCGGCTGGGCTGCACGCTGCTACTGCTGCTTCTTTTGACGTCTCCTCAAACAGAAAACAAAAAGAAAAACACAGGGGAATTGGAGAAGAATTTGAGAATAATGAAAATATACTCAAGCTCCTGGAATTGTGCTCTATTTAATAAAATTGTTTTGGACATTTTTAAAGGAAGTAAAATAATTCAAGTTTGAATTAAATTTAAACTTTAGCCATTTTAAAACCTAACCACAACAGCTTCAAATTTGATGAAGTTTGGCAGAGAGATTTTGGGCATGGTGCAAGATTTGTGAGGAAGTCTTGAACATTAATGGAGTAGGGAAAATGGCACTTGCCAAATAAAAGAGAAGGGAAGGAGGGGAGAGGTGATGCAAGGTTAGAGAGAGATGGCCTTGGAGTGATGCACATTTCACCACAACAATGTTAATACCACAATGCACATGATGGGCATGATGAATTGCAACATGACAAGAAGCACAAATGCAACACTATGATGAGGTCGTGATGCAACAATTAATGGCAAAAAGAAACATGACAAAAAATGACAAGACAAAGCAATATGAAACAAGGCACAACCCAAAATGAAACCAACAAGGAGGAAAACCACTTGGGATTGATCATGACAAGGTTGGATACATTGCCAAATATGGAAGTTTTACATCTGGGGTGTTACACGGCCCTCCCTAGGCGCTGCTCCCAGCCGGCCCCGGGTGCCCGGCCTACAGCCCCTGGTGCCCGGCCCCCCACTGCCCAGGCGTTGCTCCGGCCTGCCCCGGGTGCCTGGCCCTCCACCTGGGAACCAGCAACCGGCTTGGGTGCCCGGCCTCCCTCGCCTGGATGCCAGCAGCCCACCCCAGGTGCCCGGGCTATCAACCCCCGGGTGCCCAGGCTGTCAACCCTCAGGTGCGCGGCCCCCTACAGCCGCCAGCCAAGCGGAGGCCCTGACCGGCTCGGGTGCCCGGCCGTCCTTCGCCCGGTTGCCCGGCCACCCCCCTGCGCCAGCCTCTGTCCGGTCAGGGTGCCCGGACCCCTTTACCCCAGGTGCCCGGACCCCTCCGAGAGTGCATGCGTGCACTATGGACTTTTGACCCTTGTACCCCTCTTTCCCTCATATTTCGTCCCTAAGTTACATAAACTCTTCCCCTAGCTCATTTGAGAGGTTAGCAAAGTATTTGATAGACACTAGAGAGCTTTGCTCCTTGTATCCCCTCCTCTTGGAGATCAAGCCCCCACCTTGGGAAGAATCCTTGTGGATTATCAAGGCCTCCTCTTGGAGAAGATCAACATCCAGACCTCATCTCCTAGGAGTGGGAAGAACTTTACCCTAGTGCTACTTTCCTTGAATTGTTCTTGTATACTTGTGGATCTCATGTATGCTACTCTAGTGGATGCGTTATTTGGGTTTGTTTGAGTGATTTGCTCCTTGTGTTCTTGTGTCTTCTTCCTCTTTACCCCCTCCAAGTGTGAAAAGATCCCCTCTAGGGTTTCACCCTACAACACAAGGACTAAGGGATTCGCATATATAACCTTTGTCGAGCAGCTCCTGTACTTGACGCATAATCTCCTTCGTCTTCTCTGGATTGGTACGGTATCGTGCACGGTTGGGTAGTGATGCACCGGGAATTAAGTCAATCTGATGCACAATCCCTCGAATAGGTGGTAATCCCGGTGGCACGTCTTGTGGAAAGACGTCAGCAAACTCCTGCAAAATGTTAGTGACAGCAGGAGGCAAAGAGGAAGGCACGTCCTAGAATGAAAATAATGCCTCTTAGCACACAAAAGCATAGCAAACAGATTTGTTGCAATCTAGATCATCAATATCAGATTTGGTGGCAAGTAAATATCCACTTTTCAATTTAATTTCTGAAGCAACACTAGATGGTTTATTATTAGGTTTCATTTGTTGCTCAAATTCTTTTGCCACTATCTGATTTTCACTCTTATTTTGCTCCTGTTTTGCTTTACTAGCTCGATTAATATCAACTTTCAAAATGGAATCAGGAGTCATAGGAAGCAAACTAATATGTTTATCCTTATGAACAAGAGTATAGTGATTGTTTCTACAATGGTGTAGAGAATTTTTTATCGAATTGCCATGGTATACCAAGTAATAAGGAACATGCTTGCATGGGTACCACATCACAATCAACAAAATCAGCATATGTAGCGATACTAAAATGCACACGAACAGTACGTGTTACCTTAACCTTGCCGCTGTTGTTGAACCATTGGATGTAGTAAGGATGCGGATGTGGTCTTGTGGTGAGAGAGAGCTTCTCCACCATCTCCATGCTAGCCAAGTTGTTGCAGCTCCCTCCATCTATGATGACGCGGACAGAACGTTCCTTCACAACTCCCTTTGTATGGAACAAATTATTCCTCTGATTTTGCTTAGTTTGTGTGACCTGCACACTCAAAACACATTGAGCAACTAAACTTTCATACATGTCAGCATCTTCAGCACCCATGTATTGCGTCTCATGATTAGAATCATCTCCACAGTGTTCTTCACTTGTAATAAGAGCCAAAGTCTCCTCAGCATAGTCACTAGCGAACTCATACACACCATCCTCAGTAGCAATCATCACGTGCTGAGATTTGCATTTTCTCGCATAATGACCTCTCCCCTTACAATGACGACAAATAATATCACTTGTGTGCCCTGTTGATGCCATGGAAGAAGAAGAGCTCTGTGCAGGCCCAGCAGGTGTGCTCTTGATAGATAGTGGTGGTGGTGCCTGCTTTCTTGTATCACGGCTGGAGGTGGCAGCTGATGGAGGTGTCGGTGTAGTAGAACGTGTGGAAGTAGAGGATACACGCGGTGTCCATGATGAAGTTCGACCTGCTGTGAAGTTAGTCCGTGCCAATGCATGTCGATCCTGCACTTCACGTTCAGCTTTGCTAGTAAGTTGGAATAAATGAGTGATATTATTATATTCCTTATACTCTAAAATTGTATGAATCTCTTTACTTAATCCACCCACAAAACTTGCAAGCATAGCTTCATTATCCTCATCAATACCACATATAATCATGCCAGTTTGTAATTCCTAATAATACTCTATAGAATTTTTTCCTTGTCTCAAACGCTACAGTTTTTGAAGTAATTCACGTTAATAATATGGTGGAACCCAACGAGTACGCATAGCAGTTTCAAAGCAGCCCAAGTAGTAGGGATATTATCATGATATAATCTACAATGTTCAGACGACCAAACAGAAGCAAAACTAGTGAATTAACAAGCAGCAGCAACACGTCTCTCCTCAGGATATTGTAAGCATGTGAAACATTGTTCAGTTTCTAACTCCCAAGTAAGATGTACATCAAGAATGTATCTACCCTAAAACGGTGGAATATTCAATTTCAGTTTAGGAATATGGTCATAATCTCGTACCTGAGGTGGTGCTATAGCCCTACCATTGCGACATATGCATGAGGTCGACCTGGTGGTGGTGGTGCAGGTGGTTGCATGTAGTTCATATTTTGATCAACCTCATCCTTGTAATAGTCCTCCACATCTGTAATAGCAGCAAGAGCTACAGAAGCATCAATAGCAGTAGCAGCGGCACCAGAATTTTGTCCTGGCTCAAGAGGAACACGGCCCGCTCTGCAGAGGGCTGTTTCACGATGTGGAGGTCGTTGTTGTTGTTGTAATGGTGTAGCAGATGCAGGTGGTGGTTGTGGAAGACGCGCGAGTACTTCATCGAACTTGGCGTCCAACTTGGTGTCAATTGTCTTCTCAACATCATCAATCCTCTCCAGTGCCATTCCAAAGCTGGCCATGACGTCTTCCACCTGTTGACTCAACATTTGCTGAAATTTATCATGAAGCTCCTTCGTCATGTTCTCCCAGCCAATCTCGTCGGCTTGTGGTCCTACCATGGTTAGCAGCAGTAGAAACACACAAGAATATGATCCGATAGACTACTAGAAAGTGGAAGTGTGTCACAAATCCGTCAAGCAAATCTCAAATTCTTACCAGTTCTTACCTAGCAGCAGGTGGTGATCGGCAACCGTTGTAGTCAAAACTCTCAAAGCTTGGATAGAGCGATTACCAGGGAGAGTCAAACGCACGACGTAGATGTATGTGGAGCTGGGAAGGCTTATGATATGGTAGCAAAAATGTCAGAAATAGTCAATCTAGAGATGCAAAGTTGAATAAACTTCAACGACGGTACTGTGCTGGTCCTAGGCTAGACCATGCTAGAGACGGGAGCCTAGAACACTAACAAAATCACGGCGCTACACGTAAACAAGGGAGTAGCACGCTCTGAATTTTTTCTTTTTTCACTTTTTATTGCAATTTTTCCTCTTTGTTTTGTGCCGCAACAATTTTTTTCGAAAAAGTCTACAAATGGTCTATAAACTGCCTAGCAAGAATTTTCCAGACTTAGTTTTTTTACTGGAACTATTTTCTTGTGCGGTGGCACATAAGTTGCGGAATCCGACTTTGTCACGACTCAAAGTATGGCGTGATTTGGAAATCAAAAACAAAGAAATAAATACTTGACTCGGACTAGGACTGGTGGCGGAGATGAATCTGGTGGAAACTCGGACTGGTGGCGGATATATGTAGGGCGGTGGAACATGGACTGGTGGTGAATCTGTGATGGAGGTGGACTTGGATTATCGTGATGGCGATGGATATGTGGTATATGTCAGTGGTGATGACGATGGTGGTATATGGCAGCGGTGATGACGATGGTGGTATATGGCAGCGGTGATGACAATAGTGGTATATGGCAGCGGTGATGACGACGGTGCGGCGGTGGCGTGACAACGTGCGAACAAAATTCGAAACTCTAAGGGACTAGACACTAAGACCAGCAACTCGACACGATGATGCAACCGCAAATTCAACAAAGCAAAACTCTAGAAAGACCATGCAAAGGCTCAGATTGGTTCGGATATGATGAACTAACCTTTTTTTTTGCTTTTTCGTGGACTATAGGTATGGAGAACAAACTCGATCTAAACTACGAAAAACTAGAAAATCTCACTGAGCAACCTGGAAATCTGATACCACTTGATAGAGGCAAAGGTGTCTCATCTTTTGATGAGATGGTGATCATCATTTCAGAGGAGTAGGCTTTGACGATCCGACTACAAACATGCGAGGACACCGCGCCTTAGCAATCACTAAACCAACTCCGGGAGGTAATTGACCACGTCGGAGCACGATCAACCTGACCACGAAGGTCTATTTCCTACAAGCAATCGAAGAACAAGCAAGAAACTAAGATTGCAATCTGGATATTGTGAATATAAGATGAAAGCTTTATTTATCAAGGTTTGGTTCTGTGACGTCTTGGTCTGGTCGTTGAACACAAACGAAGTACGCGAAGTTGCAACTATGATGAACTTTTAATCTAAAAACACCCAAGGTCTAAACGAGGCCCTAAAGGCTGTATATATGGAGGACGAGGGGGGAATTTCGTGGCCCCTTGTAGGACGGGTCCGAAACCAACCCTAACTCTCTTTTCCTCACACATATGGACTCTAAAAATAGCCTATACTTCTGTATTTCGAAATTACATGGGCATGGCCCAGAAATAAGGTGGCGTAGCACCTAAAATAAGCTATGGACAAAATTTATGAAGGGGCATCTTGTATATTTCGTCCATGTCCTTGTAGGTCATCACAGAGGCTTCAAAGTGCTCAAATATGCACTAGAAACACAATTCTGGATCCCTTCGTGCGCGCCTTTATCTCCATGATTGATCCTGCTCCAGTGTTCATTCCTCTTGTCCATGCTAGGCCCTTCATTAGTAATCAACGCAAATGTATCCAATTTAGGCAGCATCATATTCTCATGAACATTAGAATTGTCACCAAGAAATGAAAGTACCTGGTAATTCAATTGGCGTGCGCGAGCTCTAGTAATTGGTCCAGTATGTATAGCAGCAGGGGTTGTGGGTGTAACAATGGTATTGATGCCCCCATCACGGGGTGTGCTCATGTCGCTGTCAAATCCATTCAGTATGGCGCCCGTGAGCCCACGTGGAAAGGTTTGCTCCTCTCGGATGTATTCCCTATTGCCGCTCCCATCTGTGGGATCCAAGACTGATTCGTCATTAAACTATGATATGCACATCAGCGCTCATTGTGAAGCCCCTCGTTCGTTCTCACCGTCTTGCTGATATTGTAGGTAATTAAATTATGTATATAGATACGTGTGAATTGTCCTAAATGAACTTTGTGGGACAGTTTAACATGAGTTCGATCAACCATTGCTAGAATTTCTCTCACGTGACTCAACAACCCATAAGAAAAGGCTTAACGGTGGAACGACGTGGCCCAGTATGGGCACGATGAGTGCATGCAACATGTGTGTCCGAAAACGCTACATTTGGATGGACAAACGGACCGCGCCTTATTTATCTAAAAAAGTTAGGGGGTTTTCTATAAAATTGCATGAGGGAACATGCCAAGAATATCATCTCCTTTTATTATATATATACATAAACACTATTCTGATCATGGGATCAGAATAATATTCTGATCACAACCTGAACTGCCTGAGTAACGCGCCTGAACTTCCCTCTGTACGAACCCGACCTTCGGGTTATCTTCGCAACCGTGCCTTCTACCGTGAGTTTTTCTGATCATTCGTGTTGTTTGTGATGTAAGTGTAATGTGGACACATTTTTTAGAATCTAAATGTTTGTTTCGATTCGGAATCTAGCTTGTTGGCGGATTTGCTCTCGGGCAGTGATGAACATGGGTCTGTTACAAGTTTGTTGCATCTACTGGATGTTCTCGAATCTCTAACATGATTAGAATTGGGTTGAGGTACGAGTTTACTGTATGTTTTGTTGTTATTTTCAAACGAATTCGATTTGGTGTTCTGCCGCCTCTGTTCTTCATCCGCGGGAGTGGTTTCGGCCGCTGTTGTAGATTTGTAGTTTTGTTGTTCAAATTGGCGGCGGATTTGCGTGCATTAGTGAGACTGAATCCTGCCCATGTTGTTAATTTGATTATGCAGGCTCATACAAATCGAAATCCGGCAATTGGATCTTCTGCCTCCCACCGTGGTTCTCTGTTCGAGGGACAACATGATGAGAATCATTTTCATGTTTATCTGGCGCATGATGACGTTTGAAATGGCGGTTGAATCCTTCCCGCGTTGTTAATTTGATTTGGTTGGCTCATTCATTCCGAATTTGTGGATTGGACCTTCTGCCTCCTGCCGTGGTTCGTTGTTCGAGCGGACAGCTTGATGGCGGATCATTTTTGATGTTTTATCTGGAGTATGATGACGTTCGAAATGGCTGTTGACGTGTTGGAATTGACCCAAACGATTAAATCTGGGAACCAAATTTGATCGGGGTTGTTTTTTCAATCATTTTACGTTCTGTTGTACAAGCTGGACTGCTATAACATTCGTACTTGAACTTCTGTGCTCTTTACGCATGCTTGTAGGAGATGAGGCAATACGATCTAGTCTTTTGATGTTGTTATATAAAAAATCAAGTATGTTTTATGTTGTTGACTGTCGTCATGTGTGTAACTATGGAGCTGCACCACAGGCACATGCATCCTCTTTTCCATTAATCTATGTTTTGGGATAGTTTTTTGATCATCCTCTATCTTTAGTAGAAGTTGGACTTCTTTTTTATTAATGTTGAACTTCTGGTTTTCCACATTGCATTCCACATTTGCAAGGCGAAGGTGCATGGTGCTCTATATTTTCTTTGTTTTGTTTTTTTGTAATTTTAATTCTTGAGATGTTCTTTTTAGACTTTGTCTCGTGAGCAATCATGGGATTAGCCCAAGTATGCATGCACTTTTTCTAGATCATCTAAGGGTCGTTGTACAAGCTCGACTTCTGTGTTGTTCATACGTGAACTTCTGATCTTCCTTCTTTGGAAGGTAATGCAGCAAGTCCTCTGTATTTCTTTTTTTTATGTTATTTTTCATTCTTTACGTTGGTTTGGATTTTTTGACTTAGTCCCATGAGCAACCATGGAATTGGCCGACGGATATGCGTATATTTTTTATTTTTTCTAGTATGCTTTTGTACTTATAATAGTTGTTGGTCTTCGCTGAATAAATATCCTGAACTTCTGTATGATAATCGTTTTTAACATGTTAATTTGAGTTTTACAAAACCCCAAACTTTATCTTCACTATTTGAACTTCTTATTTATATTTTTGTTTGTTATTTTTGGATTTAAATATTTGTAGACATTGAAATCGGCATTGCACCTATTGACAAATGTGGTAGAGCGAGGCCGAGCAGGGGGGAGGGGGGTCGGGACCCCCCCTCCCCTTCCCCTGTGAGGCCGAGACAGGAACGAGCTAGAGCAGGCGACGACGCGGCGTGCCCCGTCGTTGCATGCGGAGGCGAGTCCGTCACATCCGTGACCCCACTATCTATCTTAGGGGTGTCGCTTTGGGGTGTGTGCGGTGGGGGTGGAAACAGAATAACTGCATTGCGTCCTGTCAAAACCTAGCGCGAAGCAATGCGGTAGCGCGAGGCCAAGCAGGGGGAGGGGGATCGGGACCCCCTCCCCTCCCCCTGCGAGGCCGAGACAGGAACGAGCCGGAGCAGGCGATGATGCAGTGTGCCGTGTCGTCGCATGCGGAGGCGAGTCCGTCACATCCGTGACCCCACTATCTATCTTAGGAGTGTGGCTCTGGGGTGCGTGCGGTGGGGGTCGAAACAGAATAATCGCATTGCGTCCTGTCAAAACCTAGCACGCAGCAATGCGGTAGCGCGAGGCCGAGCAGGGGGGAGGGGGAGGGACCCCCCCTCCCCTTCCCCTACGAGGCCGAGACAGGAACGAGCTGGAGTAGGCGACGACGCGGCGTGCCGCGTCGTCGCATGCGGAGGCGAGTCCGTCACATCCGTGACCCCACTATCTATCTTAGGGGTGTGGCTCTGGGTGAGTGCGGTGGGGTGGAAACAGAATAACCGCATTGCGTCGTGTCAAAACCTAGCGCGCAGCAATGCGGTAGCGCGAGGCCGAGCAGGGGGAGAGGGGGGGTCGGGACCCCCTCCCCTCCCCCTGCGAGGCCGAGACAGGAACAAGTCGGAGTAGGCGACGACACGGCATGCCGCGTCGTCCATGCGGAGGCGAGTCCGTCACATCCGTGACCCCACTATCTATCTTAGGGGTGTGGCTGTGGGGTGCGTGCGGTGGGGTGCAATGCGGTAGCGCGAGGCCGAGCCGCATGTGTAGCTTGTGTGTATTTGAATGTTGAACTTTTATATTGTTTTTAAGTTGTGTCTTTTAGTTAGATATGGACTTCATCTGTTTTTGCATTTGAACTTCTTCTTTTTGTTTCTTAGTGTTTATTTATTCATATGCCTTTACTTCTCTGATTAGTGTACTTGAACTTCTGTTCTTTATTTTTTGAACTTCTTTCTCTTGTTTGTAGGTGCTTATTTGTGTATGTATTTTTCTTCCCTTGGTAGAGTACTTGACCTTTGTGCTTGCAATCAATTTTTTGTTTTAAGGATACCAGCAGATTTGTTCTGTGCTTAACTTTTAAAAATAGATGCATTCAAATGGTGCATTCATTTATCAATAGTTGCATTTACTTTTTTAGTTGTTGGGGGGGGGGGTAAAACTGTAATTACCATGGCGCTACAACACCCCGCTACAGAGAGGCATTAAGTGTCTCTCTCCCTCGCCACCACTTGTCAGAAAACCCCCTCCCTCTCGCTCGCTCTCTTCTCCCTCTCTGTCGCTCCGGTGCCTCCAACCCCCCCCCATTTCTCCGTTGCTGTCCCCTGCGGTCGTGCATGTAGTAGCCGGCACCCTCTACGCTCCTATTTCTCCCCCACGCCCCGCTCTCCCTCGCCCAGCCCGCTCTGTTCTGCTCTGAAGCGAGGGGCAGCAACTGCCTGTGCGGTTGCAAGGTGCACGTGGCGTCGTGGGGGTGGAAGAACCGCCCCGGATTCATGCGTGCTGGGGTCGTTCGGAGAGGTACAAATGATGCCTCCCCCCAATCCTTGCTCTTAGTGTTCGCCACATCTGACGAGGGCTCTCTGTTTCTTCTATGTGCTCTCGCATCTGCCTTCTGCCCCTTCTTCTGATGGTTGGGTGGGAGATTAGGTAGGGTTCTTGTGCGTGTGGTGGGTGGATTCCATTCCCCTGTGGTCAGATTTATCTGTGAGATGCTTGTGTGTGCTATTTCTTCCTATAGACTTGAGTGGATTTCATTTCCCCTTTGGTGATTTCAGCAGTCAGATGCATGTAAGAGAGGGTGTGGTGTGATGGTTGATGCTGGATCTGATGTATCTAATTGTCTTAGTGTTGTTGATTTCGAAGTATAGATTGTGTCTGTTACATGCTAGTTAGTTTATGGATACTTTTTTTGTTGTGCTTGCCTAGATGTGCTACTGTTCATATCTTCATACTTGTTGATATGTTCTAGTTGTTTCATCCGAGGGTTTGATTTAGTTGCTTTTTGTATTTGTTGTATGATTTTCTACTTGCTAACTATATGCAATATATCCCCTGTTTTTAGTAGGTTGTTCTAGGGTTTGCAGTTCCATTCATCAAGGGGTTGTGTTGTCATGGCTTCAAAACCTTCTCCAGGTATTTTATTGTAGTTGGATCTTGTACTTTAAATAGCAGTTTTCTTATATATGTCTGCCCATATCTTCACTTAGTTGTCTTGTTGGACTGCCCTTTCTTAAAAGTGTGAACTTCTAACAAAGGTCATGTGTATGCATTTTACCCTTAGTTTAAGTTAGTAGAGTGTTTCTTAATTTTTATTTGATGAATTGCTGGTGAACTATGTCACCAAGTGTTGTTGGACTTCCCAAATGTTTCATATTTATAGTGTATATCTTTGTTTTTTTTGTGATCATTTTGATGGTATTGATATTTAGTTTGCCTGTGAAATAGTATTTCTGCTCATGCTACATCTTTTTTATGTGCTACTTGCTTGGGTCACATAGTTGAACTTCTGGTTTTAATTATTGTTTTTTTATAATGAAATTTGGTTGAACTTCTGTTCTGCGCATTTGTTTTACTGCTTTGTTATATATTGTTGAACTTTTGGACATTCATCTTATATGTAGTAGCCCCTTTGGTGTAGATTGTTCTATATTTAGTATGTAAATTGTAGATTGTTCATTGTGTTTACTGCTTTGTTAGGTATTGTTGAACTTCTGGGTATTGGACATTGATGTAAAAGTAGAACTCCCTTTGGTGTAGGATTGCGGATTAGAACTCAACTGCCTTTTTACTTGCATTTTTTGTAGTTGGTGATGAATTTAATAGTTCCAAAAAAAATGCCCGCGATCAAGATGGAGCTTCAGAAATTAATACTGATGCTCCAATATCTGATGCGGCTAAATCACTCATTATTTCTTTGACTGTGATTGCTAAGGTTGCTTCGAGCCTTGAGAATAATTCAAGCCTCGAGGATCTTGCTTCTGTAGCTCTAGCTTCACCTAGTATGTGCAACTCCTTTTCTTTTCATTTTAAATTCTCGAGCCATGTTTTTTTAAGTTGTTCCTGTCGGGTGTTTTTGTTCTTGTTCTTGTCTTTTTTTTTTGCTTTGCTTTTTTTGTTCTTGCAGATGTGTCCACAGAGGAGGAAGCTGTGAATACCATCAACGATGTTCTATCTGAATTGGATTTATCAAAAAACACTGCTGCTGCCGAGCAGGGGGCTCTGTCAGTCGAAGGTTGTGATTCCGTTCCGCATCCTTTGTGCTCTCTTCAGATGTCAGAGACGCAGTTGAAGTCTATTGATGGCACTGAACCTGTCACGCAACCTAAGGATGTGCCTCTTCAGCTTCTTCTAGAGGACCAACGCAAGAGGAAGAAGCAAGAAGATTTTGACAAGAAGAGGACGGCCCGCCTTCAGAAAGGTTCTGATGTTCCTGAATCTGTTGCTGTTGCTGAGCTCACGGTTGGGCATTTCTCTGTTGCTGAGGAAGACGTGCCGTGTGGCACTGATGGCACGGTTGTCCCTCTTAAGAAGAAAATCAAGAAGACCGCTGCGAGGAAGCATTTAGTTGTTACTCCTCAGAGGAGCCCACATGTTTCAAGGCCTGCAAAACTTGCTGAAGATGAAGGGCTAGGCCTCGGTGGTACGCCACGCCGTAGTCCTCGTGTTCTTGCCACTGCCGCGCCTACACCTTCTCCGGTTAGTGCTGGTGCATCTGGTAAGGGGAAGAAATGTGGCGTTAAGCGCAAGGTTGCACCTGCAAAGGTCAACAAGGGTGACAAGAAGCGTTCTCGTGTTAATCCAGAGGACAAGGATGATGCTGATTTCAACGCTGATGATGAGGTTGACGATGATGATGATGTTGTCGCTAATCAGGTATGAATGTCTCATGTTTACTGCTTTTGAGAGCATTTGTAGATTTGTCGTAGTTTTTGTGTTTTTAGCACTGCCTTGGCATACATAGCTGACCTTCTGCTTCATATAGACGAATAAATTAGCTAAACTGCTTTGCTTATATGGTATTACTGCCTTTGTGTACATAGTTGGACTTCTGGATATATACATGAAGAAATTAGCTTAACTTGTTGGTATACATGTTTTATTACTGCCTTGGTGTACATGATTGAACTTCTGCTATGTAAATTTCTAACATTTTGAAAGCATGTTAACTTCTGTTCATACATGGTTGTATTGCCTATGTAGACATAGTTGGACTTCTGAAATACATGTTTTATTACTACCTTGGTGTACATGGTTGAACTTCTGCTATGTAAATTTCCAACATTTTGAAAGCAACTTTACTTCATACGTGGTTGTACTGCCTTTGTCTACATAGTTGGACTTCTGGATATATACATGGAGAAATTAGCTTAACTTGTTGGTATACATGTTTTATTACTGCCTTGTTGTACATGGTTGAACTTCTGCTATGTACATTTCCAACATTTTGAAAGCATCTTTACTTCTGGTCATACATGGTTGTACTGCCTATGTAGACATAGTTGGACTTCTGAAATGTACTGCGTATGTAGGCATTAGTGGAATTTTGGTGTAGCTTGTGTATCTCATTGTTCTGCATTTTTTCCTTGTCATTGTATTTTTTTTAGTATCAGCTTGTGGAGCGGCCTGAGAGGAGGAAGAGAGGAGGCAAAGCGCCTGAAGAAGGTGGCCAAGGAGGAGATGAGGCGAAACATTTTAATAAGACGGTTCGCTGCTCACTGAAAGAGGTCAAGACATGTGCGAAAATGCTACAAGTTAGGCACAAGACGAGGGTTATCAAGGCTGGTTTTGGTTGTGTGTTTGACTTGAAGGTTGATTCCAACATTTCTCGTCCTTTGATGGGCAACATCTACACGAGGATTGACCCTACGACCATGATTCTGGACATGGGTGAGGCGAACAAGGGTCTGCATATTACAAGTGATGCTATTCACCATCTGTTTGGATTCTCTCAAGGTAATCGTACCCCTCCTAGGCCCTCGAATGATGGGTTTGATGATGCTGTTATGAGGCTGAAGGGCAAGCTTGGGTACGCTAGGAGTGACGACATCAAGACAAAGGATCTGCGGAATATCCTCGGGGAACTTGTGAAGGATGAGACGAAGGATGATCTTGCTCTGCAGGTGTTTTACCTGATTGTTTCCATGAAGGTGGTTATTCCTGGAACGTCTACACGAGTGTACAGGGAGGTAGCAATGGCTGAGAATCTTGTGTTTGAGGATATGGCAGATATGGACTACTGCCAGTTGGTTGTTGATGATATTCGAAGTGCTATTGTTAGGTATCAGCAAGGTACTAGCAGAGGAAAAGTTGTCACGGGTTGTGCCATCGCGCCGCTTCTTATGTATCTGGACTGCCTTATCATTGGCAAGACGCCTAATTCTGACTTGAGGACCCCTCGCATCAATTTCATGGATCAGGCCAAGGTTCTTGAGCATGCTGCGGCTGACTTGGTCAAGAAGGGTGATGATGACCCAGCCAACTGGGTGTTTGGGAAACTGCATGTGAGTGTTTCTATGCATCATTCTTTCCTGAGTAGTTTAACTTTAACTTCTGGTATTCTCTTCTATATTTTTTGTTTCCATGTTCCTTCATTTGTTTTCTGACGCGTTGAATTTTGTTTTTGTATGCAGTGGAAGACACAGACTGAGGTTGTGTTCTTTAGGCATATTGAACGTCTATTCTTATTATGCCTCGTGCCGCCGGCCTAGGGACTGGAACTTCCCCAAGATTTGAATTCTCCCGGGATGTTAATACTGGTGC
The DNA here is from genome assembly GCF_002575655.3 of Aegilops tauschii subsp. strangulata. Lineage (NCBI taxonomy): Eukaryota > Viridiplantae > Streptophyta > Magnoliopsida > Poales > Poaceae > Aegilops > Aegilops tauschii. The sequence goes on from NC_053038.3 coordinate 207,677,994, forward strand.
CCCCCTGTAAATCCAGGAGGTTCTTCTGCCCGTGTGAGTGCTGCAGGTGGCGTGTCTTCCGAGAGTTTCTTTGAAGCCGCCAATGTTTCCCTAGTTAGGATTGACGGTCTTCTTGAAACTGTTTGTGGGGAGTTGGCCCGTGTTCCGTCAACTGTTGAGCGACTTAGTCGCGTTGATGGGATTCTTCCTCCCGGACACGGTTTTGATGCTGAGTCTTCGAAGGAGGTTTTGTCAATTGAAGCTAGATTTCTAGAAGAGCTTCATCAGAGCACTTCCCACCTCCGGGCTAGCTTTGGGTTGTTCAAGGAAATGCAGGATGCTCGTTGCAAGCCTTTTGAAGATGAGGCAAGTGTTGTTGTGAGACAGATTCAGAGGCAGGATTATGTTCGTTTGGGTCGTGAAGGAGGCCATGTGGAGCATACCAAAGAGGTTTGTTTATGTTGGCTTTTGATATTTCTTTGCACTAATGTTCATTGTTAGCTTTCAGTTATTACTATTTTTAGTCATAGGTGACCCTTATTGATTTCATGTGTCCTAAACTTTTTCTTTTTAGTACTAGTGTTTCCTAGTTGACCTTCTCTGTTTATAGTACCTGAACTTCAAGGGCTACAGCACCTGAACTTCTATGATTTCCATAACTGGCCCTCTTTGTTCCCTTTTGTATTAGAGTAGTTTGATATCTAACCTGTTGTGTTTACTGTATTTGGACTTCCATTATGTGTCAGTTGTCATAGCTGACCTTCTTTGATTATGTAATGTGAACTTCTGTTGATTAGGTATTTGTGTTCTACATGATTTTTTTGTAGGCTGTTGATGATGGTGCTAGGGTTGAGGAGGATGTTTTACCTGTGCATGAACCTGCTCCTGTGCATGAACCTACCCCTGTGCATGAACCTGCTCCCGCGAGTGATGTATTAGTTGATGAGGTTCATGGCAGTGAAAATAAAGTACCATTTTTCTTGTCCATTTGTCTCATTTTTTATTTTACTTGTTTGTGCATTTTATCACTACGTGCCCCTTTGTAATGACTTTCTGTTCTTGCTACAGAATGATGATGCTAGTGTTCCTCCAGAGAAGGTTGCAGACAAGTCCGTGTCAGGCACCGGATGCTCCACCGAGTGGACCCAACTGAACCTCAGTCGTCCATTGGCGCTGAGATTTTTGATGCTGAGCAAGGCAAGATGGCTAAGGTTTCTGATGCTGAGCAGGGCAAGACAGCTGGAGATATCAGTTTGGAGAAAGATCCCGTCGAGGCTGCTGTTGAGACTGGTGGTAGTGCTGCTGCAGGCCCGGAGAAGTCTCATGCAGCACAACCATCTGCTGTTGTTGATGCTGGTTCTCCAGCTCTTCCTAGTGCAGCACAACCAAAAGTTTTTGTTGTTTCAGATTCTCCAGCTGCTCCAGCTGCTATTGGTGTCCTTCCCGACGACGCTGCAATGTCTACTGGGGATGACGATGAAGAGACTGAAAGCGATAGCTTTGGAGAGGAGGTTGATCATTCCAGTGCTGCCACTGGTCTAGGCAAGAATCCGTAAAGAGAGGAGCATGCTTCTCTCTTCTTTCCCCATCCCCATCCCTTTTGTTGTTGGTTTTGTTCATGATATCCTTATGAACTGCCTGTGTGGTGCAAGTTGAACTTCTGGTTTGTGCTTTGTCGTGTGGTTTGTAAATAAAGTTAAGTGAACCTGTTTCTATGTGGGGGAAGGTTTGTAATGCATGGGTTGTGATGTTTATAATCCTGTGGTTTTATCTTTTCTGGTGTAGCAGCTGAGATGTGCTTGTGTTTGAATGTTGTGCTTGAATGTTGCTCTTAATTATACTGTCATGAATCTATGTGCTTGACCGTTGCTCTTAATTTCTATTTCTTTTGCTGAGAAGATAGTGACCTTGTTGTTGTCCAAAAGAAGGTTGATGACTTTTATTTCAGTGTAACTAGGCTTAAGAATTATCATTCCAAGAGGTGAGTGCAGCTGGTCAGAATTTACATCCATCTACCCCTATGAACTGCCTGTGGTTTCATACCTGAACTTCTTTACTCTATGTTTCTGAACTTCTATTTTACTTTTGTGGTGCTGGACATCTGGCCTTTCTGTACTGCCTGTTGTGATGTAGCTGAACTTCTGTGCTTATATGTGTTATGAACTTCTTGAGTTCCTGATGCTGAACTTCTTTTACTTTCTATTGCTTGTTTTAGATCAAAGATTATGTTCCAAAACAACGAGTGTGAAGCTTGTGTTGAAGATGTCGCAATATCTTTTGCTCCTCGCGGAATGCTTCGATCTAATGTGGCTGAGGTTGCACTCTATTGTCTACGTGCGAAATACCAGGGATCAGACAAACTCATCCTGTCGTATTGGGTTTGTGTAAGTCAACTGTATAGTAATTTCTTTTCTGTTTTGTTCCTTACCATTTTAGTTAAAACTTGTTTGTCTCATTTTGTATTTTATATGTTGGTGTTGTCTGCATTATTTTAGGACAAGATTTTCAGAGGTCAATTTGATTCCCCTGTGAGGAAGTACTTCTTGGCGACTGGTCCAGATAGCATGGATGCACATGATTCTGTATGCAATATCTGTCTCTGTATTAGTTTGCACTGCGATCCACTCTGTTTATATCGTTTTTTTTTCTTTGTACCGTTTTATATTAATTTTCAGTTTTTAATGATTCGTGTGTTTATGTTGCTTCAGGTTGTTTTCCCCACTTTTGACCCGCCTGAAATTCCTGCTCACATTGGTGGTGTTGGTCATTGGGTTTTGATATTTCTTGACCTGAAGAATTCAAGGTTCCAGCTTCTCGACTCCCACTATGGACCAGATGATGACTGTGCGGTACGTCTGTTTTGGCGGATGACTGATAACATCAAGAAGCTTTGGAACGATGCCAGTTGTCGGCGTTCTGGGAACGGGGGTCCCCAGATTTGCCTGCCTACGGCCCACGGCGTGGCTATGCTAGCGGGCCTGTACGGCCCATCTTCATCAACAAAGCATTCAAGACCCTCGCGAGGGGCCAAGCCTCGTGAGGCGGACGACGGAAGACCTCCTCGGGAGCGGCCCCACCAGGCTGTCTCGCGAGGAGCGGAGATATCAAGGCGGGGCAAACCTCACGAGGCTCTCGTGACGTGAGCCATGACGATCGACACCAGGCGGGCGCCAGCGCGCGTAGCGTCCTTGTTTCCTCTTTGGTGCTAAGGAGGCAGGCGCAGGCACGGAGTACCGAGGCATCAGGCAAAGGTTTCCATATCGGTGAAACAAGACCAAGACCAGCGGGACGGCAAGACGGAGGTCACCGTGGAGCCCAAGACGGCGTCACCACCAGAGCCTTTTGCAGGCGAAGACCGCTTTTGTCAGGATAGCTTGTACTAGCTGTCCCCTTTCAAATTTGCCTGCCATTGTTGGCTCCCTTCCCGCTCAATATTTGGGGAGAGGACCAGGGCCTACATAAGTAGAGCTAGCCACCACAGTAGAGGGACTGATTGAGTTCTCATCCACCAGTCCACAGAGCACAAGAACGCCTCAACCTCGGGAGGTTGTTCTTCCCCTTGTACTGTTCTTCATCAGCCCAAGAGGCAATCCACCACCACACACTGGAGTAGGGTATTACACCACAATGGTGGCCGGAACCAGTATAAATCTCGTGTCTTTCTCCGTTGCGAGTGCGTTGAGTTCGTCCGCGAGATCTTAGCGAGCTAGGGCCTAGATCGGTAGGGGGGAAAGACTTCGCGCGCACCCCAGGGTTCGAACCTTAAGGGTTTTGCCGGAACCCCACATCCGACATTTGGCGCGCCAAGTAGGGTTGCGCCGGAGCTTCTTCTCCGCCAATCAACTTGCCGACGCTCCGTGGCCACGATGTCCAGCGACCCAAGGGCTGACTCCAACCGCTGGGCAGCTTGGCCAGCCCGGGCGGTGACGCCTGCCCATGAAGACCTCGACCCCGTGCTCCAGGCGCCGCGAGCACCGTCCAACGCTGCGGGGCGCGGGCGGCGCAGCCAGGCGTCGTCCACCCTCACTCCACGGCAAGTGCGAGCCGCTGCAAGGGCAGCAAGCCACGCCGCAGCAACAGCGCTGCATTCACGGCGGGAGCAGGCAAACATGCGGGCAGCGCTCACGGTGGCACGAGAGCTGCTGCGGTGCCGGCTGATGGAGAGCGGCCGGGATGCACTGCTGGAGCGCGTTGCCGAGCTGTTGGATGCGGCGGCATCAGGAGCGCCGCCCTTCTGCTATCAGCTTCCTTCTCAAGCCACGCCGGGGTCTCACGGCGGGCCTCGCCGCAACCACGCGCCATCGGGTGCGCCTGGGGGCTTCGTCAACACCAGCACGGCCGGCAGCGCCGGGGGCTCCACCGCCCCCATGCCGCCCGCGACGAGCATGGGTACAAGCGTCGCTTCCCATGGTTCCAGTGGGATGCCGCGTTACCATCCTCAGGACGCCGTGCAGGGCCGAGCAACATGGAATGTGGGGCACGGCGAGGTGTTCGGGGTGACGGCCCCAGAAGCCTATGTGCCCCGCATGATGGACCAGGAGTACGCACCGGAGGACGAACCTGGCTCATTCCTCGGAGAAGAGTGGGAAGAAGGGACGCTGTAAATTGAAGCCTTCCAGGAACTGACGGAGAAACGCAAAGATCGCGCCAGCGACAACGACTACAGGGTACCACTAATCTCTCAGGAGCAGGCTTACGCTAACCATGGGCTGCAAGTGAATCAGGTCACGGCGTCGGTCAGTGACCCCGGCGCAGCAGCATCCCTTCCGCCGGGGGAAATCACGCTGGGGGCCACGAGGAGGGAGCCAGGAGCAAGGCCCCTCCCCACGTCACGCGAAGCCAGGCAACGCCCGGAGGTAGGCCCTCTGTCGGGGAGGTGCCGGCGAGCCTACCCCCAGCAGAGGACCCGTGGTCGCCGGGGGCACCGCTGGCGTCCCCTTTCCCCCCTTTGTGTCGTCCAGGTTGCTGGTCGGCTCAAAGGTGGTCGAGGGAGGCGGAAGGCGGGGCCCTCGACTAGCGATATGAAGCAAGGCCAGTTCCTGTGAAGAAGGCCCAGTGCCTGTGAAGCTCGCCGCCCGTGACACTCTCACGTAATAATGAGTGGGGTTGTACACGCCCCGGAGTCTCAGGGGTGCCGGCCTTAGGCCCTGGGGCTCCCTCCCATGCATAGTGGCAGCACTTAGCTCCGCGCTGGTGAGAAGACTTGAAGACCCAAAGACTAGACTAGGCGCCGGACGCGGCCATTTGCTTTGGATCTTTTCTTCTGTAGCCTTGCTTTCTGGATTTGGATTTAAGTTGAAGTCAAGCTTTTATCGATGCGTGCGGGGGTGCATTTTCTCGTTCAAAGTGATTTCTTGCCGTCTGGTTCTTGCCTTGTTCTCGAGCTAACACTCGTCGCCTCCCCTCGTGGGCCCCTCGCGAGCGGGGCTGGGCGCGCGCCGATCGGCGAAGGAACCTCACAAGGCCCTCTCGGGTAGGTCAGCAGACCCTTCAGGAGCCCCGCAGCGACTCTCGACCTTACAATACGATTTAGGGCCTGCCCCAGCTAAGGTAAACTGCAGCGGCAAGACTTGCCATCAGAGTCATGGCCAGCCAAAACGCACCCTTGATTCAGCACAGAGAAATAGAAATCATGATTCATTTACATGAGGGGCTCCCCTCCCAAAATGCTCTCACAATCTTTAGGGGCCACGCCCGAGTTTTTGCATACAAGGTGAAGCAGTAAAGGGATGAGGAATTAGCCGGATATGTCGCTCGCCGCTTCCTCCGCGTCATCTTCGGACGCGCCGCTCACGTCGCTGACGTCGTCGTTGGCGCCGCTGCCACCATCACCAGCGCCGGCGTCCCCATCATCGACCACGTCGCCTCCCTCTGCGGCGACTACCACCGCGCCGTCCTCTGAAGTGAAGGCTCTGACCAACGCATCCACATTGTCCTCCACCCACCGCGCCAGGTCGCCCCGAACGGCCTGTGGTACGGGGGCAATGGCGGCGTCGAAGTCGAAGTCGGGGAAGGTGTTCCTGAGGTGGCTGAAGACGCGGGAGAACGCGCGCCCGAGCAGGCCCCGGCTTCTCTCCTCCACGAGCCGGCGAGCCCTGTCGAACCAGGCTTCCAGGCGCGTCACCACGTCGGTGAAGAAGATCAGGTGGCTGGGGTAGTCATTCGAGTGGGGGTGCGGTGCATTCTCATCACAGATGTGGCCCAGGGATGTATTAGCCCTGTTCCGGAGGTCCTGAAGCATGGGGCGTGCTCACGCTCCAGCGTCCATCATTGGAGCACTTCCTCCCTGTTTTGCTGCGCAACGGCCTCGGCGTCATCAACCCGTTTTCGAAGAGAAAGCAGCTCGGCGCGGGCGGAGGCCAAGTCCGCCTGCGCCGTGAACAGGGCGGCAGCCGTGGCCTCCCCACGCCTCTCCGCCTCGTCCAACCTGGACCTGAGGGCAGCGGCCCTGCCCGCATCCTCCGTTCCTGCGAGCTTCAACTTCAAGTCATACCTACCCTCCAGGTCTGCGCGAAGCTCGGCCACCCGGCGGTCGACTTCCTCCTGGACCCTGGCCTCGCGAGCCCCGACGGCATCTTCCGCCTGAGCAACTTGACGCTCCCTCGTCTCCAGTTGTTCGAGCTCAAGGCTGCGCTCCACGGCTTTCAGAGCCAGCGCCTCCTCACGCCTCCGGACCTCCTCTTCCTCTGCGGGCGTCCCCCTCAGCGACGCAAGGGCGGCTCTGGGCGCATCCACCTGCTGCTCAAGGGACGCACTCCAGGCTTGCAGCTCCCACGCGCGCTTCACCGCAGCCTCGCGACGGCGGTCAGCCTCGCGAGCCTCCTCCAAGGCTCGGGAGCAAGCTTCGTGGGAAACCTTGAGGGACGCCTAGGCCTTCGCATTGGCGAGATCACGCTGATAGCGGCCAAGGTTGATGGCCACCCTCAGCTTACGCCGTTCCTCCACCAGCCGAAGACCTTCAGCCTCAAGGCGCGAGTCGACGCCCGCAAGTTCTTCACCAAGTCGGCTCATCGCACCCATCGCCTCCTGGAAGAGCTCATGGCGAACACGCTTCGCCCGCGCTCAGACTCGAACGCATGGCCCACGTCGTCCTCTACCTCGGGGGCTGTAGGCGGGACATCAAGTGGCGCACCGCCTCTCGGCAGGGGGCTGGGGGCTGGTGCAGCTCCAAGTGCCGGCCCGACCTCGCGAGAAGCTCCAGCCGGACGCGGCCCGCTGTTTGAGGAGGAGCCGAAGGTCGAAGTCAACCAGTTGCTGTCCATAACCAGAGGAGGAGACCGGTGAATGCCCGCCAGACTCCAAGCCAGACCGTGCAGGAAGGGTAATGAAGCCACAGATTCAAGGCTCCATGAAGGCGAGCGCACCCCCTTTGCCGACCCGGTTCCGGGTGCGGCGTGCAGGCTCGGGGTGCACAAGGCCAGCGGGGGTGCCGAGGAAGGCGAGGATTGCTTCACGAGGGACCCAACGGCCCTGGCAGAAGGGGTCCTGAAGAGCTAGCGTCAGGAAGGAAAGCAGCAATCAAGAAATCACAAGGTGCAGTACTTACTCGTCGATAGCAAAGTACTTTCGCCGCTTCAACGGCCCAAAGATGTTGTTGCTGCTCGGGGATCCTTTCCTCTTGTGGAGCTCCTCGAAGTCCATGCAAAGCCGACCGAAGCGCTGGACGTGACGGCCGGTGCGAGGCGGGGCCGAAGAAGAGCTTGGAGGGACAACTTCAGGGGTGCCTGGCTGCGGTGAACAGTCGGGCGTCGTCTCACTACGACCTCCCGAGGCTTCGGGGGCTTTGACCTCGGGAACCGCATGCTGCGTCACCTCAGTAACCGACGCCCCAGGGGAGGGATCGTGAGCTCCCGAGGACGACACCCCCGGATCACCGCGCGGCATGTGCTCCTCAGCGCTTGGGCCACCAGCCTCCGTCGGAGCTCGCCCTCCTGCACCCTCACTTGGGGCGAGCTCGGCACCGGTGGCGAGGAAGGGGACCACGTCGATGGGGTTATCGCGGGGCCCCACCAGTCTGATCGGGCGCAGGCCCCACTCATCAAAGGAGGGCATGCTCGCGGCAAACTCATCCTTGTTCTCGCAATGGTTCAGCAGACAACTCTTCCTGGGCATGTCGTCCGGCAGAGGGGTACCTGTCAGGACCATAAGCACTGTCTCCCCCGTCTTAAGAGGAAGCCCCTCCTCTTGAAACCTCATGTGGTCCTGACTGCTGAGCAAGGCCCACATCGGGCGGGAATGGCGCTGAAAGGGAGCGACTCGGCGCTTGACGAACTCCTTCAGCACCATAGGCGCAGTCACGCCGCGGTCCTTCAACCTCCTCAGCCTGGCCCAGACGGGAGCGAGGCGGGGGCTCGTGAGCTTCTGATGGCCCCAACCGGAGTTTGGAATAGCAGGCCCCGCCGGAGCATGGAGCAGAGGGCTGAGCACACCGGCGTCGACAAACACCCATCGTGTCGGGAACTCGCTCGTGGATGAAGGAAGCTCAAAGTCAATCCCCGCGCCCGCCGTCGCGGCCACGGCCTGGAAGCTCACGCACCCCGAGCTCTGACGAGGGTCAGTTAGATGCAATGAGAAGAAATGGCAGAAGAAGGCCACCGAAGGAGCGATGCCCATCATGGCTTCGCACAAAAAGGCGAAGACGGCTAGAAGGGTCACCGATTGGGGGTCGAGATGCACCATGTGGATCTGATAATGCTCGAGCACCGCATTGAAGAAGGCGGAGAAGGGAGGAATCAGGCCAGCCCAGAGGGCATCTATGAAGATTGGGACCTCAGTGGCAGCCCGGGCCATGCGAGTGCGAGACGCGGGCCAAGCCACCGTCTCTCCCCACTCGTTGAAGCTGGAAGCGAGCATTGGACGCACCTTGTCCATGGCCTCATCGTTGAGCACCTAGGGTCGGCCGAGCGCCGGCTCGACAGCCAGAGGCGCGCTCGGCGAAGACAAGGGTTTCTTCCCCTTGTCTGCTTGTTCCGGCGCCATGGCGATGGAGCTGGCAGGAGGCAGGTCAGATCGGAGAGGAGAAGCAGAGTCTCGAGGAAGCAGAGAGATTGGGGAGGCAAGACACGGGCGACGGAGGAATAACTGTGTAGACTGCGGGGGCCGCATAGCAAGGCGGATTCAAAGGCAGCGTGGGGAAGCAGAGACGCCCACGTCCAATCAACCGCCACGCGTCGACCGAGGCCACAGGCTTTTGGGATCCGCGGCGCTCCGTACTTGACCTTTGGCTTCGCCCCGAAGCCAAGCCCGAGCGCACCTTGGGCCCGGGGGCTACTATCGGCGTTCTGGGAACGGGGGTCCCCAGACTTGCCTGCCTGCGGCCCACGGCGTGGCTATGCTAGAGGGCCTGTACAGCCCATCTTCATCAACAAAGCATTCAAGACCCTCGCGAGGGGCCAAGCCTCATGAGGTAGACGACGCAAGACCTCCTCGGGAGCGGCCCCACCAGGCTGCCTCGCGAGGAGCGAAGATATCAAGGCGGGGCAAACCTCACGAGGCTCTCGTGACGTGAGCCATGACGATCGACACCAGGCAGGCGCCAGCGCGCGCAGCGTCCTTGTTTCCTCTTTGGTGCTAAGGAGGCAGGCATAGGCGCGGAGTACCAAGGCATCAGGCAAAGGATTCCATATCGGTGCAACAAGACCAAGACCAGCGGGACGGCAAGATGGAGGTCACCACCAGAGCCTTTTGCAGGTGAACACCGCTTTTGTCAGGATAGCTTGTACTAGCTGTCCCCTTTCAAATTTGCCCGCCGTTGTTAGCTCCCTTCCCGCTCAATATTTGGGGAGAGGACCAGGGCCTATATAAGTAGAGCTAGCCACCACAGTAGAGGGACTGGTCGAGTTCTCATCCACCAGTCCACAGAGCACAAGAACACCTCAACCTCAGGAGGCTGTTCTTCCCCTTGTACTGTTCTTCATCAGCCCAAGAGGCAATCCACCACCACACACTGGAGTAGGGTATTACACCACAACAGTGGCCCGAACCAGTATAAATCTCGTGTCTTTCTCCATTGCGAGTGCGTCGAGTTCGTCCACGAGATCTTAGCGAGCTAGGGCATAGATCGGTAGGGGGAAAGACTTCGCGTGCACCCCAGGGTTCGAACCTTAAGGGTTTTGCCGGAACCCCACATCCGACACCAGCAACGATAGGGAGACACCCTTTAGTCCACTTACTATTGACCATTTCCCTTTGGATTGGATTGATGTCCCCCAGCAGAATAACAAGTATGAGTTCCACTTTCTCTCTATCACTTCTGTTTAACTGTAGTTGTACGTAAGCTACGACGTCTTTTGTTCGTTGTCGATCTTTTTTGTTCCAACACTGTTCTTTTTTGTGTTTGATGGCAGTATCGACTGCGGATTCTTCATGCTTACGAATGTTAATTCATTTCATGATGGGGTTCTTGCAAATTATTCCCATGAAAATATGGCGGATATCAGGAAGACGTGGCTGTACTCAATTGCTTCTTCTAACCTGTTTGAGACAGACTTCCAAGGTATGTTTCGCTACTATACATGTAAGTCTTGAAACTTGGACTGCTTACCTGTACTGCATCTTTTATTCTACATGAACATCATTTTTTCTTGAACTTGAACTTCTGCTTGAGATCTGGCTGGGCTGCTGGTTTCAGATGGAGAGGAGCATTTCTTCTACATGAACTTCATTTTTATCTTTTTTATTTTGCTTGTGTATTTTGTTTCAGTATTTTTTTCTTTCATTGCTTACTTGGACACGAGCATTTCTTCTACTTGAACTTCAGAGATGATACCTTTCTATGCTTTTGTTAGCTGTAGTTGAATGTTTTCCAGTTCATCAGTTTATCTTGAAATGTGCCTTGGGTTGTGCCTGGCCTTCATTTAGTTTTTAAATGCAACACATTTTTTTAGGTCAGCTTGAGTAGTAACCATGTCATCTATATTAGTTGGACTGCACATTGTGCTGTACCTAAACTTTAATTATATTTAATGGTCTTTTTTTCTCCTCCTTTTCTTTTACAGTGGAGTCGTTGGATTTGACCGATTACCACTACTCATTCCTCAGGTCACAAGAATACCAGCCTAGGGAGGAATCGATGAGTACAACTCCGAGAGAAGATGATAGCTTTCGAACCCTTATTCCTTCCAAGTTGGGGAAGCAGGCTGTTGGTATTTGTGGTGCTCCAAACACCCCTTGCTCCAGGAAGGTTGGTGCAGTCGAAGCAGTCGAGCAGAGGTGATTTCGTCGGATGATGATTTTGAGAAGATTGCTTACCCGAAGGATGGTAAAATCTGTTGCTGGTACTGTTGCTGGGAGAGGTGGGAAGAATGCTGTCATCACCAGGAGGAAACCGGCAGTTGAGTCTGGCAACATAACTTCCTCCAAGAGAGCATCAAGATTGCCTTTGAAGTGGCGTTCTGTTGTCGCTCCCCTAAATAAATATAGTTACCCTCATCTATCTGAGGCCCAGAGGTTGAGACAGTATGTGCTTAGTGAAGATGGTCTGAATAAGTATTTTGAGTGAGTTTTCTTCTTCTTATTTTTGTTGCTGCCAGAGATTCTACTTTGTTCTGAACTTCTATTGTTATAGTATGTGAACTTCTGTTCATTTCTCCTTGCCTTGGAGTTATAGTGTCTGGACTTCTGTTGTTATAGTATCTGAACTTCTGTTCATCTCTCCTTGCCTTTGAGTTATAGTATCTGAACTTCTTTTTGTTATAGTATCTGAACTTCTAATGTTTTGTTCCCATCCTTTTAAATTTGCAGCACAAGCTACTGCATGTTTACCATCCCTGGGAATGTGATTGACCTCACAGGACGTGTCATTTATACTCTTTTCGGTGAAGGGCAGCAGATGGAAGGAGATGTAATGGATTATCTCATAAACTTGTGGAAAGATAAGCCGGAGACCTCTGAGATCTTCTCTTCTGCTGATAGGGTTGTACTTAGTCCCTACTTCATACAGGTTTTAGTTCTTTGCACCCCTATCTCCCTTCTTTGCTCTAGTTTTGGTGTAGTGGCATTTGGGAGGTGTTTTAATTCTGTTTTTGTGAATGCACAGTACTGCCTGGAGTATGATTTTTTCGGTGCAACAGTTTCAAAGTTCGATGCAAAAAAATTTGCTAATCTCCTCCGAATGTTTGTTCGCAAGGAAGAAGACCTTCTTAACGCAAAGCTGGTTAGGTTTTCATAACTCTTGCTTTTTTTAATTTTATGTACATCCTTTTGCTGAGTTTGTCAAGAAGTTTTTTTTCATGCCGGTTATTCAATACCTATGTTTTGTAGTTTCTGTTCACCGTTTCTTTCATTCTTGGCAGGTTTTTTTATACTATTCAAGCCAATTGACACAATGGTGCGCTACATTGTGTATGTGCTGAATAGATATCGTGGGAGCATTGACATCCTTGATCCACTTCCTTACACTAATAAGGGAATGTCACGAACAAGTTTCCACGGAGACTGCCAAAATATCGTGAGTGTTTCTTAGCCTGAACCTCCTTTCATATTTGCTTGTTTGACGCGAAGTTTATTATGCCTTCTGTTGACAAAATATGTTTCTGTCTCTGTTTTGGTAATACTGCTTGAACTGACTATCATTTGACAGTTGAACTTCTATTATTTGTTTAGCTGGATCTTATGCAAGTGTCGCTTTTATGTACCTGAACTTAAGTATTTTGGTTAACATGTTTTTGACTTCATCTTGTTTGTCATTTCTAGCAGATCAAGAGATTTGTTGGGTTGCTCGAGGAGGTGTATGGCAAGGCTGCGTACAAAGCGAGCAAGCAGCCTAACTAGGCGAATATTGCAAAGAGGCCTACTTTTATCGATGTTCCAAAGCAAGTGAATAATGATTGTGGTTTCTTTGTCGTGAAGTTCTGCTCTACATATGATGGCGACGAGCTTGTTGATGATTTTGGTGATGTGGAGGTACGTTTTGTCCTTGTTCTTGTCTCATCATCCTTTCACTTTTCTTGTGTGTTTTTGTTGAGACGCTCCTGCTGTGGTTTTAATTATCCTTTACTAAACTATCATTTCATTTCTTGTTGGCAGGCTGCTGCAGATGACTGGAAGGCCGAGTTCATGCACACTCTAATATTTAGCAAGAAGAATGAAGTCATGCGTGCAGAGCTTCCTAAAGAGATCCAGTCCTTGGGCCCGTGAATTCGAAGCATTAGTTTTAGTGTAGATTTGATTTCGTAAAGATTTAGGTTTGATAATGATTGGAACAATTTCGTAAAGATTTGATTGTCAGAATGGTTTAGTAATTTGTGTATCTATAGCTGCAGCACTATTACTTATGATATTGAGGACAAATGTATTTGGTGTGAAGAATGATTTGGCTTGTGAATTTCAATGTACTGCATCGTTTTCATTATCCATGTGTTGTATGTTTTTCCCCAACAGATGTACTTGAACTTCTCTCTGGGCTATGGTTGAACTGCTGGTTTTTTTGTGTTGTTTAATTTTGGGCCCCAACATATGATCTTTGACTTGAACTTCTGCTTGAGATCTGGCTGGGCTGCTGGTCTCAGATGGAGAGGATTTTCTGTGTTGTGTAATGTATTAGTATTTTTCAACCCAACCAATATGTAGCCTTTTGCATAGAATCTATATGTGTTATTTTTTGTGTTTTTTCAACTGCGAATGGATTTCAACTGTAACTTTGTGCAAAAATATTCTCATACACTCCTTTACGTTTCTTTATCTTTTGTCGGCATTGTACATGAACTTCTGCACGGATCCAAACAGAACTTCACATCTGAACGCGTTGTCTTAGGCTTGCTAACCTTAGTTCATACGGCAATACTTATTTTTTTAAGCATATTTTTTCCTACATCGATTTATATACCAGAACTTCTTCTGTAAGCTGACCTGAACTTCAAACTGTATATTTTTTCATTTTATTGTTGCTTGCTCTTTTATGGAATACAACACCAGCACCTACTATCATAATATACGAGAACTTCTACTGTAAGCTTACTTGAACTTCCTAGTGTATAATTTCATTTTTATTCTTGCTTGCACTTTTATGGAATACATCACCAGCACAGCACTTCCTCTCATAATATACCAGGACTTCTGTAGTAATATTACTTGAACTTCACAATGTGTATTTTCATTTTATTACTGCTTGCTCTTTCATGCAATACATCACCAGCACCTCCTCTCATACTATACCAGGACTTCTGCAGTAAGCTTACTTGAACTTCTACTGTATAATTTCTTTGAAACTTCAACAATAGAAGTTCAAGTAAGCTTCTCCGAAAATACTGTCTCAAAAGTGGAATAACATTCTGCACATTGACATGACATAAGTTTGCTTTGTTTAATTGACCTAGTCCAACTGTTCATCAACCTTGCGCTCCTCCTAGGCTTTGCTTGTAGTGGTTTTTGCTTGACATGTACCTCTTCATCTTCATCTTCCTCTTCCTCTTCACATTCCACTTCCTCTTCCTCTTCGTCTTCCTCTTCTTCGATGGTATCTTCATATTCGTCTTCCTCTTCATCTTCCACCACTTTCTTGTTGCTGGCTCTAGGTTTTGCTTTCTGTTTCTTCTCCGGCTTTTTGCTTGTCTTTTCAGCATCTGCATGCTTTGGGCATGTTCTTGCATTATGTGGTTCATACTCCTTGCATATGCTACAAAGTCTGCTGCTTGCTTTCTGTGGGTGTGGTCCCTTGTTTTGTTCCATAACTTTGGGATGCTGTTTTTGAACTTTGGGTTGCTTGACCTCCTCGGCATCGTTTCTTTCTAAGAGTGTTGTACAGGTGAGCTTGTTGTGTCCTGCAACCTTTTTGCACACACTACATTGTCTGTGTCCAAGTGGCACTCCGTTCTCATCGAGCACGACGACTCTTCCTGCAGGTGGTGCCTTTATTTGAGATCTCTTGTCACTTTTCTTTGCTGCAGAAATTTTCTTCCTACCCTTCGTTTCAGAGTACAGCGGCAGTTTCATCGTCTCTTGCTGTCGCTGCTGCATTAATTGGTCAACACCCTGCTTGCATTGGTTGGCTTGAACAGCAGCCTGGAGCATTTCAGCTGCATAATAATGAAGGTCATCTTCAATTTCAGCATCCTCTTCAGCCATCCCTTCGTCAGCATCCGCTCAATTTGCTGAATGTATTGCATCAAGCTCTTCCACAAGCCTCTTGAGAACATAGAAGTCTCTGTCATATTGCTGGTCACATCTCATCGCTTTCTTGTTAACCATCAAATTTAGCTACAGCAAGATGTCTTGCTTCGATAGTCTTGAGCTGCCATCCGATGCAGTTGTGTTGTAGTCCCTTGTATCAAAGGTTGGTTGTTATTTTGCAGTCTTTGTGTACCGTTTGAGGATATAGTTGTCTGGAAATTTGTTAGGCTTCAAGTAGTCCAGTATGTTCATGATGTGAAGGCAGAACAGGCCTGCATTTTGTGATGAATGCACAATACATAGTTTGTGAGCCAGCAATGAGTTTCATATATTTGATATGATACTACTAGTTTAGCTATTTAATGAGTTTGTTTTTCCGTTCACCTGTGTGAGTCCAAAGCTTGCATTCACACGCGTATATTTCATTCTCTTGGTCAGCTACAACCTAGACTTCATGCTTTGACCAGGCAAATTTGTTTTCATCATCCTGGCCAGCCTTGTTGTGGTAGTACACAAGGTAATTAGTGGGCTCTGTTGTAGGCTTTGCGCGAAATAGCGTGGATTTTCTCATCCTAGTCCTCATCTCGGTGTACACGGCTCTCGTGTACTTGATAGCCATGTCTTCCTCGTAGCCGTAGGTTGTTTTTGTCACAGGACTGGTCTGCACATGTCAAAAAATAAGATATTAGTCGAAGCAGAGTCATGGGTTTAATTTTTTAAATACAGTGTGCACATGTTGAAGGAAGTCACAATATGATGGGGGTGTTTTTTGTCTTAATACCATGCTGGTCATTGTTTGCTCGTTCTCCTTCTACATTCGAGTTTGCATGCAAGCATTTACCCGCCTAGCAAACTTGTGTAGGTTCTGGGTCCCCTTGACAAACCCTCTCTTGAGCACGTGATTCATGCTCTTGCTTCATTGTGTGGAAGTCATTCTAGCACAGAAAATGTTCTTGTAATATGCTGAAATCCACATTTTCCTATCACTCCACAACTGCATCATCATCTGGTCGTTCTCCAGGTTGTACTTGTGCACGAGTTCAGCTCAGGCAGCTTCAAACTCCTTTGGCATCAGCGGCCATTTTAATATAGCTGTGAACACCTCTTTGAATGTTTTATACTTTTTGTACAGCAATGCGAGGTATTCCCTGTACTTCTTCAGGATGTGCCAACGGCATAGCTTGTGGACGGTGTTTGGGAATGGTTGTGGTATAGCTTTCGCCATCGAGGGGCACTGGTCTGCATGAATTAAAAAAATAAAACTTGCTTCTTTTTGCACCGGTGGTGAACTTATGATGTACAAGTACTTGAACTTCACAGGTAGCAGTAGGACTATCTAATAATGTCACATATATTTTCCTTACAGCTGTGTTGTTGAACTTATGTTGTTCAAGTACTTGAACTTCAAAGGTAGGAGTATTAATAACTAATAATGTAACCCAATTTTTTCTGACAGCAGTGTTGTTGAACTTCTGTGGTACCAGTTCTTGAACTTCACATACATAACTATATTTTTCCTGAACATGTTTCATATCTTTTTTCTTACAGCAGTGTCCTTGAACTTCTATGGTTCCTCTATTTGAACTTCACATCCAGAACTATATTTATTCTAAACATGTGACATATAATTTTGCTTCTTATACTGTTTTGTTGGACTTCTGTGCTAACAGTGGTTGAACTGCTTGCTTTACATTATTTTCAGATAAAACCAATGTACCCAATACAGACCCATAGACTGAAAAGATGATGAAACTTGTAGAGTTTTTTACTCACCTGTTAAAATGCAAGTTGGGTGCTTGTTGTTCATGCACCGTACAAATGTATCGAACAACCACTTGAATGACTTTGCATCTTCGTCTCTGATCAGGGCAACAGCAAATATCTTTGACTGCAAGTGATGGTTTGTTCCAAAAAACACTCCCAGAGGCATATGAAAGCTGTTGGTCTTGTAAGTTGTGTCGAATGTTACGCAATCGCCAAAGTCTTGATACGCTCCTCGGCAGCTTGCATTGGACCAGAAAATGTTTTTAATTGACTTGTCCTTGTCTACTTGTATGTCATAGAAAAACTCATCATTGATTGCCTTCATGTCTTTGAAGAATGATACAAGTTTCAATACATCATCCAAATCATATTTGTTTGCATTCATGGCTTTCCTGCAAATTATATGCAAACGTGCATTTGTTATTTTTGCTAGCAAAGGGTGGTGACTTAGGATGCTATGTACATTTGCAGTATGTGCATTTTTGAATACTTACTGGTTTAGTAGGTCTCGTCCGGTCATGCTTAGGAAGTAGCTTCCATCTTCATTTTCTGATAGCATGGACATGATTGTTGTATGCTTGACATCATGGTACTGCAGGAGATTTACGTACCCCAAAATAGTGGGGTCATAATTCTTGTGTGAGTGCAAGAATACCAGCATGTCATCAGTTTGCATGAGTTGGTGATTATGATTGTACTCAATATCCACTGCCACACATGTGTTATCCTCCTGCACCTTCACCCTCATTCTTGCATTGCAGCCTGTCCTCTGCGATGTTTTGTTTTGCTTCCTGTTAGTCTCTGAAACAGAAGTTGTGTGTTTCCCTTGGAACACGCAAACAAAATACTTGTGGTTGTCATTCCCTCCCGTCTTCCTGATTCCAAAACCAGCGCGTCTGGCGTATCTATTATAAAATTCCCTTGCTTTCTGTACATCTTGGAATCGGATCTTTAGTCTTGGTATTAGATAATCCGGGAGATCCGGCATCTGTAGAAAAAGAAAAATAATCTAAACGGCACGTTAAAATGCAGTTTATGAACTTGTTATCCTGGAGGGAGCAAAAAAATTGCAGATAATACAAGATGCATATATAAATACCTAAATATTTGTTTCACTTACGTGCGTGTATGATCGCAACTCCACCGGAGTCTGCTGCTGTCCCTCTGGGATGGGGCACGGCGGAGTAATCATAGCAGGATGAAGGAGTGGATCACAAGGAGGAAGGAGGGCTGAAGATGGCCTCTCTCTTGTTTGCGTTCTTTTTGCTTGAGGTGGTTGTGGAGGTATTGTGATCCTGGTTTTGGTTTGCTCTTTTGTTTTGTGAAGCGATCCATCTACCTTATGTCCCGTACAATTCTCACTTGTAGCAGTAGCAGCAGCATCCAACGGTGGTAGTGTGCAGAGCACTCTCCTCCGTGTGTGTGTTCGTGTTGGATTTGTCTTGGGATCCAGTTTAGTTGCTTCCCTTTGGCATTGACGAGGCACACCAGGATAACCTCCAGAGTTACACGCGGGACTTGAGCTAACCCCCTCCTGCATCGGCATGCTTGGGAGTCTGCTGGTGGATACAAAGAATCCGCGGGGGATTTCCGGCGTCACCCAATTAGGTGGAGGCGCAAAGTTGGGCGGATAGGGTTGTGACCCAGCATCTTGGAAGTCTCCATGTGTTTCGGGTGTCATCCATTTTTGGTCTGGAGCAGGTTGGTAATGTTGTGGTGCGTTTGAGGTGTGACCCATTTAGGGGGTGGTGCAACGTGTACAGGCTTAGGATTGTGTACTTGCTGCTGGGAACTTCTAAGCTTCTTCATGCATCTCTCGTCTTGCGGCCATAAAAGAAAAAATGTTTATTAGGACACAAGTTACATCTGCCTATACCTTTGTAACTGAACGGAGCATTATTCACAGCCTGAACTTCTCATATAAAAGTGGTGTTCATGTACATATTATTTCCCTAGGACAGGTATCACACTCTGAACTGAGGTGAGCATCTGCACATACTTGTGTACCTGAACTGAGCACTCTTCACAGAATGAACCTCACATTCTGTTAATTCTACACTATTTGATTACTTATATGTACCTGAACTGAGCACTCTCCACAACCCGAACTTCTTGTTTTGCAAAGGGGAAATACTGTCTACAGTTAAAAAACCTGACCTTCATGAGTTTGAATGGTTGAACCACTAGTGCATACCAACCTGACCTTCATGTGATCATTTGTATGTTTTATTTTCCTTTTATTTTTTGCACACAACCCGATACATACAAAACTGAACTCTAGCAGACTTACTAGTTGAACTTCACATTTGTTTCTTACATGTGAATGCGGCAGATTTTAAAAAAGCTTTTGTAGCCTGGACTGATGCTCACACACCACCTGAACTTCACATGTGAATGCAGGCAGGTTTTAAAAAAGCTTTTGTAGCTTGGACTGATGATCAGACACCACCTGAACTTCACATGGCTGTAAGAAAATGAAAAATAGAAGGAAGTTCAACCATACCCTGACTAGAAGTTCGGCCAACCTTTTTCCAGCAGTAGATAGGCCACCTTGAGAGCAATTCGTCAGGGAGCTAGGAGAGGAATTCCATGGTAATCCATGTCTTGCAGAGGGTGCGAAGTTCATCTGCACAAAACAAGAAGGTCAGGCAAGGCAAGATTGAAGAAGAAGGCAAGAAGAGAGAGGAAGCTCATCTACCGTTGGTAGATTTGAAGGCGTCGCCGATGCGGCCTCCGCCGCCGAGATGCTTCCTTGGGTGCGCCGTTCGCCATAGGTTGCGCCTTGGACGTCATGAGCACTGCTAAGCCGTTAGGAGGTAATGATGGACCGAGGAGGAGGCTTCCGGAAGTCCATGGCTGTTAGTGGCACAAAGTCTGGCGGCTTCGCCGCCTCCAGGCAACGCGGGCTCCCTCGCGCCGGCGTCCGGCGTCGCTCGCTCACCCGCGCCGACGGTCGGACAGAAGGTGGCGACGGAGGGGGCGGAGCTGGATCCGGCCGGCCAGTAGGTGGAGACTGAGAGGAGGCGCTGGATCCGGTCGGCCAGGAGCTGGAGACGGAGGGGAGGCATTGGATCCGGCGGAGTTCGGCGGCGAATCACGGGGGGGAGGCCGGTGATCGAGGGGAGGAGCAGCGAGGAGGGGGGCTGGGGCGGCTGAATCGGGATCGGGACCAGGTGGGTTCCTATCGGGGCGGGCCGGCAGTTCAGGAAGTTTGGGTGGGTTCTGTCTGGCCCTTATAGGCTGTTGTGATCCAAATAGCTATTCTAATCCTGGGATTAGAATAGTGTTGTCCTATTCCAAACGTAATTTAATTATAAAGTGATCGTAAGATTACCTCGAGTGAAAAATAACTTATTCTACACCCTGGGTGATGAATAGTATATATATATATATATGTATATATATATGACAAATTTTATCT
This sequence comes from Aegilops tauschii subsp. strangulata, assembly GCF_002575655.3. Classification (NCBI taxonomy): domain Eukaryota; kingdom Viridiplantae; phylum Streptophyta; class Magnoliopsida; order Poales; family Poaceae; genus Aegilops; species Aegilops tauschii. Next base: position 207,698,266 of record NC_053038.3, read on the forward strand.
ACAAGCAGTGGTAGTTACCTCCTAATTATCCATTGTCGATGTGCAACAGGACAGATTAGGTTTGCACGCATGCATGCATCCCAGTTTTTAATTAAATAATTTGGCCGATTTACCAGCTAGTTTAAACAACCCACTTGTGCGCTAGTCCGTTCGATCCATAGTAGTATCATTTTCTATAGAATCTATAGAGTAGTATATTGACACGTTAACTGGATTAACACGTCTTGGAATTATGTGTATGTCTACTAGCTTAGAGTGTTGTTGGCCGGCCATGGTACCGAAATATACATGTTTAACAGAGAAATTTCAAGTTATTAGTTAAAGGGATTCATGAAGAGATGAGTATATTCATCTAATCTATTTTTAGAACGAAGACGCAAGGAGCGTCCGGCTTTAAATTAATAAAGCCCACCGAATAGGCAGCATTCAGGTTCATAACATAGGACAACCAACATCGGGCGAGGCCCACAATCTTAGTACATGCAACCGGCCGAAGCCTGAGATAAACTTAAAGTCTGAAGACGGCCGAGCAAAAGGAGGTAGCCTCCCACAAAATCACCAAGGGATCATTGACGTGCAGTAGTCTAATGGCGCGGATCCTCACCATGGCTTCCTCCATCCTCTCAGTGTCCCGCCGTTTCCCCAACGGCATCCAGGTATGGAGGAACAAGTGGCATTTGAAAATAATGTCAGCGGGGTGAGATGAAAACTTGTGTTCGATAGTAATCTTATTATGGGTGGTCCAAAGCGACCACAACAGCGCCCCTACGCATCGCCAAAGAACTCTAGCATAGCCGCCCCTATGAGCGCTGAGGATGGCACGTAACTCCCCACTGGAGTGTGGGTTCCAATTTTGGCCAAAAGCTTCCCTAACGGCGCTCCATGCAAAGCGGGCCAGATGGCACTTAAAGAAGATATGATTCGTGTCTTCATGCGCACCACAAATAGCACATGAGCCGTCTGATGGCCCGTTTCTTTTAGCCACGTTGTTGGACGAGGGGAGCCTATCACGGAACATTTGCCAAAGGAACACCTTAATTTTAAGGGGTATCGCCACCTTCCATAGCCCCCGAGCTATGTCAAGTGTTGGCCCCTCCGAAAGCTTGTCGTACAGAGACTTAACCGAAGATTTCCTGGAGCTAGTGAGGGACCAAGGAACATCATCCGGCTTGGAGTTTTGGGTGGTAGCGGACAGCATAAGGCACAGCTCCTCCCAGGATGCACGCTCAGCAGCTGAGAGGGGGCGGATAAACGTGATCACTGGCGGGGATGAACGAAGCACGTCCGCAACTAGGGCTTCGGGGTTCGAAGCTAAACGATATAGCGACAAGTAGCTTTGCCATAACGGAGCGGTCCCGCACCAAGAATCAAGCCAAAAATGAGTAGACCTCCCATCATTAACCCGAAACTGAGCACCTAGAGAGAAAGTCGGCTTAACTGCCTAGATCCCATTCTAGAAAGTCGATCCCTTGGCTTTGGAGGTGAGAAAATTCCCGCCGGGAAAGTATTTCGCCCTAAGGATCTCAGCCCAAAGCCCCTGCTCGTTTTTCTCTAGCTTCCAAACCCACTTAGTTAGAAGGGCCACTATCATAAGTTTGGATTTAAGGATTCCCAATCCCCCAAACTTTTTAGGCGTGCAAATCGCCGCTCATTTCACTAAGTGGTACTTCTTTTTGGTCCCGGTCCCTTCCCAAAAGAACTTTGACCTAGGGGTGTCTAGCTTGGCATGCACGCCGTCGGCAAGGAGAAATATCCCCATGGTAAACAAAGGCAGAGAGGAGAGGCTACTGTTTGTTAGGATAAGCCTGGCAGCGGAGGACATGAACCTACCGCGCCAAGGCCTTACTGTCGTGGAATTGTCACGGCAGATGTCCTTAGTGTCAGGACTTAGTCGCGAGGCCAGCGCATCTATGTGGTAGCTTGAGAGGGGTTGGGCGGAATCGAGAGACGCAACACAAGACAAGGATTTAGACAGCTTCGGGCCCCGGGAAACATCATCCGGTAATAGCCATACATGATGTTTGTGGCTAGATCTCATTATGCTCATGAGAGAGTCGCCGGTAAGCCGGCTCTTTGTGTCTAGCCCTAGAGATTGTTTCTTGTTGCTTGTCCCTCTTTGGGAAGCCCTGCCCCTCCTTATATAAGTTAGAGGGGCGGGTTACATGTGGAGTCCTAGTAGGACTAGGACTAGTCTATCTTTTCTTACAAGTTGAATACAAGTCCGGGTCTTGCTTCCTCGTAAAGGAAATATTCGTCATCCCTTTCTTCTTAAGCCGGCCCATCATAAACGTGAGCCGGCCTTCTGGGCCTTGTCTTCTATTTGACCCGCCATCGGGGCCATCCATGAGTCGTCAGGCTCGTGAGTCGTCAGTCCTCCGGCGGGTCATCGGTGAAGCGCCAAGTCCGGTCGGGTCATACTTCCGGCCGGGTCATACCGCGGGGTATATCCCCGACATTAGCCCCCAGTTTAATTTTGGATTTATCCATGTTAAACTGATCCTGTAAAACAAACAAAAGAACAAATTTGACAGGTTGTGCTCCGGGTTAAATATTCTTGTAAGCCGGCACCTGATCATCCTTAAGTCCTTGACATTTTCTCCTGGAAAATCCGGGTCAATAGGCCAGCTTCATAATCCATTTGCTGACATTGGTCTCTTGTAGAGAAATATTGTAAGAAACAATCCACTTGAATCGGTTTCCAAAGCACCGGCTTTAAAAGATATTGGTCTTGAAATACCCATCTGACTTTCAGCCGGCTTGAAGAGGTAAAACTTGCCGGTTTATCATAACCAAAATTGTCGGTTTGTAAATATTGATAGCACCGGGTCATAACTGTTACTGACGCCGGGTCATAATTATTTGGTGACACCGGATCATGATTGTTGCAAACACCGGGTCAACTTGATCTTCTCCAAACTGAGAATTTTGAAGATTTTTTCCCCTTATATATATATATATATATATATATATATATATATATATATATATATCACTTGTAGCCCCCAAGTGCCGGGTTGTCATGCTTGCAGCAACCTGGGACTTGTAATTGCCTTATGCTCATAAAAACTTGAACCAGCGTAGCCCCCAAGGGCCGGCTCATTATATAATAATGAGCAGGGACTTTGTAAATATAATCATGTAAACTTGCCCAGCAATGTGTAGCCCCCAAGGGCAGGGTCAGTAAGATATTACCGAGCTGGGACTTTGTATATGATTCATTGATAATAACAGCATATGATGTAATCTCCACCATGGGGCTTGAACCCACGTCCACAAGGTTAAGAGCTTTGTACTCTACAAACTGAGTAGTGGATCTTTCAATATAATAGATTAAGGCTTGTGTACCTTGAATTTTCGACAGGAGCAATTGGTAGCCACCAAGGGCCGGCTCATTTAGAATGTGATGAGTCGGATCTTCAATAAGTTGAGCAAAAAATGACTTTACATTAGCCCCCAAGTGCCATGGTGCATGCTGGCAGTGACATGGGACTTGCATATTTGATGTGATCTCAATTTAAATAATGTAGCCCCAAGTGCCGGGTCGTAAGCCTGCAGCGACTCGGGACTATTCTTTCCATTGTAGAATAAATCATATCCATTGATAAAATAATAGCCATTGCGCCAAAGCGACTTTGAATACCTCATCTGCTGATAAGTCAATCTAGAGTTTAAATACCCGGCGGCTCTTGGCCGATGGCGATTTAATACGCCTCCATTGTAAGCCGGAATTTGTACAACCCGGCGGCTTATAGCCTTTGAGAAAATCAAGAATTGATAACCCTTTTGAGACACCAATTTCAATCTTTGATGATGGGCTTGACCTTAATCATTTATGTAAGTCATAGCTCTGTAAATCCTGCACAGAGTTTAAACAACATATGCCCTGGCGACTTAACGTCAAAAGCCAGGGCGGGTAACCACCCAAATGTAGTCTTATCCTGCACACAAGTAGATCACAAGATCCCTTGGCGGTTTACCGCAGGGCGGGTCATAATATCTCACATATAACCATTGATGTGTAACAAGGAGTCACATATATTGAATTTTCACTGCCGGTTTATGTGACCTGTGCAGTAAGGGTGATAACCCAATCTTTAGAAGCCAACGCTTCCAAATAGATGATGATTGTCATAAGCTGGCGATTTATTATCGAAAAACAAGCCGGGTTAAATAGAAACCACTCATATACACTTTATATATGATCAAAAGAACTTCCAAAAAATTGTTTGCAAAAAGAGACTTCAAAAATTTTGAGGCTTCTGATTCGAATACGATCAGAAAACCGTCCCAAAAGGGTTAAGCTAAGATTCGAATACGATCATATAGCCCCCCAGTGGCTTTGGCGTTGCCGATCAAGAGGGTACCGACAGCTATGTTCTCTTTGGTTCGAATACGACCTATGTTTGAACAGGAAGCCCCCAAATGACCTTGAGAGTTGTTTAACGACGCTGATTCGAATACGATCCACGTCGGTTCCCAAAAGGGGTTGAGTTATGATTCGAATACGATCAAGAAGCCCCCTAGTGAGCTCGGCAGTGTGCCGATCAAGAGGGTACCGACAGCTATGTTCTCTTTGGTTCGAATACGACCTATGTTTGAACAGGAAGCCCCCTAGTGATCATGAGAATATTTAACGACTCTGATTCGAATACGATCAGGGTCACACCCAAGGGTTAAGCTAAATTCGAATATGATCAGCTCCCAATGGTCATTAAAGCATGGTACCTGTGTTTGAGTTGTACTTTGTAACAGACTCTCTTTGGTCCCTTTAATTTTTCCTGAGAACTCAAACTTTGCGAGAGATAAATTCTTTTTGAACCGGAAATTCTTAAACCGGATATTGAGAGTTTCAAAGCTTGGTGATAGACAAATTTACCTTGAACCGGATTTTGAATCGGATTTGAGAGCTTCAAAGCTTTGTGGCAGATAAATTTCATTTGAACCAGATTTTAAACCGGATATTAAGAGCTTCAGTGCTTTGTGGGAGATGTCAAGTCTCTTGGAGCCGGTTCTAACCCGGAATCCTTCTTTTTAAGCCGGAAATTTTCTGACGGCCTTTAAATTTTTCACCAATACGGCAGTAGCCTCCGGGACCGGGTTATTTTTTCCTCCAATGACCCGGAGTTCTTGAATGCATTGAAACCGACTAATGCTGCCGAGTCATATTATTGTAGCCCCCGAGTCTCAAGACGACTCGAGGAGTTGGCTTTGAGATTCTCCATATTGACCATAACATAAGGTGTATATCATTGGTGTTGATAGCGCGATGTGAATCCACAGAAAGTTGAGGTGACTGCGGCGGGTTATAAATGATCCTGTATGAGCCGTGTCAGCAACTCGGCCAATGGTCCCTTCCAATTGGCTGTTTGAAGTTAACCAAACTGTAGTGGCGGCGACTTGTACGCCTGCCCATTTGAACCATCCAGTGCAGATGGCGGCTGATAATACATGATAATTTGCCTCCAATTTTGTTGGAAGAAAAAACCGGGCTTCCCAAGCAGTGACTTGCTCATACTCAATAATCAGCTCACGCAGACGGGTGTGGCCCGGTATGTTGATATAGACCAGGTCGCGAGAGACGGACGAAAAAGATGACCGCAGCATCAGAGGCGGCTCGGACAGATGGGTCGGCCGCAGCATTGTAAGCCGGCACGAACGGGCGAGTTAACCACATCATGTTGATAGCGGCCTGCAGCTATATTCACCGAGCTCGATGGTGTGGTCAGATGCTACCGCATTTATAATGGCAGTGCGAACTATACATCCAAAATACGGCCATAGCTTTTGCTATGAACAATTGCTCCTGCATAAATAATATAGCAAGCCGGAGTAATTTGTTCTTTTAAAGAATAAAAAATGTATCAATAAAAATTGATTGGACAGATTTCACCTTGATATGCTAGGCTAGAGATTATCCACCGCGGAGTTGATGATCACCACGGGCGAGTCGGCCACGGGAGCAGATGAATGAACCGGTCGCGGTGTTGTAAACCGGTGCGGATGGGCGAGTCAATCGCAGGCGCGGTAAGCCGCGCGGTCGGACGAGTCAATCATGGACGCGGTCCGGCGAGTTGATGTAGACTGGACCGCGGGGGCGGCGGTTCGTACACATGTCCATCAAATAGCAAGGCACAGACGAACGCCGGTGCAGAATGTTGTTGGCGCGTGCTGCGTCCCCGCGATATAACACCAGCTTTGTAATAAACAATTTGCTCTGCATATAACAACACTGGTATTTTTGTCAGACAAAAAAGATAGCAGATGCTTAGTTGATCTGATGATGTGCATTCCCTTCAGTCCTTATTAGTCTGGGGACTTGATCCCTTTTGTTTTCTTTCCTCTCATGAGGAGACCATACTAATAGTACTCAAGTTGTTTCATGCATGTCGACCTTTTCTTCTGGCCGGCTTGTCTGTACTGGAAAATTTGCATTGACACTTGTGGTGTAACACTAGTTTCATCAGTAATTGTCTGACTGATTGAGTCTTCACGTGGAGGTGCAAGAGCACGTGGCCGAGGCGCCGGCCCAGTTCTCCATCATTTGGGGCGGCTCAGAAGCAATGACAAAGGCAGACGACGGGTTGTGCTGCGTGAGGCCCAGCGGCTTGAGGCAGAAACGACAGAGGCAGACAGGCAACTCTAAGCGGTTCAATAGTACTCGTGGCTGATTTGACCAAAAGAATAATCAAAAAACGAATCTGGACCTTGCTGTATAGATTATCCTTTCCCAAAACCTGAGTCTTCACGTGGATCTTTGTGAGCTGACCGAACATAGCTTTAGCAATTAAGGAATAGTGAATTAGCCTAGTCCTTCGCGCATAGCAAACAGATGAACTTTTTAGGCAATAATTAGCCTAGGAACTTGTGCCCATGTAGGTTTGCCTCTCCGTATAGCAAATAGATATTCTGAAAAAGTGTAAATTGATTTGCACGACTCGGTCTTTGCACCAGGGAGTCGTACTCGATCTAGTCTGATTGGACTATTCTGCCTTCAGATAGAAAAATACCAACACCATACGCCTTGGATTTGCCTGCTACCACCACTGTGAATTTCCTCCGGACTTGTGCGTATCCACAGCCACACGTAGCAGATAATCTCGCGTGTGTGTTTTGTTCTGTTTCCGGGTCAAAGTACTACTCTTTGGATTTGACTCGGTCTTCACCTTTAGGAAAAGGTGTGACTGATTCCCTCGGGCCTTGGAGCCACACGCGGCTGCAGCGAGTTTTTTCCTTCGATCCGAAAAGTGAGACGCTTTCGATGGGTTTCTGCAATGGCGCGAAAGGAATCTCCTGTTGGTTTTGGCGACCTTCGTAAGCAGCAGAATTCGATCCAGACGGATCACCTGGTTACGTGCGGCCACGTGCGTAACCCTAAATTTCTCATCTCTGATCTTGCACTACCAGCTCTGAAGTTAATCATGACACCGTTCACAAAACGACGAATTTACCGGCTCTGTCCAAGGCTGTCTCACATCGGGTTATCCTGCACGCTTTTCCGTACAGATGCTTTCTCATCTAACATATTGCAAGCTTCTCGATCCTGGAAGAAGATCCCTCCAAGAACTCAACACCACCGTGAGCAGGCCCCACGGTGGGCGCCAACTGTCATGGAATTGTCACGGCAGATGTCCTTAGTGTCAGGACTTAGTCGCGAGGCCAGCGCATCTATGTGGTAGCTTGAGAGGGGTTGGGCGGAATCGAGAGACGCAACACAAGACAAGGATTTAGACAGCTTCGGGCCCCGGGAAACATCATCCGGTAATAGCCCTACATGTTGTTTGTGGCTAGATCTCATTATGCTCATGAGAGAGTCGCCGGTAAGCCGGCTCTTTGTGTCTAGCCCTAGAGATTGTTTCTTGTTGCTTGTCCCTCTTTGGGAAGCCCTGTCCCTCCTTATATAAGTTAGAGGGGCGGGTTACATGTGGAGTCCTAGTAGGACTAGGACTAGTCTATCTTTTCTTACAAGTTGAATACAAGTCCGGGTCTTGCTTCCTCGTAAAGGAAATATTCGTCATCCCTTTCTTCTTAAGCCGGCCCATCATAAACGTGAGCCGGCCTTCTCGGCCTTGGGCCTTGTCTTCTATCTGACCCGCCATCGGGGCCATCCATGAGTCGTCAGGCTCGTGAGTCGTCAGTCCTCCGGCGGGTCATCGGTGAAGCGCCAAGTCCGGCCGGGTCATACTTCCGGCTGGGTCATACCGCGGGGTATATCCCCGACACTTACCCTATTCGCCACCTTTCCGTAAAGGGGCTCCCACTCGTGGATGGATATGTGTTTGTCCGAGATCGGGAGGCCCAGGTACTTAATTGGAAAGCTCCCAAGCTTGCAATTAAGGAGATTGGCCACACGGGCCGCCTCCGGGCCAGCCATCCCAATGGCGATAACCTCACTTTTGAGGAAGTTAATCTTGAGGCCCGAAATTACTCCGAAAGTGAGGAGAATGAGCTTGATGGAAGCAATGCTATGGTCATCGGGCTCAAAAGCAGCATCGTGTCGTCCGTATATTGGAGGTGTGAGACACCACCTGGGATGAGGTGGTTGATCACTCCGCGAATATGCCCGGCACCCTTGGCCTTGTCGATCGTGGCCGAGAGGGCGTCCGCAACCAGGTTAAAGATCAAGGGAATATACATGGAACGACGGAAATCACAAACAAAGAAAGAATCTCACGGAATGCATGGATGGAAATTGCAGGGTCATGCCGAATACCTTAGTTGTTGTTGATAATTGCCCCAGATCCCATTATTTCGATGCAGATGTGATATGGGGAGAGGGAGGGAGAGAGAGAGAGAGAGAGAGAGAGATATATTTGGATGGCATTGTTCCAGGAAAGGCTGCGCCATAAAAATCGGGACGTCCGGCCAACAACTAATCGGGTTCAAGATTAGTTACGTTTTACTGTGCCCAACCTGTTTAGGAATGCACGAATCTGAAAGAATCTAACGGCAATAGAGATGGAGGTAACTATCACCTAATGGTAGGATGTATTTTCCATATGCAATACTTTTTTAATCTGATCAATCCTTAAACATAAGGTTACACTGAGGGTGTGTTTGATAGCAAAGTATTATATAAACCAAAGTATCAAAAACTATAGTATTTTTTGTCTGTAGGTATGAGATACCATAGTTTTATCAAAACACAATATTTTGAAGTATTCACAATACATAGAACATGTTTGGTTGTTACTGCACAACGCTGTAAATTTTGCTGGCTAGCCGTTGTGTTCAAACAATCAGCAGCTACCTAACCGTTGTGTTATCTCCCAGTACAAGCACAAGCACACGCACCTAGCCGGCTGTTTGAATACTAGTATTTCTGTTGCGTTTTTGTAGCTAGCTAACTAGCTATCCCTTATCATCTCCGTGCATAACAACCGAAGCTGAACAACCTCTCAATCATCATATAGACAACGGGGGAAAGCGAAAATTTCCCATGTCAGATTTTTTGCCAACGCTGATGAAACAAAAACAGTGTGTTCAAGTACTGCAGCCGCAGGTAACGAACAACTACGAGACCTCAGCTCAGACAATTTGTACTTGCACACATGGGTGCAGGGGCGGATCTGGAGCTAATCTTACCCTGATGCACTACTTAACCATGGCATAAATTTTGCAAGCAACCGATGCATTAAATAAAGGTGTATTTCATAGCTTGTAATACGCATTACCGAACATAATAGAAGTCAAATTGTAAAAAGTTAAAAACAAAATGCAACATTCAAACTGTTTAATGTAATGCCAAATCAAACAAAAAAAATTACTTGAAAAGCATGTCTTGCATTCTGAAATTCGAAAACACATCATCGGACACAATGGTTTATTAACCTACAATAACAAAACTAGAATTAAAATTTTGAGTAGAATATACTCCCTCCGTCCCAAAATTCTTGTCTTAGATTTGTCTAGATATGGATGTATCTAACACTAAAACGTAACTAGATACATCCGTATTTAGACAAATCTAAGACAAGAATTTTGAGACGGAGGGAGTAATAAAATGCCAAAATCAAAGTACTTAAATTTGCTAAAATGTTATAAATTACCTTTAGTACATTCTCTTCCTTCGAGCCATGAAATACTCAACCACTTGATCATTGGTGACCTTTTTCATTTCTTCCTTCTCCACATAACAAATAACATCATCACTCAAGCTGTCATCGTTGAGGCGATTGCGCAAGCAAGTTTTGACCAATTTCATTGCTGAGAAACACCTCTCAACTGTAGCAGTAGCAATAGGCAACACAATTACTAATTTCAACAACCGATAGAACAAAGGGTACATAATATGCCTCCTCGTCTGCACCATTTTTTTTGAAAGCTCGGTGATTGTTGCTATGTTGGAAAAACTATCATCTGTGCGCACATCAGCAATATAGAGCCGTAGATCCTTATCAAGATCCCTCAAATCCCCGGAATCAAAATCCTGAGGGTATAAGTTAGCCAAACTCATAAGATTCTCCAAATTGAAATCACAAAATGAGTCTCTTGGACTCAAAGCTGCTGACCAAACAAGCAAGTTAGAGGATGTCTCACTGAACCTATTGTCAAGCTCTTGAACTAGCCAATCAAAAACATCGTTGAAGCAATCAACTTGATAGTGATGTTTGTTGGTAATTCCAGTTATCTGCCTTCTCTTTTTTGGATTCACATATGCTTCTTCCATGTCAAACTCTATAATATCATGTTTCTCACAAAACACATGAACTTCACCTACCAAAGTGTCCCATCCATTTTCTCTAAGTTCATCCAGAACTGTTCTAGTTGACTGGACACATTTCATGGCATTCACTATGTCTTGATCCTTCCGTTGCAATGCTAATGACAATGTATTGGTAGTAGTGAGGATTGTCAACATGAGATGCAAATAGAAGACAAAGTCAAAGATTGAAAGTACATTAGAAGACCAATTGCTTGGTCTCTATTTGTTCTATCGGTGTCTTCTTCTTCAACAAATTCAAGAACTTTAATAACTGACCTGAACATGGCAACCAAACTCTTAAGTGTTTTAGCATGTGAACCCCAACGAGTGTCTCCGGGTCTTTGAAGGCATTGCTCTTGATTTAGACCTGTTCCCGTTGTAAGCTGCCCACACCCTAAAGCCCTGCTGATTTCTTCAAGATTTATATCTCTAATCATGTCCCTTCGCTTGGAAGAACCACCCACAACATTTAACAAGGTAGAAATCATACTGAAGAAATTACTAACTCCTTTATGCTTTCTTACAACAGCCACAACAACTAACTGAAGTTGATGAGCAAAGCAATGAACATAATAAGCTGTGCTACTTTCTCTCATGATCAATGATTTGAGACCATTGAACTCACCTCGCATGTTACTAGCACCGTCATATCCTTGTCCTCTAACTTGATTGTAGCTCAGCTTATATTTTGCAAAAAGAGAATCAATTGAACTCTTGAGGTATGAAGAAGTTGTTTCTTTCACATGAACAAGACCAACAAAACTTTCTTTAGAATCTCCAGAACTATCAACATACCTCAAGGCCACAGCCATTTGTTCTTTGCAAGAGACATCTCTAGACTCATCAACAAGCAAGCAAAACACATTATTGTGAACTTCTTTGAGAATAGATTGGACTATCACATGCGCAAAACCTTCAGAAATATCTTTCTGGACTTGAGGAGCAACCATAAGAGCATTTTGTGCAGCATCTTTTCCCATAGCCTTGCCAACAACTGGATCATGCTCAGCTAAGAAGTCACGAACTTCCAAGAAATTCCCTTTATTATGCGAGTTCTTTGACTCATCATGGCCGCGGAAAGGCAACCCTTGCTTTAACAGTAGTCTAGCTGTGTCAATTGATGCATTTAGTCGAGTAAAATATGCAACCTTCGAAGCTTGATCATGGACTTGCATAGCAACATCAATGTGTTGATCTCTTTTTAGTAAAGCAGTACATTTTTTCATTGCTTGATCATGGACGCTACCTGGCTCACCAACATGATCTTTTAGCCTTGTTGGAATGCTCCAAGTATCCCAACCATTCAGAACAAATGCCTCATACCCAGCTTCTTTCTTGTGGCTGCGATCCCTAAATAAAAAACAACAAAAGCAATATGCCTTTTTCTTCTCTTCGCTGTATTCAAGCCAACTTCCATGATCTTTATACCATTCAGGATTGAATCTTCTCCTCTTAGCCCCAAAACTTGAATATGGAAAATCAACATCCTTTGGCTGACAAGGTCCATTAAGCAAGTATTTTCTTCTTACCAGATCTTTCAAATTTGGATGATAATGTTCTATCAGTTTCCTCTTGCCTGGGTCATATTGAATCTCCTCCTCCCAATTTATGTCTTCTGGAGTAACTTGTGATGTGGCCTTTCTTTTGAGAAGAAACTTATCCATATTATCTGCATTGAACAAATAAATTACAAATAAGATATCTAAAAGTTTGAATCCAATGAAGTATGCGTAATTACAAGTTAAACAATAGCTATTGCCCAACGTTTTGCCAAAACATATACATGAATGATACATTCAAATATATTTAAATAAGATTCAATCTACTTGCAACAATTTCATACATATAATACGGGACCATAATCTAGAAAAAAATTGAAAAGCACATTGCTACTCATATTGTAAGAGAAGAAGAAGAGAAAATTACGACGACGCCGGTGCCGGCTGCCGTAGCTGTGCGGACGTTCGGATGATCGGATCAACCAAGAAGAGAGGAACGGATCTGTCCTGCCGGCTGCCACAAATCGTCAATTCATCAGGACTAGGGAACATATCAATTCCAACCTTTAAATCTGTAGATAGATTAGCTACAGCCTACAGACTACAGTAGTACAGTAGAAGACTAGAAGTATTAGCTAGATTTTGCCTCTTGGTTCGCCGGCCGCCGCCGGCCGCCGCTGCACAAGTTCTCAATCTGCGGAGTCGCCGAGTCGGGATAGATTAGGAGATGAGGAGACATGGTTGTTTTAGTCAGATCGGTTGTTTTGTTCGCTACAGCCTACAGGGGACACCAGATGGATCGTTCATTGTGCTCGATGGGCTGCTGGAATCGGACCTAAGGAGGCCTGATGCGCCTGGTATGATGGGCCCTGTAGCACACTTTTCGGCCCACCCTGTTGCCCTGAGCTAAATACCTGATATTTAGTACGTAAAATGAAATCGGACCCTGTAGCCTGTGCTACAGGGTTGGCCCATTGGGCTCCGCCCCTACATGGGTGCCTACTTCCTATGCAGACTTCTTTTTGGCTGCTCTGTTTTTTAAAAAGAGGTCTGAGGTTCTTTTTTTTATGCTTAGAAAAAACTGCAGTTTGGCCAATACTACAGTATTAAAATCACAGCTGTTAGAGGCAACCAAACAGGTCATTGTAAATAAAACTGTGGTAATCTTAAAAACTGTAGTATTTTTAAAATACTTAGAAAATACTTTGCTATCAAACGGGGCCTGAGTATTTCTTTTTGGACCATGAAATTTTTATGTACCCTAACACATATCGATATATTTTTAATTGCAACGACACTCTTGAGGCGGAGTTACATGCTATCATGCAAGGTATGACATTGGCATTGCAACATATTGATTATCCTGTTATTGTCCAATCGGACTCCTCGGAAGCATTGTTAGCTTTGTCCGGTGAAGGCCTCTCGAGATCGGCATATGGTCATTTGGTGGCAGAGAAAAAGTTCCTGCAAGAAAGAGAGTTTATTCCCATGAAAATCAAGCGTGAGCAAAATAGGGTGGCAGATTGGTTGGCGTCATATAGTCGAGTAGAAAGTAGTACTGCTATATGGCTACGTAGCGCACCACTATGTATAGAGGATCTTTTGCCTCTCGATTGTAACCCTATTATGATGGAATAAAACTCTTTTCAGATCGCAAAAAAAAACAATGTTTGTCATGACCTATTTCAAGCTCTTCATTTTCATTTCATCCTATGAAACAGTAGTTGTGTATGGAATATTTTCTCAATAAACATGTTTTTTTTTACTTTGAGAAGGTGCTTTTTCTGATTTTCGAGAATATTTTTTAAAATGGAATTATTTTTATGATGACAGTCATTTTTCGGAATATTATATTTCATGAATTATTTATTTTGCACTATTTTTTGGGTTTGGTCCATTTAGAGTGGAGGGTGTTTATTGCTAGCAGCTACCTCAGTCCTCGGAGTCATCGCTACTTCTTGCTGCGTCCTACTATGCTAGTCACCGCTCATGTGGTGATGCCTCAAACACCTGCGTATGTAACCAACAATCAGAGAGAGAGAGAGAAAAACTTGTATCGTACCTCTCCCTCCTCAGATTCCAAATGAATCCCCATTCTTCAACCTAGCTGCACTGTTGAAGGCGCGATTGCAAACCCTGGATCTCCTCTAAGTCACGTGGTGGAGGATCAAAATATATGTTGTGTATCCTGGCATGCACTTCGGTGTAATTTGACAACATATAACAAATTGATAGATAAAAAAACAAGCTAGCAGCATATGTCCACTTAGTACATGGAATTGACAGAATATCACACAAAAATCTACCTGTAAAAATAATATCACACAAAAATCATGAAGTGATGTCACAAAAAGGTTGCTCGGTTCAAATAACATGACAAATTAATCTGAGTTTACATCAAGCAAAATAATAATTCTTCCGAGTTAATATCTTAGAAATTGACAAAATTCAACACCTCTCAGAATTTAAAATAGCAACTCAATGCACTAAATATAAAGCTTCTTCCTCTTTGGAGTCCACAATTGTCAGCGTACATCCTTGGTGATGGCGACCCTTCCTTTGTGCCACTCACAATTGTCGGGGCACCATTCCTAAGTCTTGAGATTCCTCCGCTGGAATGTTTGAACGCTAATTATTTGTAAGGAGGTTAAATTACAATCTATGTGGCATTCATAGTAGCCTCCTAGTCATGTCAACAAAAGGAATAAGTGGATACAAACAGTGATAGAGGCAAAGGTGTCCCGATGTTTCGATGAGATGGTGGCTATCGTTTTCTGAGGGAGTCAACATTGACGATCCGACTACGAACGTGCGAGACATCGCGCCTTAACAATCGATAAACCAACTTCCGAGGGTTATTGACCACGCCGGAGCACGATCAACCTGACCACGAGGGCCTGTTTCTTGCGAGCAAACGAAGAACAAGCAAGAAACTAAGATTGCAATCTGGATATTGCGAATATAAGAGGAAAGCTTTATTAATGAAGGTGGGCTTCTGTGACGTCTTGGTCTGGTCGTTGAACACAAACGAAGTACGCGAAGTTGTAACTATGGCGAACTTTTGATCTAAACAAAACCCAAAGTCTAAACGATGCCCTAGGGGCTGTATATGTGGAGGAAGAGGGGGGATTTCGTGGCCCTTGGAGGAGGGGTCCGAAACCCACCCTAACTCTTGTTTCCCCACACATACGGACTCTAAAAACAGCCTATATTGAAGTATTTCGAAATTACATGGGCCTGGCCCAAAAATAAGGTGATGCAGCACCTAGAATAGCCTCTGGACGAAAATTATGAAGTGGCATCTTGTATATTTCGTCCAACGCTTCATGCACTCATTATGGTGGCTTCAAAGTCCTGAAATCGTCACTTGAAACTCTGTTGTTGTCTCCCTTGTGCATGCCATCAACTCCATGCTTGTTCTTGCTCCAATGTTCATCCTTCTCCAAGTTAGGCCCTTCATTTGTAAGCAGAACAAATGTATCCAATTTAGGCAGCATCATATTCTCATGAACATTAGAATCATTACAAGAAACGAAAGTACCTGGTAATTTAATTGGCGTGCACGAGCTCTAGTAATCGGTACAGTATGTATAGTAGCAGGGGTTATGGGTGTAACAATGGTATTGATGTCCTCATCATCCTCCCCTTCTTGAAATAAAGTCGTCCTCGACGGAAGCTCATCTTCCTCACCCAAATAAGGCTTCAAATCTGCAATGTTAAAAGTGGGACTAACATCTAAATCTGCAGGCAGCTCAACTTTATATGCATTATCATTTATTTTCTCTAACACCTTAAAAGGACCATCAGCACGTGGCATTAGCTTTGATTTGCGCAAATTAGGAAACCTATCCTTACGCAAATATAACCAAACACGATCTCCAGGTGCAAAGACAACATGTTTTCTACCCTTATCTCCAGCAAGTTTATATTTAGCATTCATACGCTCAATGTTTTCCTTAGTTAACTCATGCATTTTTAAGATCAATTCAGCACGTTGTTTAGCATCAAAATTAACCTTCTCCGAAGATGGAAGAGGCGACAAATCAATGGTGCACGAGGTAGGAAACCATACACAACTTCAAAAGGGCACATCTTAGTAGTAGAACGCAACGAACGATTATAAGCAAATTCAATATGAGGCAAGCATTCTTCCCATATTTTCTTATTATTCTTCAAAACAGTCCTAAGCATAGTAGACAATGTTCTATTGACTACTTCAGTTTGACCATCAGTTTGGGGGTGACAAGTAGTACTAAAAAGCAGTTTAGTCCCCAACTTAGCCCATAAACATCTCCAAAAGTGGCTAAGAAATTTAGTATCACAATGTGAAACAATAGTATTTGGCACACCATGCAAGCGAATAATTTCACGATAAATCAGCAACATTAACAACATCATCGCTTTTATGACATGGTATAAAGTGTGCCATTTTTGAGAACCTATCCACGACAACAAATATGTCATCCCTCAACTTCTTTGTTCGAGGTAAACCTAAAACAAAGTCCATAGATATATCCTCCCAAGAAACACTAGGTACAGGCAAAGGCATATATAAACCATGAGGATTGAGTCGTGACTTAGCTTTTTGACATGTAGTGCAGCGAGCAACAAAACACTCAACATCCCGTCTCATCTTTGGCTAAAAGAAATGTGTAGCAAGTATATCCTCCGTCTTCTTCACGTCAAAGTGCCCCACTAGTCCTCCTCCATGCGCCTCCTGCAACAACAAAAGACGAACGGAGCTAGCTGGAATGCATAGCTTGTTAGCACGAAACACAAATCCATCGTTAACGACGAACTTGTTCCATGTTCTACCTTCTTTACAATTCTGCAATACATCTTTAAATTCAGCATCATGCACATATTGATCTTTGATGATCTCCAAACCAAATATTTTAAAGTCAAGTTGTGAAAGCATAGTATAACGACGAGACAATGCATCAGCAATAACATTTTCTTTACCCTTCTTGTGTTTAATGACATAAGGGAAAGTCTCAATGAATTCAACCCATTTAGCATGTGTACGGTTCAGTTTTGCTTGACTTTTAGTGTGTTTCAAAGATTCATGATCAGAATGTATAACAAATTTTTTGGGTCATAAATAATGTTGCCATGTTTCTAAGGTCCGAACAAGAGCATATAATTCTTTATCATAAGTAGAATAGTACAGACTAGGCACACTCAATTTTTCAGAAAAGTATACAACAGGTTTGCCATCTTGTAATAACACACCTCCTAATCCAATTCCACTAGCATCACATTCAAGCTCAAAAGTCTTATTAAAATCAGGAAGTTGGAGTAAAGGAGCATCAACTTATCTTTTAATATCGTGAAGGCTTCTTCCTGTGCGGTACCCCAAATAAAAGGCACATCCTTCTTTGTAAGCTCATTGAGAGGTGCAGCAATGGTGCTAAAATTTCTCACAAAACGCCTATAGAAACTAGCGAGTCCAAGAAAACTCCTCACTTGTGTGACCATTTTGGGCTGCGGCCAACTCTCAATAGCTTCAATCTTGGCTTTATCAACTCCAATTCCCTGTGGAGTAACAACATAGCCAAGAAAAGATACTCGGTCGGTGCAAAAGGTGCACTTCCCAAGGTTACCAAACAAACGTGCATCACGTAGAGCAATAAAACCAGCACGTAAATGTTCCAAATGTTCTTCCAAAGATTTGCTATAAATCAGTATATCATCAAAATAGACTACCACAAATCGTCCAATGAAAGCACGTAAAACTTCGTTCATTAGTCTCATGAAAGTACTAGGTGCATTAGTTAACCCAAAAGGCATGAGTAACCACTCATATAAACCAAACTTAGTTTTAAATGCTGTTTTTCATTCATCTTCCAATTTCATACGAATTTGATAGTATCCACTACGCAAATCAACTTTGGAGAATATTGTAGAGCCACTCAATTCATCAAGCATATCATCTAGCTTAGGAATAGGATGACGATAACGAATAGTAATATTATTAATGCCTCTAATCAACACACATACGCGACGTACCATCCTTTTTAGGCACTACTATAATAGGAATAGCACAAGGACTAAGAGATTCGCGTATATAACCTTTGTCGAGCAGCTCCTGTACTTGACGCATAATCTCCTTCGTCTCCTCTGGATTGGTACGGTATGGTGCACGGTTGCGTAGCGATGCACCGGGAATTAAGTCAATTTGATGCTCAATCCCTTCAATAGGTGGCAATCCCGGTGGCACATCTTGTGGGAAGACGTCAGCGAACTCCTGCAAAATGTTAGTGACAGCAAGGGGCAAAGAGGAAGGCACGTCCTCGAATGAAAATAATGCCTCTTTGCACACAAAAGCATAGCAAACAGATTTGCTAAAATCTAGCTCATCAATATCAGATTTGGTGGCAAGTAAACATGCATTTTTCAATTTAATTTCAGAAGCAACACCAGATGGTTTATTATTAGGCTTCATTTGTTGCTCAAATTCTTTTGCCACAATCTGATTTTCACTCTTATTTTTCTCCTGTTTTGCTTTATTAGCTCTATTAATATCATCTTTAAAAATGGAATCAGGAGTCATAGGAAGCAAAGTAATATTTTTATCCTTATGAACAAGAGTATACTGATTGTTTCTACCATGATGCACAGAATTTTTATCAAATTGCCATGGTCTACCAAGTAATAAGGAACATGCTTGCATAGGTACCACATCACAATCAACATAATCAGCATATGTAGAGATACTAAAATGCACATGAACAGTACGTGTTACCTTAACCTTGCCGCTGTTGTTGAACCATTGGACGTAGTAAGGATGTGGATGTGGCCTTGTGGTGAGAGATAGCTTCTCCACCATCTCCATGCTAGCCAAGTTGTTGCAGCTCCCTCCATCTATGATGACGCGAATAGAACGTTCCTTCACAGCTCCCTTTGTATGGAACAAATTATGCCTCTGATTTTGCTCAGCTTGTGTAACCTGCACACTCAAAACACGTTGAGCAACTAAACATTCATACCTATCAGCATCTTCAGCAGCCATGTATTGCGTCTCATGATCGAAATCATCTCCACTGTGTTCTTCATGTGTAATAAGAGCCAAAGTCTCCTCATCATAGTCACTAGCGGACTCATACCCACCATCCTCAGTAGCAATCATCACACGCTGAGATTTGCATTCTCTCGCAAAATGTCCACTTCCCTTACAACGACGATAAATAATATCACTTGTGTGCCCTGTTGACGCCATGGAAGAAGAAGAGCTCTACGCAGGCCCGGCAGGTGTGCTCTTAGCAGAGAGTGGTGGTTGTGCCTGCTTTCTTGTATCACGGTTGAAGGTGGCACCTGATGGAGGTGATGGTGCAGTGGAAGTAGAGGATGCACGTGGTGTCCATGATGAAGGTCGGCCTGCAGAAAGTTAGTTCGCGCCAATGCATGTCGATCA